>NW_028246378.1:0-302500 GCF_964263255.1 Lissotriton vulgaris
AGATGGGTAGTAGAGAGGTAGAGGGGTAGTAAAGGGGTAGTAGAGGGATAGTAGAGGGTAGAAGAAGGGTAGAAGAGAGGTAGAGAGGAGGAAGAGAGGTAGAGGGGTAGAAGGGTAGAAGAGGGTAGAGGTGTAGAAGAGGGGTAGAGGGGTAGTAGAAGGTAGAGGGGTAGTAGAGGGGTAGTAGAGGGGGAGAGGGGCAGAAGAGGGATAGAGGGGTAGAAGAGGGCAGAGGGGTAGAAGAGGGATAGAAGAGTGGTAGAGGGGTAGAAGAGGAGGTAGAAGAGAGGTAGAGGGTAGAAAATAAGTAGAGGGATAGAAGGGTGGTAGGGTAGAGGGGTAGACTAGAGGTAGAGTAGAGGTAGAGGGGTAGAAGAGAGGTAGAGGGTAGAGGGATAGAGGGTGGTAGAGGGGTAGAAGAGGGAAAGAGGGGTAGTAGATGATAGAAGAGGGGTAGCGGGGTGGAAGAGGGGTAGAAGAGGGGTAGAAGAGAGGCAGAAGGGTAGAAGAGGGGTAGTAGAGGGCAGAGGTGTAAAAGGGATAGAAGACGAGGGGTAGAAGAGCGGTAGAGGGAAGAAGAGTAGAGGGCTAGAAAAGGGGTAGAAGGGCAGAAGAGGAATAGATGGGTAGAAGAGTGGTAGAGGGGTAGAAGAGTGTTAGAGGGGTAGTAGCATGGTAGAGGGTAGTAGAGAGGTAGAGGGGTAGTAGAGGGGTTGAAGGGTGGAAGGGTAGAATAGGGGTAGAGGGGTAGAAGAGGGGTAGAGGTGTAGAGGGGTAGAGGTGTAGAGGGGTAGAGAGGTAGAAGAGGGGCAGAGGGGTAGAAGAGGGGTAGAGGGTAGAAGCGGGATAGAAGAGGGGTAGATGGGTAGAAGAGGGGTAGAAGATGAGTAGAAGAGGTAGAATAGGGGTAGAAGGGTAGTAGAGGGGTAGAAGGAGGGGTAGAGGGGTAGAAGATGGGTAGAGGGGTAGAAAAGGGGTAGAAGGTAGAAGAATAGATGGGTTATAGAGGGGTAGAGGGGAAGAAGAGGGATAGAGGGGTAGAAGGGCAGAAGATGGATAGGGGGTAGAGGTGTAGAGGGGTAGTACAAGGGTAGGGGTGTAGTAGAGAGGTAGCGGGGTAGTAGAGAGGTAGAGGGTTACTAGAAAGGTAACAGGGTAGAGGGGTAGTAGTGGTGTAGATGGGTAGTAGAAGGGTAGAGAGGTTTGGGTAGAAGAGGGGTAGAGGGGTAGAAGAGGGCTAGAGGGGTAGAAGAGGGGTAGTAGAGGGGTAGTAGAGGGGGAGAGGGGTAGAAGAGGGATAGAGGGGTAGAAGAGGGGCAGAGGGGTAGAAGAGGGATAGTAGAGTGGTAGAGGGGTAGAAGAGGAGGTAGAAGAGAGGTAGAGGGGTAGAAAAGAGGTAGAGGGATAGAAGGGTGGTAGGGTAGAGGGGTAGAAGAGAGGTAGAGTAGAGGTGGAACGGTAGAAGAGAGGTAGAGGGATAGCGGGGTAGTAGAGGGGTAGAAGAGGGAAAGAGGAGTAGTAGATGGATAGAAGAGGGGTAGCGGGGTAGAAGAGGGGTAGTAGAGGGGTAGAAGAGGGGCAGAGGGGTAGAAGAGGGGTAGTAGAGGGGCAGAGGTGTAAAAGGGATAGAAGATGGATAAAAAAGGGGTAGAAGATGGGTAGAGGGGTAGAAGAGAGGTAGAGGGGTAGAAGATAGGTAGAGGGGTAGAAGGGAGGTAGAGTAGAGGTAGAGGGGTAGAAGAGAGGTAGTTGAGGTAGAGGGGTAGAAGAGAGGTAGAGGGGTAGAGGGATAGAGGGGTAGAAGACGGGTAGAGTGGTGGAAGAGGGATAGTAGAGGGATATAAGAGGGATAAAGGGGTAGAAGACATGTAAAGGGGTAAAAGAGAGGTAGAGGGGTGGAAGAGAGGTTGTGTAGAGGTAGCGCGGTAGAAGAGAGGTAGATGGGTGAAGGGGTAGTAGAGGGGCAGAAGAGGGGTAGAAGAGGGATAGTAGAGGGGTAGAAGGGGTGTAGAGGGGTAGAAGAGGGATGGGGATAGACGAGGGGTAGAAGAGAGGTAGAGGGGAAGAAGAGTAGAGGGGTAGTAGAGGAGTAGAGTGGTAGAAGAGGGGTAGAAGGGCAGAAGAGGAATAGATGGGTAGAAGAGGGGTAGAGGGGTAGAAGAGTTGTAGAGGGGTAGTAGAATGGTAGAGGGGTAGTAGAGAGGTAGAGGGGTAGTAGAGGGGTGGGAGGGTGGATGGGTAAAAGAGGGGTAGAGGGGTAGAAGAGGGGTAGAGGTGTAGAGGGGTAGAAGAGGGGTAGAGAGGTAGAAGAGGAGCAGAGGGGTAGAAGAGGGGTATAGGGGTAGAAGCGGGATAGAAGAGGGGTAGATGGGTAGAAGAGGGGTAGAAGAGAAGTAGAAGGGGTAGAATAGGGGTAGAAGGGTAGTAGAGGGGTAGAGGGGTAGAAGGAGGGGTAGAGGAGTAGTAGATGGGTAGAGGGGTAGAAAAGGGGTAGAGGGTAGAAGAATAGAGGGGTTATAGAGGGGTAGAGGAGTAGAAGAGGGACAGAGGGGTAGAAGGGCAGAAGAGGGATAGAGGGGTAGAGGTGTAGAGGGGTAGTACAAGGGTAGGGGGGTAGTAGAGAGGTAGAGGGGTAGTAGAAAGGTAAAAGGGTAGAGGGGTAGTAGTGGTGTAGAGGGGTAGTAGAAGGGTAGAGGGGTGGGGGTAGAAGAGGGATAGAGGGGTAGAAGAGAAGTAGAAGGGTAGAAGAGGGGTATAGGGGTAGAAGAGAGGTAGAGGGGTAGAAGAGTTTTAGAGGGGTGGTAGAGGGGTAGACGTCTAGTAGGGTAGAGGGGTAGAAGGTGGGTAGAAGAGGGGTAGAGTGGTAGTAGAAGGGTAGAGGGGTAGAAGATGGGTAGTAGAGGGGTAGAAGACGGAACGAGGGGTGGAAAATGGGTAGAGCGGTAGTAGAGGGGTAGAAGAGTAGAAGCGGGGTAGAGGGTAGAAGAGGGGTAGAGGGGTATTAGAGAGGTGGAAGGGTAGTAGAAGGGTAGTAGAGGAGTAGAGGGGTAGTAGAGGTGTAGCAGGGTAGAGGGGTAGTAGAGAGTTGGAGGGGTAGTTGAGTAGCAGAGTAGAGGGATAGAGTGGTAGAGGGTTAGTTGAGGGGTAAAGGGGTAGAAGGGCAGAAGAGGAGTAGAGCGGTAAAGGGGTAGAGGGGTAGTAGAAGGGAAGAGGGGTAGTAGAGAGGTAGAGGGGTAGGAGAGGGGTAGGAGAGGGGTAGAGGGGTAGAACAGTGGTAGAGAGGTAGAAGGGTAGAAGAGGAGTAGAGGGGTAGAAGAGGGGTAGAGGTGTAGAGGAGTAGAAGAGGGGTAGAAGGGTGGAAGAGGGGTAATGGGGTAGAAGAGGGGTAGAAGGGTAGTAGAGGGGTAGAAGAGGGATAGAAAAAGGGTAGAAGAGTAGAAGGGTAGAGGGGTAGTAGAGGTGTAGAGGTGTAGAGTGGTAGAAGAGGGGTAGAGGGTAGAAGAGGGGTAGATGAGGGGTAGTAGAAGGGTACAGGGTAGTAGAGTGATAGAGGGGTAGTAGAGAGGTAGAGGGGTAGAAGAAGGGTAAAGGGGTAGAGGGAAAGTAGAGGGGAAGTAGAGGGGTAGATGAGGGGAGAGGGGTAGAAGGGTAGAAGCGGGATAGAGGGGTAGAAGAGAGGTAGAGGGGTAGTAGAGGTGTAGTAGGGTGGAGGGGTAGAAGCGGGGTAGAAGAGGGGAGTAGATGGGTGAGGGGTAGAAGAGGGGAAGAAGGGTAGAAAAGTGGTAGAGGGGTAGTAGAGGGGTAGAAGGGTACAAGAGGGGTAGAGGGGTAGAAGAGGGGTAGAGGGGTAGTAGAAAGGTAGCGGGGTAATAGACCGGTAGAGGGGTATTAGAGGTGTAGTAGGGTAGAAGAGGGACAGAGGGGTAGAGGGGTAGAAGAGGGGTAGTTGAGGGGTAGAAGAGGGGAAGAGGGGTAGTAAAGGGGTAGATGGGTATTAGAGGAGTAGAAGACTGGAAGAGGGTTAGAAAGGGGTAGAGGGGTAGGAGAGTAGAGGGGTAGGAGAGGGGTAGTAGAGAGGTAGAAGGGTAGTAGAGGGGTCGAGGGGTAGAAGAGTAGGAGAGGGATAGAGGGGTAGAAGAGGGATAGTGTAGAGGTAGAGAGGTAGAGGGGTAGAAGAGGGGTAGAGGAGTAGAAGAGGGGTAGAGGGGTAGTAGAACGGTAGAAGAGGGGTAGAAAAGGGCAGAGGGGTAGATGGGTAGTAGAGGGGTAGAGGGGTAGAAGAGGGAAAGAGGGGTAGAAAAGGGGTAGAGGGCTAGAAGAGTTGAGGGGTAGTAGATGGGTGGATGGGTAGAAGAGGGGTAGAAGGGTAGAAGAGGGATAGAGGGGTATAAGGGTAGAAGAGGGGTAGACGAGGGGTAGTAGAACGGTAGTAGAGAGGTAGAGGGGTAGTAAAGGGGTAGTAGAGGGATAGTAGAGGGGTAGAAGAAGGGTAGAAGAGAGGTAGAGAGGAGGAAGAGAGGTAGAAGGGTAGAAGGGTAGAAGAGGGTAGAGGTGTAGAAGAGGGGTAGAGGGGTAGTAGAAGGGTAGAGGGGTAGTAGAGGGGTAGTAGAGGGGGAGAGGGGCAGAAGAGGGATAGAGGGATAGAAGAGGGGCAGAGGGTTAGAAGAGGGATAGAAGAGTGGTAGAGGGGTAGAAAAGGAGGTAGAAGAGAGGTAGAGGGGTAGAAAATAAGTAGAGGGATAGAAGGGTGGTAGGGTAGAGGGGTAGAATAGAGGTAGAGTAGAGGTAGAGGGGTAGAAGAGAGGTAGAGGGTAGAGGAATAGAGGGGTGGTAGAGGGGTAGAAGAGGGAAAGAGGGGTAGTAGATGGATAGAAGAGGGGTAGCGGGGTAGAAGAGGGGTAGAAGAGGGGTAGAAGAGGGGCAGAAGGGTAGAAGAGGGGTAGTAGAGGGGCAGAGGTGTAAAAGGGATAGAAGACGAGGGGTAGAAGAGAGGTAGAGGGGAAGAAGAGTAGAGGGCTAGAAAAGGGGTAGAAGGGCAGAAGAGGAATAGATGGGTAGAAGAGTGGTAGAGGGGTAGAAGAGTGTTAGAGGGGTAGTAGCAAGGTAGAGGGGTAGTAGAGAGGTAGAGGGGTAGTAGAGGGGTTGAAGGGTGGAAGGGTAGAATAGGGGTAGAGGGGCAGAAGAGGGGTAGAGGTGTAGAGGGGTAGAAGAGGGGTAGAGAGGTAGAAGAGGGGCAGAGGGGTAGAAGAGGGGTAGAGGTGTAGAAGCGTAATAGAAGAGGGGTAGATGGGTAGAAGAGGGGTAGAAGATGAGTAGAAGAGGTAGAATAGGGGTAGAAGGGTAGTAGAGGGGTAGAAGGAGGGGTAGAGGGGTAGAAGATGGGTAGAGGGGTAGAAAAGGGGTAGAGGGTAGAAGACTAGAGGGGTTATAGAGGGGTAGAGGGGTAGAAGAGGGATAAAGGGGTAGAAGGGCAGAAGAGGGATAGGGGGTAGAGGTGTAGAGGGGTAGTACAAGGGTAGGGGTGTAGTAGAGAGGTAGCAGGGTAGTAGAGAGGTAGAGGGTTACTAGAAAGGTAACAGGGTAGAGGGGTAGTAGTGGTGTAGATGGGTAGTAGAAGGGTAGAGAGGTTTGAGTAGAAGAGGGGTAGAGGGGTAGAAGAGGGCTAGAGGGGTAGAAGAGGGGTAGTAGAGGGGTAGTAGAGGGGGAGAGGGGTAGAAGAGGGATAGAGGGGTAGAAGAGGGGCAGAGGGGTAGAAGAGGGATAGTAGAGTAGTAGAGGGGTAGAAGAGGAGGTAGAAGAGAGGTAGAGGGGTAGAAAAGAGGTAGAGGGATAGAAGGGTGGTAGGGTAGAGGGGTAGAAGAGAGGTAGAGTAGAGGTGGAAGGGTAGAAGAGAGGTAGAGGGTAGAGGGATAGAGGGGTAGTAGAGGGGTAGAAGAGGGAAAGAGGAATAGTAGATGGATAGAAGAGGGGTAGCGGGGTAGAAGAGGGGTAGTAGAGGGGTAGAAGAGGGGCAGAGGGGTAGAAGAGGGGTAGTAGAGGGGCAGAGGTGTAAAAGGGATAGAAGAGGGATAAAAAAGGGGTAGAAGATGGGTAGAAGAGAGGTAGAGGGGTAGAAGAGAGGTAGAGGGGTAGAAGGGAGGTAGAGTAGAGGTAGAGGGGTAGAAGAGAGGTAGTTGAGGTAGAGGGGTAGAAGAGAGGTAGTTGAGGTAGAGGGGTAGAAGAGAGGTAGAGGGGTAGAGGGATAGAGGGGTAGAAGACGGGTAGAGTGGTGGAAGAGGGATAGTAGAGGGATATAAGTGGGATAAAGGGGTAGAAGACATGTAAAGGGGTAAAAGAGAGGTAGAGGGGTGGAAGAGAGGTTGTGTAGAGGTAGCGCGGTAGAAGAGAGGTAGACGGGTGAAGGGGTAGTAGAGGGGCAGAAGAGGGGTAGAAGAGGGATAGTAGAGGGGTAGAAGGGGTGTAGAGGGGTAGAAGAGGGATGGGGGTAGACGAGGGGTAGAAGAGAGGTAGAGGGGAAGAAGAGTAGAGGGGTAGTAGAGGAGTAGAGTGGTAGAAGAGGGGTAGAAGGGCAGAAGAGGAATAGATGGGTAGAAGAGGGGTAGAGGGGTAGAAGAGTGTTAGAGGGGTAGTAGAATGGTAGAGGGGTAGTAGAGAGGTAGAGAGGTAGTAGAGGGGTGGGAGGGTGGATGGGTAAAAGAGGGGTAGAGGAGTAGAAGAGGGGTAGAGGTGTAGAGGGGTAGAAGAGGGGTAGAGAGGTAGAAGAGGAGCAGAGGGGTAGAAGAGGGGTATAGGGGTAGAAGCGGGATAGAAGAGGGGTAGATGGGTAGAAGAGGGGTAGAAGAGGAGTAGAAGGGGTAGAATAGGGGTAGAAGGGTAGTAGAGGGGTAGAGGGGTAGAAGGAGGGGTAGAGGAGTAGTAGATGGGTAGAGGGGTAGAAAAGGGGTAGAGGGTAGAAGAATAGAGGGGTTATAGAGGGGTAGAGGGGTAGAAGAGGGACAGAGGGGTAGAAGGGCAGAAGAGGGATAGAGGGGTAGAGGTGTAGAGGGGTAGTACAAGGGTAGGGGGGTAGTAGAGAGGTAGAGGGGTAGTAGAAAGGTAAAAGGGTAGATGGGTAGTAGTGGTGTAGAGGGGTAGTAGAAGGGTAGAGGGGTGGGGGTAGAAGAGGGATAGAGGGGTAGAAGAGAAGTAGAAGGGTAGAAGAGGGGTATAGGGGTAGAAGAGAGGTAGAGGGGTAGAAGAGTTTTAGAGGGGTGGTAGAGGGGTAGAGGTCTAGTAGGGTAGAGGGGTAGAAGGTGGGTAGAAGAGGGGTAGAGTGGTAGTAGAAGGGTAGAGGGGTAGAAGATGGGTAGTAGAGGGGTAGAAGACGGAACGAGGGGTGGAAAATGGGTAGAGCGGTAGTAGAGGGGTAGAAGAGTAGAAGCGGGGTATAGGGTAGAAG
This sequence comes from Lissotriton vulgaris, assembly GCF_964263255.1. NCBI lineage: Eukaryota > Metazoa > Chordata > Amphibia > Caudata > Salamandridae > Lissotriton > Lissotriton vulgaris. The sequence goes on from NW_028246378.1 coordinate 7,439, forward strand.
AGGGGTAGAGGGGTATTAGAGAGGTGGAAGGGTAGTAGAAGGGTAGTAGAGGAGTAGAGGGGTAGTAGAGGTGTAGTAGGGTAGAGGGGTAGTAGAGAGTTGGAGGGGTAGTTGAGTAGCAGAGTAGAGGGATAGAGTGGTAGAGGGTTAGTAGAGGGGTAAAGGGGTAGAAGGGCAGAAGAGGGGTAGAGCAGTAGAGGGGTAGAGGGGTAGTAGAAGGGAAGAGGGGTAGTAGTGGTGTAGAGGGGTAGTAGAAGGGTAGAGGGGTGGGGGTAGAAGAGGGATAGAGGGGTAGAAGAGAAGTAGAAGGGTAGAAGAGGGGTATAGGGGTAGAAGAGAGGTAGAGGGGTAGAAGAGTTTTAGAGGGGTGGTAGAGGGGTAGAGGTCTAGTAGGGTAGAGGGGTAGAAGGTGGGTAGAAGAGGGGTAGAGTGGTAGTAGAAGGGTAGAGGGGTAGAAGATGGGTAGTAGAGGGGTAGAAGACGGAACGAGGGGTGGAAAATGGGTAGAGCGGTAGTAGAGGGGTAGAAGAGTAGGAGCGGGGTAGAGGGTAGAAGAGGGGTAGAGGGGTAGTAGAGAGGTGGAAGGGTAGTAGAAGGGTAGTAGAGGAGTAGAGGGGTAGTAGAGGTGTAGTAGGGTAGAGGGGTAGTAGCGAGTTAGAGGGGTAGTTGAGTAGTAGAGTAGAGGGATAGAGTGGTAGAGGGTTAGTAGAGGGGTAAAGGGGTAGAAGGGCAGAAGAGGGGTTAAGGGGTAGTAGAAGGGAAGAGGGGTAGTAGAGAGGTAGAGGGGTAGGAGAGGGGTAGGAGAGGGGTAGAGGGGTAGAACAGTGGTAGAGAGGTAGAAGGGTAGAAGAGGGGTAGAGGGGTAGAAGAGGGGTAGAGGTGTAGAGGAGTAGAAGAGGGGTAGAAGGGTGGAAGAGGGGTAATGGGGTAGAAGAGGGGCAGAAGGGTAGTAGAGGGGTAAAAGAGGGATAGAAAAAGGGTAGAAGAGTAGAAGGGTAGAGGGGTAGTAGAGGTATATAGGTGTAGAGTGGTAGAAGAGGGGTAGAGGGTAGAAGAGGGGTAGATGAGGGGTAGTAGAAGGGTACAGGGTAGTAGAGTGATAAAGGGGTAGTAGAGAGGTAGAGGGGTAGAAGAAGGGTAAAGGGGTAGAGGGAAAGTAGAGGGGTAGTAGAGGGGTAGATGAGGGGAGAGGGGTAGAAGGGTAGAAGCGGGATAGAGGGGTAGAAGAGAGGTAGAGGGGTAGTAGAGGTGTAGTAGGGTGGAGGGGTAGAAGCGGGGTAGAAGAGGGGAGTAGAGGGGTGAGGGGTAGAAGAGGGGAAGAAGGGTAGAAAAGTGGTAGAGGGGTAGTAGAGGGGTAAAAGGGTAAAAGAGGGGTAGAGGGGTAGAAGAGGGGTAGTAGAAAGGTAGCGGGGTAATAGACCGGTAGAGGGGTATTAGAGGTGTAGTAGGGTAGAAGAGGGACAGAGGGGTAGAGGGGTAGAAGAGGGGTAGTTGAGGGGTAGAAGAGGGGAAGAGGGGTAGTAAAGGGGTAGATGGGTATTAGAGGAGTAGAAGACTGGAAGAGGGATAGAAAGGGGTAGAGGGGTAGGAGAGGGGTAGTAGAGAGGTAGAGGGGTAGTAGAGAGGTAGAGGGGTAGTAGAGTGGTCGAGAGGTAGTAGAGGGGTCGAGGGGTAGAAGAGTAGGAGAGGGATAGAGGGGTGGAAGAGGGATAGAGGGGTAGTAGAGGGGTAGAGAGGTAGTAGGGTAGAGGGGTACTAGAGGGGTAGAAGAGGGGTAGAGGTATAGATGGGTAGAGGGGTAGAAGAGGGGTATAGAGGTAGTAGAGGGGTAGAAGAGGGGTACGGGGTAGTGAAGGGGTAGAAAAAGGGGTAGTAGAGGGGTAGAAGGGTAGAAGAGTGGTAGAAGAGGGGTAGTAGAGGGGTAGTAGAGAGGTAGAGGTGTAGTAAAGAGGTAGAGGGGTAGTAGAGTTGTCAGGGGGTAGTAGAGGGGTAGAAAGGTAGTAGGGTAGAGGGGTAGAAGAGTGGTAGATGTGTAGAGGGGTAGAAGAGGTGTATAGGGGTAGTAGAGGGGTAGAAGAGGGGTAGTGGGTAGAAAAGGGGTAGTAGAGGGGTAGAGAGGTAGTAAAGGGGTTATGGGGTAGTAGAGGGGTAGAAGAGGGGTAGACGAGGGTAAGAGGGGTAGTATAGGGGTAGAGGGGTAGAAGAGGGGTAGAGGGGTAGATGAGGGGTTGTAGGGAGGTAGGGGGTAGAGGGGTAGAAGAGGGGTAGTAGAGGGGTAGAGGGGTAGTAGAGGGATAGAGGGGTTGATGGGTAGTGGTGGGGAAGAGGCAGAGTAGAGGTAGAGGGGTAGAAGAGAGGTAGAGGGGTAGACAGAGATAGAGGGGTAGGAGAGAGGTAGAGGGGTAGAAGAGAGATAGTGTAGAGGTAGAGAGGTAGAGGGGTAGTAGATAGGTAGAGGGGTAGAAGAGGGGTAGTTGAGGGGTAGAAGAGGGGAAGAGGGGTAGTAAAGGGGTAGATGGGTATTAGAGGAGTAGAAGACTGGAAGAGGGATAGAAAGGGGTAAAGGGGTAGGAGAGGGGTAGTAGAGAGGTAGAGGGGTAGTAGAGAAGTAGAGGGGTAGTAGAGTGGTCGAGAGGTAGTAGAGGGGTCGAGGGGTAGAAGAGTAGGAGAGGGATAGAGGGGTGGAAGAGGGATAGAGGGGTAGTAGAGGGGTAGAGAGGTAGTAGGGTAGAGGGGTACTAGAGGGGTAGAAGAGGGGTAGAGGTATAGATGGGTCGAGGGGTAGAAGAGGGGTATAGAGGTAGTAGAGGGGTAGAAGAGGGGTACAGGGTAGTAAAGGGGTAGAAAAAGGGGTAGTAGAGGGGTAGAAGGGTAGAAGAGTGGTAGAAGAGGGGTAGTAGAGGGGTAGTAGAGAGGTAGAGGTGTAGTAAAGAGGTAGAGGGGTAGTAGAGTTGTCAGGGGGTAGTAGAGCGGTAGAAAGGTAGTAGGGTAGAGGGGTAGAAGAGTGGTAGATGTGTAGAGGGGTAGAAGAGGTGTATAGGGGTAGTAGAGGGGTAGAAGAGGGGTAGGGGGTAGAAAAGGGGTAGTAGAGGGGTAGAGAGGTAGTAAAGGGGTTATGGGGTAGTAGAGGGGTAGAAGAGGGGTAGACGAGGGTAAGAGGGGTAGTATAGGGGTAGAGGGGTAGAAGAGGGGTAGAGGGGTAGAAGAGGGGTTGTAGGGAGGTAGGGGGTAGAGGGATAGAAGAGGGGTAGTAGAGGGGTAGAGGGGTAGTAGAGGGATAGAGGGGTTGATGGGTAGTGGTGGGGAAGAGGCAGAGTAGAGGTAGAGGGGTAGAAGAGAGGTAGAGGGGTAGTAGGAGGTATAGGGGTAGAAGAGAGGTAGAGGGGTAGACAGAGATAGAGGGGTAGGAGAGAGGTAGGGGGGTAGAAGAGAGATAGTGTAGAGGTAGAGAGGTAGAGGGGTAGTAGATAGGTAGAGGGGTAGAAGAGGTTTAGAGGAGTAAAAGAGGGTAGAGGGGTAGTAGAATGGTAGAAGAGGGGTAGAAAAGGGCAGGGGGTAGATGGGTAGTAGAAGGGTAGAGGTGTAGAAGAGGGAAAGAGGGGTAGAAAAGGGGTAGAGGGCTAGAAGAGTTGAGGGGTAGTAGATGGGTGGATGGGTAGAAGAGGGGTAGAAGGGTAGAAGAGGGATAGAGGGGTAGAAGGGTAGAAGAGGGGTAGAGGGGTAGAGGGGTAGTAGAAGGGTAGTAGAGAGGTAGAGGGGTAGTAAAGGGGTAGTAGAGGGGTAGTAGATGGGTAGAGGGGTAGAAGAGGAGTAGAAGGGTAGAAGAGGGGTAGAGGGGTAGAAGAGGGGAGAAGGGTAGAAGTGTAGAAGAGGGTAGAGGGGTAGAAGAGGGGTAAAGGGGTAGAAGAGGGGTAGAGGCGTAGTACAGATGTATCTGGGTAGTAGAGGGGTAAAGGTGTAGGGGTAGAGGGGTAGTAGAGGGGTAGGGGTAGTATAGGGGTAGAAGAAGGGTATAAGAGGTGTAGTAGAGCGGTAGAGGGGTACTAGAGGGGTAGAGGGGTAGAAGAGGTGTAGAGGGGTAGTTGAGGGATAGAAGAGGGGTAGAGGGGTAAAAGAGGGGTAGTAGAGGGGCAGAGGGGTAGTAGAGGGGTAGAGGGGTACCGGGGTTGAGGGGTAGTAGAGGGGTAGAAGACGGGTAGAGGGGTAGAGGCATAGAAAAGAGGTAGAGGGGTAGAAGAGGGTTAGAGGGGTAGAAAATGGGTAGAGGGGTAGAAGAGAGCTGGAGTAGAGGTATAGGAGTAGAAGAGAGGTAGAGGGGTATAAGAGAGGTAGAGTAGAAGTAGAGGGTAGAAGGTAAGTAAAAGGTAGAAGAGAGGTAAAGGGGTAGAAGAGAGGTAGAGGGTGGAAGAGAGTAGAGTAGAGGTAGAGGGGTAGAGGAGAGGTAGCGGGGTAGAAGAGAGGTAGTGTAGAGGTAGAGGGTTAGAAGAGGGGTAGAGGGGTAGAAGAGGGGTAGATGGGTAGAAGAGGGGTATAAAGGGGGTTGAGTGGTAGTAGAGGGGTAGAGGGGTAGAAGAGGGGTATAAAGGGGGTAGAGGGGTAGAAAAGGGGTAGAGTGGTTGAAGAGTAGATGGGGAGTAGAGGGGTAGAGGCATAGAATATGGGTAGAGGGGTAGAAATGGGATAGAGGGGTAGAAGGGTAGAAGAGGGGTAGAAGAATAGAGGGTTAGTAGAGGGGTAGAGGGGTAGACCAGAGATAGAGGGGTAGGAGAGAGGTAGAAGGGTAGAAGAGAGGTAGAGGGGTAGAAGAGAGATAGTGTAGAGGTAGAGAGGTAGAGGGGTAGTAGATAGGTAGAGGGGTAGAAGAGGGATAGAGGAGTAGAAGAGGGGTAAAGGGGTAGTAGAACGATAGAAGAGGGGTAGAAAAGGGCAGAGGGGTAGATGGGTAGATGGGTAGTAGAGTGGTAGAGGGGTAGAAGAGGGAAACAGGGGTAGAAAAGGGGTAGAGGGCTAGAAGAGTTGAGGGGTAGTAGATGGGTGGATAGGTAGAAGAGGGGTAGAAGGGTAGAAGAGGGATAGAGGGGTAGAAGGGTAGAAGAGGGGTAGAGGGGTAGAAGGGTTGAAGAGGGGTAGAGGAGTAGACGAGGGGTAGAGGGGTAGTAGAAGGGTAGTAGAGAGGTAGAGGGGTAGTAAAGGGGTAGTAGAGGGATCGTAGATGGGTAGAGGGGTAGAAGAGGAGTAGAAGGGTAGAAGAGGGGTAGAATGGTAGAAGAGGGGTAGAAAAGGGCAGGGGGTAGATGGGTAGTAGAGGGGTAGAGGGGTAGAAGAGGGAAAGAGGGGTAGAAAAGGGGTAGAGGGCTAGAAGAGTTGAGGGGTAGTAGATGGGTGGATGGGTAGAAGAGGGGTAGAAGGGTAGAAGAGGGATAGAGGGGTAGAAGGGTAGGGTAGAGGGGTAGTAGAAGGGTAGTAGAGAGGTAGAGGGGTAGTGAAGGGGTAGTAGAGGGGTAGTAGATGGGTAGAGGGGTAGAAGAGGAGTAGAAGGGAAGAAGAGGGGTAGAGGGGTAGAAGAGGGGAGAAGGGTAGAAGTGTAGAAGAGGGTAGAGGGGTAGAAGAGGGGTAAAGGGGTAGAAGAGGGGTAGAGGCGTAGTACAGATGTATCTGGGTAGTAGAGGGGTAAAGGTGTAGGGGTAGAGGGGTAGTAGAGGGGTAGGGGTAGTATAGGGGTAGAAGAAGGGTAGAAGAGGTGTAGTAGAGCGGTAGAGGGTTAGAAGAGGGGTAGAGGGGTAGAAGAGGGGTAGATGGGTAGAAGAGGGGTATAAAGGGGGTTGAGTGGTAGTAGAGGGGTAGAGGGGTAGAAGAGGGGTATAAAGGGGGTAGAGGGGTAGAAAAGGGGTAGAGTGGTTGAAGAGTAGAGGGGGAGTAGAGGGGTAGAGGCATAGAATATGGGTAGAGGGGTAGAAATGGGATAGAGGGGTAGAAGGGTAGAAGAGGGGTAGAAGAATAGAGGGTTAGTAGAGGGGTAGAGGGGTAGACCAGAGATAGAGGGGTAGGAGAGAGGTAGAAGGGTAGAAGAGAGGTAGAGGGGTAGAAGAGAGATAGTGTAGAGGTAGAGAGGTAGAGGGGTAGTAGATAGGTAGAGGGGTAGAAGAGGGATAGAGGAGTAGAAGAGGGGTAGAGGGGTAGTAGAACGATAGAAGAGGGGTAGAAAAGGGCAGAGGGGTAGATGGGTAGTAGAGTGGTAGAGGGGTAGAAGAGGGAAACAGGGGTAGAAAAGGGATAGAGGGCTAGAAGAGTTGAGGGGTAGTAGATGGGTGGATGAGTAGAAGAGGGGTAGAAGGGTAGAAGAGGGATAGAGGGGTAGAAGGGTAGAAGAGGGGTAGAGGGGTAGAAGGGTTGAAGAGGGGTAGAGGAGTAGACGAGGGGTAGAGGGGTAGTAGAAGGGTAGTAGAGAGGTAGAGGGGTAGTAAAGGGGTAGTAGAGGGATCGTAGATGGGTAGAGGGGTAGAAGAGGAGTAGAAGGGTAGAAGAGGGGTAGAATGGTAGAAGAGGGGTAGAAAAGGGCAGGGGGTAGATGGGTAGTAGAGGGGTAGAGGGGTAGAAGAGGGAAAGAGGGGCAGAAAAGGGGTAGAGGGCTAGAAGAGTTGAGGGGTAGTAGATGGGTGGATGGGTAGAAGAGGGGTAGAAGGGTAGAAGAGGGATAGAGGGGTAGAAGGGTAGGGTAGAGGGGTAGTAGAAGGGTAGTAGAGAGGTAGAGGGGTAGTAAAGGGGTAGTAGAGGGGTAGTAGATGGGTAGAGGGGTAGAAGAGGAGTAGAAGGGTAGAAGAGGAGTAGAAGGGTAGAAGAGGGGTAGAGGGGTAGAAGAGGGGAGAAGGGTAGAAGTGTAGAAGAGGGTAGAGGGGTAGAAGAGGGGTAAAGGGGTAGAAGAGGGTAGAGGCGTAGTACAGATGTATCTGGGTAGTAGAGGGGTAAAGGTGTAGGGGTAGAGGGGTAGTAGAGGGGTAGGGGTAGTATAGGGGTAGAAGAAGGGTACAAGAGGTGTAGTAGAGCGGTAGAGGGGTAGTAGAGGGGTAGAGGGGTAGAAGAGGTGTAGAGGGGTAGTAGAGGGATAGAAGAGGGGTAGAGGGGTAAAAGAGGGGTAGTAGAGGGGCAGAGGGGTAGTAGAGGGGTACAGGGGTACAGGGGTTGAGGGGTAGTAGAGGGGTAGAAGACGGGTAGAGGGGTAGAGGCATAGAAAAGAGGTAGAGGGGTAGAAGAGGGTTAGAGGGGTAGAAAATGGGTAGAGGGGTAGAAGAGAGCTGGAGTAGAGGTATAGGAGTAGAAGAGAGGTAGAGGGGTATAAGAGAGGTAGAGTAGAAGTAGAGGGTAGAAGGTAAGTAAAGGAGTAGAAGAGAGGTAAAGCGGTAGAAGAGAGGTAGAGGGGTGGAAGAGAGTAGAGTAGAGGTAGAGGGGTAGAGGAGAGGTAGCGGGGTAGAAGAGAGGTAGTGTAGAGGTAGAGGGTTAGAAGAGGGGTAGAGGGGTAGATGGGTAGAAGAGGGGTATAAAGGGGGTTGAGTGGTAGTAGAGGGGTAGAGGGGTAGAAGAGGGGTATAAAGGGGGTAGAGGGGTAGAAAAGGGGTAGAGTGGTTGAAGAGTAGAGGGGGAGTAGAGGGGTAGAGGCATAGAATATGGGTAGAGGGGTAGAAATGGGATAGAGGGGTGGAAGGGTAGAAGAGGGGTAGAAGAATAGAGGGTTAGTAGAGGGGTAGAGGGGTAGACCAGAGATAGAGGGGTAGGAGAGAGGTAGAAGGGTAGAAGAGAGGTAGAGGGGTAGAAGAGAGATAGTGTAGAGGTAGAGAGGTAGAGGGGTAGTAGATAGGTAGAGGGGTAGAAGAGGGATAGAGGAGTAGAAGAGGGGTAGAGGGGTAGTAGAACGGTAGAAGAGGGGTAGAAAAGGGCAGAGGGGTAGATGGGTAGTAGAGTGGTAGAGGGGTAGAAGAGGGAAACAGGGGTAGAAAAGGGGTAGAGGGCTAGAAGAGTTGAGGGGTAGTAGATGGGTGGATGGGTAGAAGAGGGGTAGAAGGGTAGAAGAGGGATAGAGGGGTAGAAGGGTAGAAGATGGGTAGAGGGGTAGAAGGGTAGAAGAGGGGTAGAGGGGTAGACGAGGGGTAGAGGGGTAGTAGAAGGGTAGTAGAGAGGTAGAGGGGTAGTAAAGGGGTAGTAGAGGGGTAGTAGATGGGTAGAGGGGTAGAAGAGGAGTAGAAGGGTAGAAGAGGGGTAGAGGGGTAGAAGAGGGGAGAAGGGTAGAAGTGTAGAAGAGGGGTAGAGGGGTAGAAGAGGGGTAAAGGGGTAGAAGAGGGGTAGAGGCGTAGTAGAGATGTAGCTGGGTAGTAGAGGGGTAGAGGTGTAGGGGTAGAGGGGTAGTAGAGGGGTAGGGGTAGAAGAAGGGTAGTAGAGGTGTAGTAGAGCGGTAGAGGGGTAGTAGAGGGGTAGAGGGGTAGAAGAGGTGTAGAGGGTAGTAGAGGGATAGAAGAGGGGTAGAGGGGTAAAAGAGGGGTAGTAGAGGGGCAGAGGGGTAGTAGAGGGGTACAGGGGTTGAGGGGTAGTAGAGGGGTAGAAGACGGGTAGAGGGGTAGAGGCGTAGAAAAGAGGTAGAGGGGTAGAAGAGGGTTAGAGGGGTAGAAAAGGGGTAGAGGGGTAGAAGAGAGCTGGAGTAGAGGTAAAGGAGTAGAAGAGAGGTAGAGGGGTATAAGAGAGGTAGAGTAGAAGTAGAGGGGTAGAAGGCAAGTAAAGGAGTAGAAGAGAGGTAAAGGGGTAGAAGAGAGGTAGAGGGGTGGAAGAGAGTAGAGTAGAGGTAGAGGGGTAGAAGAGAGGTAGCGGGGTAGAAGAGAGGTAGTGTAGAGGTAGAGGGTTAGAAGAGGGGTAGAGGGGTAGAAGAGGGGTAGAGGGGTAGAAAAGGGGTATAAAGGGGATTGAGGGGTAGAAAACGGGTAGAGGGGTTGAAGAGTAGAGGGGGAGTAGAGGGGTAGAGGCATAGAATATGGGTAGAGGGGTAGAAGTGGGATAGAGGGGAAGAAGGGTAGAAGAGGGGTAGAAGAATAGAGGGGTAGTAGAGGGGTAGAGGGGTAGAAGAGGGATAGAGGGGTAGAATGGGTATAGAGGGGTAGAAGAGGGGTAGTAGAGGTGTAGAAGTGGGGTAGAGGGGTAGAAGAAGGGTAGAGGAGTAGACGATGGGTAGTAGAGAGGTAGAGGGGTAGTAGGGGCAGAGGGGTAGTAGGGCTGAAGTAGAGGCGAAGCAGGGTAGTAGAGAAGTTGAGCAGTAGTAGAGGGGTAGAAAAGGGGTAGAGGGGTAGAAGAGGGGTAGTATCAAGTCAACATATTGAAGACAGGATGTACAGAAAACGCAGAAATATACAGGAAGGTGACGAAGAGGCGGACGGGGGAGGGACCCCAGAGAATGACAGGGGAGAAGAGCTAAAGCTTTCAAGATTATCTTTCCTGCCAGACAAATAGATTCAATAGACTGTAGACAGAGAAGACCCTAGTCCCACTGGATGACGAACATTGTGTTAAAAAAAAACTGCCATGTTGGAAAAGTATCTGTCCATCAGTGGTGTACTACATTATACACTAAAGGGAAATTTTCTGTAAACAAGGTGTAGTCAAAGTATTTAAATTAAAAAATATACTGTAATGCATTAAGAAACATCGGCAGCTCAAATTCAGCCCTGTGACTGACAAGGAGGGAGGGGGAGAAGGGAGGGGGTAGTGATAAGGAGGGAGGGGGAGAAGGGAGGGGGTAGTGAGAGCAGAGAGCAAGGGGGTGGAGGAGCATGGAAATCAAAGTGATTCACGCGCTGTAAGGCTTTAGGAGCCATTACAGAAAGCCAGATGGCGGCTGCGCGCGTAACCGTAAGTGTGAGGTCAGCAAAAGCGTGTGGTACGACTTTTAAAAGCCCACTTACTAAATGTCTCGCAGAGCAACACATGTGCTAGCATAGGCGAGACCTAAAAATGATGTCCTCGGGGGGGCATATTCACATACACGCCAACATTTTAGAGCAAGCAAGTGGGAGGTTTAAAGAAAATAGTTGGAGGAATCATTTTTTCCCATTGACTTAGTCTGAAGCAGAGGCAATCTGTCTGAATCAGGTCCCTTTGCATGTACAGTGAAAGACAGTCAGCATTTCATATTCGGCACTTCAATAACGTAACACAAACAATAACAGAATTCTCAACTCTGTTTTTTGTATGCGCTATGTAAAACTGCCAAAAAATTAAATGTTGAGGCCTGTCACACTCTCTAATCACCCCTCCAAGAATTAAGTGCAAAGAGCGCTGGCTCAGGATATATATTTCCGAGCTCAAGATGTCTACTGAAGAGAAATAAGATATTTTTTCTCTTTACACCTCTCCTGGGAAGGCATATCTTTTTGGTGCACTCCCAGGTTTACAAGGTCTTGTAAATTTGTGAATGCATCAAAAACCACAGCACTGCATGGGAAAACCCACACAATGCTCATGGAATGCCAGGCATAGTGGCTTTGTGTGGTTTAAAAAATCTGACTCATGGTTTGCGTCGCTCTTGCACCACTTTGGAGGGTGCAAGAGCAATGCAAACCGGGTCATAAATATGACCCTCAATGTTTAAGATTTCCAATGCATTTTAGGTATAAATGTCCCTGATAAAAGAATTAATTATTTTCTTTGTGCAGCATTATTTCTCTTGTGGGTTCATCTAGTGTTCTATCGAATCACCATGATGTCCACTAATGTAAGTGGTACAAAAGGGGGTGGTGATGGACGGAGCATCTGAATCAATGAAACACTCACACCCAGTCAAAAGATCTGGGTTTAATCCATCACCGTTCTTTAGCCCACTCTGCCACCCCAGTTCAGACATGGCTATATGCAAATCAGTCTGACCCTGTGCCTCATGGGAACAGTCCAGCCCGAACTGCCAAGCCATGTCTTCTCTGGACCGGAAACAAGCTTCCGAGGACCGGTTTCTGGCATTCCAGCCGTCTTCAGCCCGGCTTGCTTGAATCCAGTGGCAAAGTGAGCAAGGGACTCACGTCTGAGCATACCCTGCCACACTTATGGCGGCCAAAAGCGGTACAAAAGGGGGTGGTGATGGACGGAGCATCTGAATCAATCAAACACTCACACCCAGTCAAAAGATCTGGGTTTAATCAATCACCGTTCTTTAGCCCACTCTGCCACCCCAGTTCAGACATGGCTTTATGCAAATCAGTCTGACCCTGTGCCTCATGGGAACAGTCCAGCCCGAACTGCCAAGCCATGTCTTCCCTGGACGGTAAACAAGCTTTCGAGGACCGGTTTCTGGCATTCCAGGCGTCTTCAGCCCGGCTCATTTGCATATAGCCACTGTCTGACCTAGGTTGGTGTGGAGTGCAAATAAACAATGGATTTAGGCCCAGATCTTTGTACTGGGGTGAATGTAAGACATTTGTTGGACAGGGCCTCGTGGCGTGGCCCCAGTCCTCCCGCATGGCGGGTCCCGGATTACCTCGACCCCTGTTCTACGACCAAGAGCGGCACCTTCCACCCTCCATGAGTGCCGCCCCTCCGAGCCGCCCTCAGCTCTCCCCCGACGGAACTCGACCTCACCTCCTCAACTCTCCCGACTGGCCCGGACCATTTCCCGGACCATCGTCTCAGGCCCAGCCGCCATCTTGGACCCTCCACGACCAGGCCCTGTGGCCTCGGGCCGACCCCAGCCGCAGGCCCAGCAAAGCCCCGACATCGAGGCACCACGATCTGACCAGGGGGTAAAGAGACCACTTGGCGAGTCAATGGGGGAAGGAGTTTCGATGGTCCCCCATCCGCCTAGTTTCGATCGCCCACAGCCTCCCTGGGCGCTGGCTCCACCCCCCTGCTGGGTGTCTGGACTCGCGCATCCCGGACCCCCCGACCTCCAAGTGCGAGGGTCCGGACATCAAAGAGCACCAGACCTATAACTGGGGCAGCTCCAGAGCAGGAAGGCAGTTGTATCCTGGAGTCGAGAGACACCGAGACAAACTCATCCTTGGAGACCTGCTGGCGCTGCCGCGGCTCATCTTCGTGAACCATCCTTGGAGTCCTGCTGGCGCTGCCGCGGCTCATCTTCGTGAACCATCCTTGGAGTCCTGCTGGCGCTGCCGCGGCTCATCTTCGTGAACCATCCTTGGAGTCCTGCTGGCGCTGCCGCGGCTCATCTTCGTGAACCATCGTGGGGTCCTGCTGGCGCTGCCGTGGCCCATCCTCTTGAACCATCTTGGGAGTCCTGCTGGCGCTGCCGCGGCCCCTACCGAAGAACCCTCCAGCTCGAGGATTGAGAGCTGTCCGCCAGATAACCCGGTACCAAACCGGTACCAAGAATGTCCCGCTACCCCCTTCCCACAGAGACTAAATTCAAGGGGATCCTCGAATCCCGTTTCTACTGTATCGTACGATAACCTGCCAAAGAATACTGATAAAAGAGTTAAGAACCTATCTTTGTGTGGTGTCCATCTGTAGGGGGGTGGCTGCTCGTCCGTACGATCTAAGGAGAGGACCCTCGCCAGGAGGCCTCTCCCCCTTACTCGGCCGACCCTTAGGTTTCCCGTCTAACATTGGTGGCCAGCGGCGCAATTCGAGCCGACGCAAATCGTACGGAGAGTAACTCGCCCCACTACCAACGAAAAACACACAGCGACCATGACGACGAAAGAAACCGGAACAACCGCGAAATTCCAGATGGAACGACTGGAAGATTACAGTCACAAAGAATTGAAGCAATTCTGCATAGACTTGGGTATCGCTACCACGGGACTAAGCACCAAAGACGATCTCAAGCATGCCCTGCAGACTTGGGTGGAGACGGGAGCGTCGCCACCCCAAAACGAAAACATAGCAAACACGGAAACCATTGCAACCCCCGAGGAGGAGAGAAGCACGGGCCTCTCTCACGAGGAGGCCCGGGAACGAGAGAGAAGCCGGCTCCACGAGTTGGAACTGGCTAGACTCCGCTTAGATGGAGAACTGAAACTAGCGGAAAAAAAGATAGCCCTGGAACACCTCCGATTACAGGGAGAACGGGAAGAGAAAAAAAGTCATAGGGAGCTGGAGGAGAAGAAGCTCGCGTACGAACACGAGCGCTGTTTGAAGGAACTAGAAATTAGGAAACAGAACAGGGACCTCGGCGTCTCCGAGAACCAGAGCTCCACTCCCCCTGCGGACACCAAGGTCCACATCCCCAAAGATATCGTCCGAGAGTACTACAAGAACGACGACATCCAGCAATGGTTTAAGGCCTACGAGGTAGCCATGACCTCCCACCGGGTCCCGCGAAAAGACTGGGAGGCCGGGTTGTGGGGGAGATTCGTCAACAAAGGGAGAGATGCCCTGCTACAGCTCCCCGACGCTGAGATGACCTCCTACGAGCATATGAAAGCCACCCTCCTCACTCGCTATGGGCTCACCCCCGAGATGTACCGGCAGCGATTCCGAGACTGTAAAAGGATCCCCGGTACCACCTGGGTAGAATATGTGAACTTTTTTAGCCGAGTCCTAGAAGGATGGATCAATGGCAGCCAGGTCACCACCTATGAGCAATTGTTCAATCTTATCGTATGGGAACACCTCTCCAATAACTGTTTTCTCGAACTAAGGCAGCATCTCCTCGACAGTAAACTGATCGAGCCCCGGAAACTCGCCATTGAAGCAGATCGATGGGAGAGCGCCCGGGTCCCCCGGAACTGGGCGGGAGACCAAGGCCGAACCTCCCAGGGGTCCCACCGTCCGCGAGGAGGAGGAGGAGGCCAGGGCCGGGGCCGGGACACCGCCACGGTGCCTCTCGCTAGCACTCCCCCGTCCCTGGCCGGGAGAGGAAGCCCTCCAGTGCGGCCAGGACCCCGCCCCAACATTATCTGCCACAAATGCCAGCGGCCCGGTCATTACGCCAACGACCCCAACTGCCCAAGAAACCAACCATCCACCCCCACAGGACCGCTAAACTGCCAGATCACTGCCGTCTCCCTAGGGGAGGAACAAGGCGAAGAAGAGGTCGAAAAAGATGAACAGTACCAGCCCGAGTGGGAACCCGCAGCCATGTCCCTGGTATGTCTGGGCGAAAGAGACATGGTCCCATGGGCCCCCATCCCGGCCAATACGCAGAAGTACAGCCAGTGGGTCACCATTAATGGACACCGGGCCGAAGCCCTCCGCGACACGGGAGCCAGCGTCACGGCCGTCCGTTGCCATCTGGTGACCCCAGATCAAATCCTGCCCAATGTGCTATGCCCAGTACGGTCTGCGGATAACTCCGAAAGCCTGTGCCAGATGGCCCGCGTCCCCTTTGAATGGGGGGGAGTGTTGGGCATGCTGAAAGTGACCGTCCAAGACGATGCCCCCATAGACTACCTCCTGGGGAACGACCTTGAGAACTCCCCCTGGACTGCCGTTGAGCGGAGAGAGCACCTGGGGATGCTTGGCCTCCCTGAATGGGTCTGTGCAACGACCCGATCCATGGCCGCCCGCACCATCCCCTCCACGGAAGAACCCAAATGGCCCGAACCTCCACCGCCCGTAGTCACTGAAGACACCGACCCTGAACCCGGTCCACCGGGGCCCAACGACGAAGAACCTGACCCACTCCGCGACCTCCCGGAGCTGGCCCAGTGGCGACAAGAAGGTGGCCCCACTCAAGAACAGTTCCGCCAAGAACAAAAAACCTGTCCCTCCCTCGAGGGGCTCCGACAGCAAGCCGCAGCCCAGAGCACAGGGGATGCCTCGGGGGCTCACTGGGTCTATTCGGACAATGAGCTTCTCTACAGCGAACAGAAGATTGCCGAGCTCGGGGCAAGCCGGGTGCTGGTAGTCCCCCTCCGATTCAGAGACTTCCTCCTGAACCTGGCTCATGATGTACCTCTCGCCGGGCACCTGGGGCAGGACAAAACTTACAGCCGCCTGGTGACCCACTTCTACTGGCCCAAGATGAGGAATGACGTGATCCATCACTGCCGAGCCTGCCCCACCTGCCAGGCCAGCGGGAAGAGCAGCAGAAAAATAAAAGTCCCCCTGCAACCCTTCCCGGTCGTCAACACTCCCGTGAAGTAGTGTGGCTCACTGGTTAGAGGCGGCAGACCCGAGAGCAGAGGACGGCCCGGGACCAGGGTTCGATTCCCGACGCGGCAGGTTTCTGGACCAGGGTCAGCGGACTCGATAATTCTCTCGCCTCGGTGCCCACTCCGATCAGCGATCACACTCGGCAACTCTGGGCACTAGCTTGCCTCATCTTCACTAACGGCCCCCCCAGACCGCCGGGGATGCCTGGTCTCACCCTGGAGATACCCATTAAGGGACCATCTCTCAGGGAAGCCAGGAAGGGTTTCGCAGCGGTCGAAGCGCGGAGGTACCCCTTCGGGAGTGATTCCAGCGCTATATAAGCACACAATTAATTAATTAATTAATTAGGGATTGACATTGTGGGGCCCCTGGAGCCCCGGACATCACAAGGTCACCGGTTCATACTCGTCCTGGTGGACCATGCCACCCGCTATCCCGAGGCCATACCTCTCCGGACCGTGACAGCGCCCGTGGTGGGCCGAGCCCTGATGGGGATCTTCTCACGGGTGGGCTTCCCCTGAGAAGTCGTCAGTGATCGGGACACGAACTTCATCTCCCGATACATGAAGTCCCTCTGGCAACAGTGCGGGGTCACCTACAAATTCGCGACCCCCTACCACCCGCAAGGGAACGGACTGGTAGAACGTTTCAATCGCACCCTCAAGGGCATGATCATGGGCTTGGAGGAGCCCTTACGACGCCAATGGGACGTGTTGCTGCCCTGCCTCCTATTTGCCTACCGGGAGGTCCCACAGAAGTCCCTGGGATTCAGCCCCTTCGAACTATTGTATGGGCACCCCGTCCGGGGTCCCCAGAGTCTGATCGAAAAAGGATGGGAGGTGACCCCCCATAATGCTCCTCCTGATGTGTACCGGTACCTCCTGACCCTCCGGAACCAGACTCGGTGGTTCAGGGAACTTGCCAAGGCCAACCTCGAAGCCAGCCAAGAAGACATGAAGAGGTGGTATGATCAAAACGCCTCGTCCATCGAGTTCGAGCCGGGACAACAGGTCTGGGTCATGTCCCCGGTCGAACCATGCGCCCTCCAGGACAAATGGACGGGGCCCTTCAAAGTGGTGGAGCGCAAGGGGCCTGTCACCTACCTGGTGGACATGGAGTCCCCCAGGAACCCCCTCCGGGTCCTCCATGCCAACCGACTCAAGCCTCACTTTGTTCGCTCAGAACTTAGCCTCCTGATGGCTACCGACAGCAGGGCTGAAGAGGACTCTGAGCCACTGCCCGACCTCCTGAAGACCCTCGAGAAAGACGGCTCCGTGGAGGGCGTCAACCTCTCTTCCACCCTGACCCCAGCACAACGCCAGAGCTGCCAAGACCTATTACAACAATTTGCCGATCTATTCTCTCTCACCCCGGGGTCACTCCATGGTGCCTCCACGATGTCGACACCGGGGATAGCCCACCTACTTGGCACCAGGCCTACCGCGTTCCCGATCGGGTACGCGCTTGCATCCAGTCGTAAGTATCCAAGATGCTGGCTCTTGGAGTGATCGAGCCCTCCGACAGCCCATGGGCCAGCCCGGTCGTGCTGGTCCCCAAGGCCGCCGCCCCTGGCATCGCCCCCGAACTCAGATTTTGTGTGGACTACCGGGGTTTGAACGCCGTCAACTGAACCGACGCTCACCCCATCTCTCGGGTTGATGAACTGATCGACCGCCTGGGGGCCGCCCGCTATCTGAGCACCTTCGACCTAACTGCGGGCTACTGGCAGATCGGCCTCACCCCGGGTGCCCAGGAGCGATCCGCCTTCTCCACCCCGGACGGCCACTATCACTTCAAGGTGATGTCCTTCGGGATGAAAAACGCCCCCGCCACGTTCCAG
Source organism: Lissotriton vulgaris (assembly GCF_964263255.1). Taxonomy (NCBI): domain Eukaryota; kingdom Metazoa; phylum Chordata; class Amphibia; order Caudata; family Salamandridae; genus Lissotriton; species Lissotriton vulgaris. The sequence goes on from NW_028246378.1 coordinate 24,360, forward strand.
AGACTAGTGAATAAGGTGCTGGCGGGGCTCGAGGAATTCAGCGCTGCCTACCTAGACGATATTGCGGTGTACAGTCTCCACTGGGCCCAACACCTCCAACACCTCCATGAGGTCTTGGCCGCCCTCCGAAGGGCAGGACTGACAATAAAAGCCAGCAAGTGCCAAATCGGCCAAGGGTCCGTGACCTACCTGGGGCACCAGGTGGGCAGTGGCCAGGTGGCCCCCCTCCAACCAAAGATTGCCGCCATCCGGGCCTGGGAACCCCCGGTCACCCAAACCGAGGTCCGAGCCTTCCTGGGGCTCACAGGATATTACCGGCGCTTCGTGAAGGACTACGGCAGCATTGTGGGCCCCCTTACATAACTCACGTCCAAAAAACACCCACCGAAGGTACACTGGACACCGGAGTGTCAGGCCGCCTTTGAGACCCTCAAGACAGCAATGTGCACTGCCCCCGTGCTCCAAGCCCCCGACTACAGCCGGAAATTCATAGTACAGACCGATGCCTCCGATCACGGCGTCGGAGCAGTCCTCTCCCAAATCAACGCAAAGGGGATTGACCAGCCAGTAGCCTTAATTAGCCGACGTCTGCTGGCCCAAGAACAGCGCTGGAGCACCATTGAGCGGGAGGCCTTCGCCGTGGTGTGGGCCCTCAAGAAGCTCCGACCCTATCTCTTCGGCACCCACTTCCTGGTCCAAACCGACCACCGACCTCTGCAATGGCTGATGCAGATGCGAGGAGAGAATCCAAAGCTGTTGCGTTGGTCCATCTCCCTGCAAGGGATGGACTTCACTGTGGAGCATCGCCCAGGCAACGACCACGCCAACGCAGACGGCCTGTCCCGCTTCTTCCGCCTCGGCGAGGAGAATACCCAAGAAGATGGGTGACTCTCCCTGCCTTCAGCTGGGGGGACGCGTGTTGGACAGGGCCTCGTGGCGTGGCCCCACTCCTCCCGCATGGCGGGTCCCGGATTACCTCGACCCCTGTTCTGTGACCAAGAGCGGCACCTTCCACCCTCCATGAGTGCCGCCCCTCCGGGCCGCCCGAGCTCTCCCCCGACGGAACTCGACCTCACCTCCTCAACTCTCCCGGCTGGCCCGGACCATTTCCCGGACCATCGTCTCCGGCCCAGCCGCCATCTTGGACCCTCCACGACCAGGCCCCGTGACCTCGGGCCGACCTCAGCCGCAGGCCCAGCAAAGCCCCGACATCGAGGCACCACGATCTGACCAGGGGGTAAAGAGACCACTTGGCGAGTCAATGGGGGAAGGAGTTTCGATGGTCCCCCATCCGCCTAGTTTCGATCGCCCACAGCCTCCCTGGGCGCTGACTCCACCCTCCTGCTGGGTGTCTGGACTCGCACAGCCTGGACCCCCCGACCTCCAAGTGCGAGGGTCCGGTCATCTTTGTGAACCATCCTTGGAGTTGTGCTGGCGCTGCCACGGCTCATCTTCATGAACAATCGTGGGGTCCTGCTGTCGCTGCCGCGGCCCATCCTCTTGAACCATCTTGGCAGTCCTGCTGGCGCTGCCGCAGCCCCTACCGAAGAACCCTCCCGCTCGAGGATTGAGAGCTGTCCGCCAGATATCCCGGTACCAAACCGGTACCAAGACTGTCCCACTACCCCCTTCCCACAGAGACTAAATTCAAGGGGATCCTCGAATCCCGTTTCTACTAGTTGGACAGGCCGCGTGGCCGGACCGATCCCTCCCCGCATGGCGGGGCCCGGAACCCTGCTCCTCCTATGTCCTAGACGAGAACTATCCCGGCAACCCACCGGGGCAACCCACGGCCCGTCACCAAGGGAACCCCAGCTCCTGAACCCCCCGGTTTCGGCTGGCCCGGGCCCCTTCCAGAACCACTGTCCCCGGCCCAGCCGCCATCTTGGACCCTGCACGACCAGGCCGCGTGGCCTCGGATCGACCTCAACCCCGGGCCTGGCCAGGCCCCGACATCGAGGCACCACCATCCACCTAGGGGGTGAAGAGACCACTTGGCAGGTCAATGGGAGAAGGAGTGTCGATGGCTCTCCTCCGCCAGGTGTCGATCACCCCCAGCCTCCCCGGGCGCTGGCTCCACCCCCCTGCTGGGTGTCTGGACTCCCTCATCCCGGACCTCCCGACCTCCAAGTGCGAGGGTCCGGACATCAAAGGGCGCCAGACCTATAACTGGGGCAGCTCCAGAGCAGGAAGGCAGTTGTATCCTGGAGTCGAGAGACACCGAGACAAACTCATCCTTGGAGGCCTGCTGGCGCTGCTGCGGCTCCTTCTTGTGAACCATTTTCGAAGCCTGCTGGCGCTGCCGCGGCCCTCTTCATTGTGAAACCATCTTCGAAGCCTGCTGGCGCTGCCGCGGCCCTCTTCATCGTGAAACCATCTTCAAAGCCTGCTGGCGCTGCCACGGCTCTTCATCGTGTACCATCGTTGAAGCCTGCTGGCGCTGCCGCGGCCCATCCGTGCGAACCCTCCAGCTCAAGGATTGTGAGCTCCATCTCCTACTGCCTCCGTACCGGACCGGTACTAAGACTGTCCCGCTACCCCTTTTCCCCAAAGAGACTAGAATAGGCAGGATCCTCGTATCCTGGTCCCGCTGTGTCGTTATCTCCTTGCCTCAAGATTTCTATATAAAGTGTGCAGAACTCATCTTTGTGTGGTGTCCATCTGTGGGGGGGTACTTGTCTGTACGATCACCGGAGGGGACCCTCACCGGAGGCCTCTCCCCCTGTACTCGGCCGACCCTTCGGGTCCCCGTCTAACACTACTGTATCGTACGATAACCTGCCAAAGAATACTGATAAAAGAGTTAAGAACCTATCTTTGTGTGGTGTCCATCTGTAGGGGGGTGGTTGCTCGTCCGTACGATCTAAGGAGAGGACCCTCGCCAGGAGGCCTCTCCCCCTTACTCGGCCTACCCTCAGGTTTCCTGTCTAACAACATTGTTCTGCATTCTGTCCATCAACTGTGTTTTTTGCAATTTTCACCCCGAGTGGGCTGGGTATGCTCAGACGTGAGTCCCAGGCTCTCCACATCACTGGAGTCAAGCTATCCAGGCTGAAGTAGGCTGATAGCCAGAAACCGGTCCTTGGATGCTTGATTCCGGTCTAGGAAAGACATGGCTTGGTAGTTCGGGCTGGACTGTTCCCATGAGGCACAGGGTCAAGGCTGATTTGCATATAGCCATTGTCTGACCTAGGGTGGTGTGGAGTGCAAAAAAACGATGGATTTAGGCCCAGGTCTTTGTACTGGGGTGAATGTAAGACATTGTTCTGCATTCTGTCCATCAACTGTGTTTTTTGCACTAATGTAAGTGGGCACCTTGCACCAGTCCAGACAACCCTTATTGTGATTTAAGAGGTCTTAGACAACGTTAGAAAGCACCTTATTTACCAGAATGCAATCTTATAATATAGATTAAGTAAAAAAACACATGTATTTATTCTAATAATATACTCTAACACGTTTGGATATCTACTACCCGGAGATCATCACAACTCACACAATACTTTGCAAAGAAAAACAGTAAACAGCATGGAATACACGGTGGGCCCTGGGGGGGGGGGGCGGGTTTAAGGGATCGAACCATATACTAAGAAAGTGATATAAGAACCACGACTCAGGTCAAGACAAGGTCGAGAGGGCATAGAAGTTCTAGGGACCCAAGTAACCACCCAAGGTGAGTAGATAGGGACCCCAAGGAGAGCATGTGCAGTGTGCGAACATGACTGCGTGCTCCTAGCAACTCTACATGTAAGTTGCGGTTGGATTTTTAAAGATTAAGGACCCTTCCCAGTGGATCCTGAAGAAATCCTGTGGAATACAGAAGGTTGGAGAGCCACCCCACCTGTCGATACACTAGTACCCATTTTACCTACACCAGGGAAGCCGGGTGCATACGTGTGAAGTGGTGTCGGAAACCACAGTCGAACTCAAAGGAGGACTTCAGGAAAGTTCAGTTGCTGAAGAAGGAGAAAGTGTCCGGTGGAATCAGAAGGTGGATTCTAGATTAGAGGTACCTGCAAGCAGAGGGAACAGAGTCTATATCACTCAGGAGTGACCAGGAGACTTGGAAGACAAATGCCCTCTGATGTCAGGTGCTGCATTATGGGTGACGATGACCTTGATTCTGCAGCTCTGAGGACCAGGCAATGCTGAGGAAGACAAGGAGCCATGCACGAGTTGTCCTACAAAGGATGTCGAGGGCTGAGGGGTCGGTGTCCGGCGGGAGCACCAACAAACCTTGACAAATGCAATCAATGCAGGAATTGAAGAAGGAGCAATGTCGGGACCACCAAACGTCCAGGGGACTCACCACAAGCAGGGGAGTCAGGGCAGGCCTGAGCAATCAGGGGAGCCCAAAAGAAACAAAGGTGACCCTCAAATGGACCCACAGACCGGAGGCACTGGAGTCGTGAGAGGACCTCGAGTAGCTCACCAAAAGATGCATGCCATAGTGGCAACAATGCAGTGTGGCTGTAGATTCTGGTCACTGGAGGTGCTTGAGGTTGGGGCTATTTGGAGCCTGAAGATCTTCTTGGAAGGAAGCCAACAAGCCGTGGCAACTGCAAATTGATGCGGTGCACAGGGGTTCGGTTATTGCAACACCCACGAGGGAGACTGGCCTCAAACTTGGTGAGAGAGCAGGGCAGGCCTCAGGATCTGTAGAAAACTACCACCTGTGTTGTAAAACCGTACGGAGCCCGAAGGAGCTCAGGATCAGAAGACTGGTTGACTTAGTTGCGGTTCCTGTGAATGCAGGGGAGTGACTCCTTCACTCCAAGGGAGATTCCTTCATTTGCCTTTGATACCCACAGACCTTGGAAGGTTCCTGTATGGTGCACAGGCACAAATGATGCAGCAGACTGGAACGGAGATGAATTCAACCCCAAACAAAGTCCAGCGAAGTCCAGAGTGCCCAGATGGTAGACGTAGAAGTGGTGTCTGATCTGAATCCTGTCCCATGACGAATCTAGGGACAAACCCACAGGTAAGCCCTTAAGTACTCTCAGGAAAGGGTTGGGACTAATCAGGGAACCCCCCTGGGTAAGGTCTGGGCAGGAGGGAGGTTACTCCCATGTCCTTTGTCCAGTTTCACACCAGAGCGAGTGCCAACTGCTGCCAGACCTGGTTTTAACTGGACTATGCATAGGGAAACCAAATGTGCCCCTCATGCAGACTAAGTGGCATTGATAAGTGCTCCCACCCTGCCCCATTACTCTAAATCCTGGCTCGGAGGTGGTCACACCTCCCTGTGACAGGATGCCTATTGATCTGCCTTCCCCTGCTCGAGCTTGGCTCAGCAGCAGGAGGTCAGAATCGTGTCTTTGGTCGGCAGCAATCATTTTGTGCTGTCCGGGTCAAGAAGGCTGGTACCGGGAACACTGATAGCCTAACAGAGGGCTCTTCCTCATACCAAACATGATAGGATTTGTGGCAGTCAGTTTCAAGATGGTCATCGCTTAATTACACGGTGCTCCTCTATATAATATATGGTTGCTTCACTTATAGCCTGGGAGAATGCGACTCCGAAGGCTGTAGGGGTGGTCTGCTCAGGCTGGGGCACACTCACACTTAAAACCAAGTACCCTGCCTTCAGGATTGATAAGGCCTGCTATAGGGGTGACTTGTAGGTTTTACGTGCAGTGACCCTATATATATATGAAACCTATATCTTTAATAAGTGGTGCTAGCACAAACTTACACAGGCTGCAATGGCAGACCTCCCATTGGTGGTATAATGCATGCTTCAGCCCATGGAGGACTTCTGGGGTACCTATGCCCTGGGTATCTTAGTATCACATACTAGGGACTGATTAGGGTACCCCAGTATCCAATCTGGGATGTACCTTAGTACTGAACATACCAATATAAGGGAGAAAGCAGATAGACTGGGGTCCGGATTAGCAGGATCCCAGCCAGACTAGTCAGTAACAGCTTAGCACCAGGCAGCCTGTGGGGGTAACCATAAAAGCAGATCCTACTTTCCTACACCATGGTACAAATAAAATGGGTTTCCTCTTTTCATCTAAATCTTACATTTGGTGAGGTGAATGCCTAAGCTCCTACATACTACCCAATGCCCATTGTCTCCATACCATGTGGCCAAGATTACTATTGTAGATAAAGCAACATACTAGTCTATTAAACTAAACTCAAAAGAGGAGTCTGTACAAACGTATTCCTAACTGGCGTGTTTTAAGGTGCTCTCAAATGTGATGATGAAGGCAAACGTTTGTGCATGAATCTGAAAAAACATTTTAGAATTATTAACAGTTGGGAAAACTGAGCTATTTTGACAGCTTTGCTCTCGAATGATCTGGGACCAAAATTTGAATAAAGGAATCAAACTGAACAAGGCAAAAAAACTCCTATTGAGGTTTAGAAACCTTAGACAAAGATTCAAATCTCTGCTGTTTGATTGTTTCAGTGTTCACATCTTGAACCTCTTTATGCAGCCCGGCCAAGTGCCACACATCATGGGTCAGACTAACGTAAATTGTTAATAATACTCTCATTTCCACACTGGAATACTTTTTCAAGATATTTTTAGGGTTCTTTTGAGCTCTGTAACAGTTGTTCTTTGTTTGCCACCCATTGGAAAATGTTATTTATTTATCATTGCAGTTGCTATAAAAGCCAATAGACAGGATATATAATAATGGGTCGAGGAAAGGTTAACTATTGTAAAACACTTGCAAACATGTTGCATTAATAGGGATACATTCTTCTGTGTATGTTATTACATAGATTTTTCTGTTTGTTTTAAATCACAATTAAGTTCCCCTCTATGATGCTAGATAAAACTTCTCACCCATGTCATAAAATGTCACTAATGGAGGGAAGAAAAATTATATGGGCTGATACACTACATCCCTAACCTGAGAAACCACAAGGTAGGAAATAAACTGCTTCCTGAAGTAGTCCAGAGGCTTATAGTTATTCAATCATCCCAGTGACTGTTGTTACCAAGCCTTGCCAATTGGCTAGAAGCAACAGTTCAGCATCCTCTAAGTCAAGGGTCCTCAAACTGTGGCGTGTGCCTCCTTCTGGGTTTTGTGGTGGAATTCACGGGGGACGCAAATGCCTCTGCAATTACTTGTAAAGCAAGATGGTCCAGGAGTACTCGCTTGTTTATTTGTTGCTTTTCCAGGCTGCCTTCATTTACAGCAGTTGAAGTGCATAAAAAAGTATGGGAACTGTGATTCTGAGTGCTGTGGTTGCGGAGCTCAGTGAGTGTGGTGTCAAAGGCATGGCTAAAAAGAACAAAATATTCTGCAACTATTTTGTTGTTCTTTTACTTTCAGATTACTGCATAAAAAATAACACACATACACCTTAAATTAAAAATAAATTCCTGGTAAATTAATGAGTAGGAAAACCATTGTTTAAATATTATGAAACCTCATTTGGTTAATGCAGTCACTGCAGATGTCTTTGTGTGTGACCAGAGAGTCACATAATTGAATCCTGGTTGGTGCTGTGACAATGAATTGTGTATTTAAAGTGCACTGAGGTCCCAGCTTGAGACATAAAGCACTGTGAATATGTAAGTCATTATTTGAAAATAGTTTTACACATAGTGTAAGATAGGCTATCGCAAAATGATTTAGAATTTAAGATTAAACAATTCTTTCAAAGTATACATTTTAGCAATACATAATTAGCTGTAGCAGGTGTAAATATGTTTTGTAAAAGAATGCATTACAAATCTCAGCTGATAACCCCCTTATATTACCTATCCAAAAGAATAAATCTTCAACACCATGAAGCTTCAAGTAACTCTGTTAAAGTCTATAATGCTTCCAAGCAGCCTTTGCATTTGGTGATTAACTAATTGCACATATTTACATTTATTTCAAGTAGAGGGACTCTGGTGAGAAGGCCTGTTTCTTTAACTCTGTGTCCTTTTGGCTTGGCACAAAAGGGGCCAAGAGACCCTCTTTATTTGCAGCCAGAGCCACCTTAATGTGTGCATTACCCACCCAGCAGGTATTTTTCATATGCAGAACCCTGAAAGTCTGGACCTCTGGAACCTGAAAGTAATGACCCAATCGAAAGAGGCGGGGGTGGTTCCTTTATTAGGGCTCCAGGGTGATGCCCCCATATATTTATTGCCCCCTTTGAACTCCATATTTAGATATGAAAAAAACAGATTTCTTCTTCTTGGCCACGCTGCACTTTTTAGCTTTAAGCAGCTGACTTGGTTTGTTCATTCCTGCGGCTGCATAATTTACAACACTAAACTATAGCAAAAAGGCAGGCTCTCCACCAGCGTGAGATACATCATCACGTGCAGCCTCACTTTTCAAAGTGCGCATGTCAGATTGGACTTCTACCTTTCTTTGGTCAACCCGCCATGCGCACTAGAGGCATCTTCCTACCCGAACAATTAGTGAGCATTGGGTGATCACAGCTGCAGCTCCTTGGTTCTATCAGGAGCGTTGGGTTTGCCTGCCCGAGCGAATCCTGGTGCGACTTTCATGCTGTTTTGGACATATACAGCAAGAGAGCAGAGCCTGGATTGGCCCATGATACCAGGGTAGGATCTAGTAGCATGTGAGGCAGCGCGGGGTGTGGGAGTCTCAGGTTTTGGTTAAAATGGCCAATCACTGTATGACTTTATTATGAAGCCATGCAGTGATTGGCCATTTCAGTCCCTGCTTGCTTTCTCTTCCTTCTGAGCACAGACAACGCCAGTAACGGCATTGCACTTGCACACAACCAGGGAGTGACGGAAAGTACGAGATGACAAGAGAGTATTCCTGGCCACATTTCACTTCTAGTTTAGGATTTGACACTTTAAAAGGTAAGGCAGGGCTGGAATTATTGTAGCTTGCATGTGGGCGTAATTCAAAGTGAACCGATCATTTGTAAACTCCGAGACCAACATAAGCCTTGCATTAATTGTCACCTTCACATCTGGAACAATGTTACCTCGGACTGAATGGTATCTTTAAACTAAGATAGCTTTGAAGCCCAGTTAGTTGGTCATGCATGCGGCAGTGATTTTGCAAACAAGCTCATACTTTAGTTGAACAGGCGTAACCAACTCGTGTTATCAGAAGCAACGTGTCCCTTTCGTTCGTCTCTCAGCAGAACTGGCACGTGTCCTGCACCAGTAGCCGAAGGGGGGCTTGGGGGGGGGCAGCCGACCGTAGGGAGGTCCCCACCCCCGGGCTGATTGGGAGGGGCCAGTGGGGGGGGGGTTGTGCCAGAGCGCCAGCCTTGGGCTGGTTTTGGGCTGGTTTTGGGCTCCCTCGGTTCCTACTGAGGGAGCCCAGCTATATATCCCCTTGGCTCCGCCTCCCGGCCACCATTTTAGGTTGAATGACCTGGTGGCCGGGAGCTCATAGTTTAATTGAAAATTTTGGTGTTGTGTGGAATTACTGATTCGTCATGTCTAGTGAGGATTATCGCGTGTTAGAAGCGATCCGCCTCTTGAGCGAAGCGGGTCGCCTGGACCTGGTGTTGGGAGACGTGGCTGGGCCGTCGCGTCCTCGGCGACAGGCCTCGGCGCGTGTGGCGGCGGTGGTGGCGGCGTGTGCTTCGCCGAAAAGGGCGCGCAAGGAAGCGGTAAGTGAAAGGGGCCGCCCGCGCTCTAGGAGAGCGGCCCCTGGTAATGCGTCGCATGCGGAGGGGGAGGCGGTTATGTTGAACGAGGCGGGTTTGGGAGGTGGTGAGGCGTCGGCTTCATTGGGTTCTGTGCCGCCGCAACGTTCGCTTTCAGTTCCCGCTGCCAGGGGCAAGCGGGCCGTCAAGCGGGGAGGCAGAAAGCGTTCCGCTTCTGTCTCCGCCGGTCAGGCCGAGGACTTGGGGAATGCGGTGACGGCGGTTGGCGCGCATGCGCGTTTTGACGCGAGTGCGCAGCGCGCCCATTTACATGATATTTTACCGGCTGATGTACCTTTAGAACGTTCGGTTTTGGGGGCAATTGGTATTAATCGTGAGGCGGATTTGCCTGCGGCTGGCAGGGGGCTTGTGAGTGACAGAGTGTATACGCCGGCTCGCGTTTCGGGTCCGCATTTGGCCAAGGGTGTTGAGGCTCAGCCTGGACAGTTAGGGGTGGGGGAGGTTTTTGTACCTTATAGTCCTCTGTTGTTTTCCCCCCCTGTTTCTGTTCGTGGGGAGGTTTATTCAGTGCTCAGTGGTTCTGTGGGGGAGGGGGAAATGGGCGCAGGTTGAGAGAAGGGAGAAGTCTGTGTTGCATGGTCAGGAGATTGGTGGTGGTGTGTTGTCTAGCACTGCAGTTGTCTCTGAGTCGAGTGGGGGGTTTGTGGATCCTGCGGGGGGGGTTGGGGTTTTTTCTTCTGTTCCTGGCAGTGGTGACAAGCAGGTGGGTGCTAGGTCTTGGGAGGGTTTGGATGTTTTTCCTTCATGGGCAGAAGGGGTTCGTGATGCTGGTAGAGCTCAGCCCCTCCAGGGGACTGATATGCTGAGTGGTTTTGGGGGCACTTTGAGCTTTCCGGGGTTGCCTGTCAGGGGCAGATCGCTTGGGGGAATGGACCAGCCCCGCTCTGATGTCCAGCAGACGGGGCAGGGTGGACTGGCATTGGGGCCTGCGTCTAGGATTGTTCAGGAGTTGTTGGATTGGAGTAGTGGTGATGAGGACGTGGAGCCTTCCCTTCCTCGTGGGGGGCTGTCGGTTCGCTCAAAGGAGTCTGTTTCTCGGGAGGTTGGTCAGGTGCAGTTTCAGGATTCGGGTTTTTGTGTGGCTAGTGGTGTTGGCAGTTTTGTCCGTTCTGGTAGTAAGGGTCCCGGCACATCAGTTCAGCCTTTTTCTTTGCAGGTCGGAGAGCGTCGTGGTGAGGCAGACTTGGTAGGGTGGAGTGCGGCCCAGTTACACCGAGGAGAAGGGAGGGTGGAGCCTGGCGCGGCATACCCCGTACCGGCGAGGGACCCCGGCGCGGTCAGCGTAAGCAGGTCGGGCGCGGCCTCGTTGGCCCCAACGTCTTCCTTTCAGGATCTCGACAAGGTCAGCAGAAGCAGGTCGGGCGCGGCCTCGCTGGCCCCAACTTCTCTTGCTACAGGTATTAGTGGGGTTGGCAGAAGCGGACCAGGCGCGTCCTCGCTGGCCCCATTGTCAGGTTCTTTGGATATCGGCGGGGTTGGCAGAAGCAGGACCGGCGCGTCCTCGCTGGCCCCACATGTTTCTTCTCTTCAACACAGAGATTCATCGTTGGTTAATGTGCATAAAACTGGTCGACGTTCGGGGGAGTACAGACGGGTCCAGTCGGCTCCCCCGCCTCAGGTGTCTGTACGGGCTGGTAAGGCCCAGGTTGGGTTCAGAAGTCCGCCACAGGTGTTGGCCCCTCCTAGGTTGGAGGAATCGTTGGTTTTAGATTATGATGAGGAGAGCCCTGAGGAGGGCGAGATACGTGCTGAGGGTGCAAGGGGGGGGCTTTTTCACGCTTCTGATGATGTTTTGCAGGCACCGGTTGTGGTGCGTCCGAGAACCACAGTCTCCAGATCAATCCGGGAGAGCGGCCCCGCGGTGAGGGTTCCTCGATCAGGCGGCGCTGTTGAACAGATGGCATGGAGAGCGAGGCCGGCCCAACTGCCTTTATTGAATCCAGGTGAGCTTGCTGGTCCACAGGACAAGCCATTGATGGTCTCAGTTGGCACAGGGGGGGATCCTCCGGCAGAGGGTGTGGATCTTAAGCTCCATAAAGGTCGATATGTTAAGGATCAGGGAGTGGGCACGGGTGACGGGGGTGAGGGCTCTAAGGTGGATTCCGGGACTGTTACAGAGCCAGTGGAGGTAGGTAAGGATCCACTACACAGCAAGGAGCTTAAAATAAAGAAATTGCCTTACATGGGCGTCACAAAACCGTTGGGCGCTCATTTACTGCTGTCCACTAAGGAGAGGATTTGGAAAGGGGAGTACGTGGAATTATTGAAGCTCTTACATAGGGAAGTTAGGTCTAAGGAGGGGTCTAAGGAGGAGGAGTACGAGTTGGCCAAGCGCCCTAAGGTTCCTCTGAATATCGAAAATTGGACTGCGGCATTTCTTATATATGCTAGCGGGTACTGTGAGAAATTCCCTGAGCGCTGTGTGGCCCTGTTTAAGTATATGGACGTGATTAGAAAGGCACAGATTACTGGCAGTGGTTATGCCTGGTCACAGTACGATGAGGAATTCCGGGCTCGGATGGCTTGGGATCCTGAGGCAAAATGGGGGGAGTTAGATAATGACCTGTGGCAACACACTATGGGGGCATCAGCGGGTGGTAACACTGTTTTCACAGCTAGTGGTTATCCATTACCTTCACGGCCCTTTCAGGGTAAGCCCACTCGGGGAGGGGTGGGTGCAGCTGCGTCAGTTCAACCTGCCGATGGGACCTGTTGGGATTTTAACAGAGGATATTGCCCGAGAGAGTACTGCAAATTTCGACACGAATGCTCCCAATGTGGTAGAACGCACCCACTGTCCAGGTGTTGGGGGCCTCGGGTTACAAGGGGCAGGCAGTGGTCACATCAGTCAGCCAATGCCCCTGCTCCTGCGCAGCAGCCTCAACCTAACAGGGGGGGAAAAACACTTCTGGGACTGGGCCCAAGGGCTCATACGCCAGTTAATCCTTTTCACTTGGCTGTGGCTCTGAAGGGTTATGGGAATGTTGAGGCTGCTAAGTTGTTGTTGAGTGGTTTTCAGGAGGGTTTTCGTCTTGGTTACACCGGGCCGCGGTTGCGGAGGTGGTCAAAGAATCTTTTGTCAGCAAGTGAACATCCGGAGGTGGTACAAGCCAAATTGGATAAGGAATTGCGTGAGGGACGGATGGCGGGTCCTTTTGATGACTGGCCCTTGGAAAATCTTATTGTCTCCCCAATTGGTGTGGTTCCTAAGAAAGAGCCTGGGCAGTTTCGTTTGATACAACATTTGTCATGGCCGGAGGGCTCATCAGTTAACGATTTCATTGATGGTGAGGCCGCTTCTGTGTCTTATTCTTCAGTGGATGTGGCCATGGCCTTGGTTGTATCTGCCGGCACTGGTGCGGCAATGGCAAAGTGTGACATCAAATCTGCATTTCGTTTATTGCCTGTACATCCTGAGGATTGGGATCTCTTGGGGATTCAATTTCAAGGCAAGTGGTATGTTGATAAGGCTCTTCCAATGGGTTGTTCCATGTCCTGTGCGCTATTTGAGACCTTTAGCACATTTCTCCAATGGTTTTTCACGGACACGTCAGGACACCAGCTTGTGACCCACTACCTAGATGATTTCTTTTTTGTAGGCGCTCCCAACTCCTCAGCATGCCAGAATGCCTTGCGTACATTTCAAACTCTGATGGAATTTTTAGGTGTGCCCTTAGCACCCGAAAAGACAATGGGCCCCTGCGCGACCATGTCCTTTTTGGGGATTGAAATTGACTCTAACATGATGGAGGCACGCTTACCGGTGGATAAAAAAGCAAAAATGTTGGACCTCTTACATGTGATGTTGAACAAGGCAAAGGTGACAGTGAAGGAAATTCAGGTACTGCTAGGCCATCTTAATTTTGCTTGTAGGGTGGTCAGGGCGGGTCGAACTTTTTGCAGGCGTTTGGGTAGAGCTCTGTCGGGTCAGTTTTTACCTCACCATCATGTCCGCTTGTCTGCAGGTGTTAAGGAAGATCTGCGGATGTGGGTAGCCTTTTTACACTCTTTCAATGGCATTCCTTTGTACAGAGAAGAGAATTGGATTTGGGACGTCCAAGTTTTTTCAGATGCTGCAGGCAGTGATGGTTTCGGTCTTTACTGGCAGGGCAGATGGTGTGCTGAACAGTGGCCTGCTGCGTGGAAGAACGGAGGCAGGAGTATTGCCTTCCTTGAGCTTTTCCCTGTGGTGGTGGCGTTGACTCTGTGGGGTCAGGAGCTGGCTCACAAAAAAGTGCTGTTTCGCATTGATAACAAGGCTGTAGTGGACGTTATCAATCGGCAGTCGGCCAGGGATGCTCACATCTTGAAGCTTTTGCGAGTCTTTGTGTTGGGGTGCTTGACGTATGACATCAGTTTTAAGGCCTTACACATTCCTGGAGTGGACAATGACATTGCGGATGCTTTGTCTCGTTCACAGTGGGAGAGATTCCATGGGCTAGCCTCGGATGCGGACAGGACGCCGACCCGCATGCCAGAACATCTGTGGACTGTAGGCGAGACAGGGTTTTGCAGTTGGTGGTAGGTTCGCTCGCACTTTCCACTAGGACAGCGTATGAATTGGCATGGAAGGAGTTTTTGGACTCTGGGGCCGACTGGCGTGCTCCGGGCTGGAGACGATCTGAAGATGTGGTACAGTTCATTCTTCGCTTGATAGACAGGGGCCTGACACGTGTGACGATTGCTGGAAAATTGGCTGGTATTGCGTTCATGGGCAAATTACTGTGGGGCTATTCTCCTTCGGCTGGGGAGGTGGGTAAGCGCATGCTGGAAGGCTGGTCTAGGGAGAGGGGTAGGGAACATATGGTTCGCCGACCTTTGTCTTGGCAGACGTTAGCCCGAGTTTTGCAGGTTTTGTCCTCAGTTTGTTTGAATGAGTTTGAGGTTTGTCTGTTTTCTACTCTTATGGTTTGGATGTTTTTTGGGGCTTTCAGAGTTTCTGAGTTGCTGGGGTCGAAAGTTGCTCTTGGGGTGGGGTGGGAGAATGTTCGATTTTTGGAGACGGGGTTGCACGTCTGGTTGGCTCGGGCAAAAACTGATCAACACAGCAAAGGGAGGGGCATTTGGCTGGAAGCTTCTTCCCCTTCTGAGACGTGTCCTTTTAGGTGGGCCAGGCGTTTGAGGGACTGTTCGGGGGCCGCCTTAGAGGGCCCTGTTTTCCGACATAGGGATGGTTCCAGGGTGACTGAGTACCAACTGCGCATGGTTTTGCGTAAAGCGCTGCGATTCTTGGGGTTGGATGAGACACAGTATGGTACGCATTCCTTCAGGATTGGAGCAGCAACAGAAGCTCATAACAGGGGTTGGTCGCAGCAGGACATTATGTCTTTAGGGCGTTGGTCCTCCAACTGTTTTAGGCGCTATGTGCGGACTGATCCTGTTGTGGCGCCTGCGGTTGATAATTTTTCTTGAATTTGATGCTGCTTTTCTTTTTCAGGTTCAGTGGCCGGCCCCCGTTCTACTGTCATGACGATCTGGATAGTGGGACATTCCTTCATTAGGCGCGCGGAAGATCAAGCTATAAGAAGCTACTTTGGTTCCACTCTTGGTTTTAATTCTCGCCTTTTTAATGTTGTGTGGAAGGGGAAGGGAGGTATGATTTGGAGGGAGCTTATCCCAGCCTTGAATTCTTGGTTGGTGGGAGGTGTTTGTCCTGACGTGTTGCTCTTGCACCTTGGGGAGAATGACCTTTGTGGAGTGAAGGGAGTGGTTTTATTGCGAGCAATGAAGAGGGATCTTTCTCTTATTCGTCAGCAATGGGCGGGTTGCCATGTTTTGTGGACAGAATTGGTCCCTAGAAGAACCTGGAGGGGTGCGATCAAGCCTAGGGCGGTTGATAAGGCGCGACGGAAGTTGAATCTGGAGGTTTCCCGTTTTTGTAGAGATTTGGGTTTTGGGCGGGTGTCCCATAAGGACATCCGGTATGACAATGTGGAATTCTTTCGCGGCAATGGTGTTCACTTATCTCGTATAGGCATGGATTTATATCTATTGGAATTGCGAGAGGTGCTCTCCAGGTGTTTGAAGATTCAAAATTTCTTAGGTTGAGGTTCTGGTTCGTTGGTTGGTTGGTCTTGGGGGGCAGAAAGAGAGGAGGGTAATTCCTTTCCCCCTCTTTTCTGGGTGGCGGAATTTGGGCGTTCTTGGTCAGCTGGGACATGAAGGTTGTTGGGTTTTGATAAAGTTGGGCTATGGCTGAAAAGTTTAAATAGTTGTTTCGTGGGGTGGTTACAAGGTTTTGGGCAATGTACGTTGTTGGTGGGTAAATTTTGCAATGTGATGTTTGGCGGTGGGTTGGGATGATATGTAAATGATTATCAGGTTTTGGTATTGTTTGAATTGTAATTATGTTGTGCTGGGTGGGGGCGGGGTTTGTGACGTGTTAGGGGCGGGCCTGACGTTTGGGGTTGTAAGGTAACATCTTATTTAGTGAGGACTAGTTTTGTTAGGCGGTTGCCAGGTTTGTATTGTTGTAAATATGCACCTGTTTCAATAAAAGCGGCCTTTTGCACACTCTCAATTTGGTTTGGTGTCTGCTCACCCCCCCTCACCCCTCCCTCCCAAGGGGGGCTTGGGGGGGGGCAGCCGACCGTAGGGAGGTCCCCACCCCCGGGCTGATTGGGAGGGGCCAGTGGGGGGGGGGTTGTGCCAGAGCGCCAGCCTTGGGCTGGTTTTGGGCTGGTTTTGGGCTCCCTCGGTTCCTACTGAGGGAGCCCAGCTATATATCCCCTTGGCTCCGCCTCCCGGCCACCATTTTAGGTTGAATGACCTGGTGGCCGGGAGCTCATAGTTTAATTGAAAATTTTCCCTCCCTCCCCCCCCCTTTTTTATCGGTTAGCTCTTCTAATTCTTTCAGGTTTTTATTTATTTATCTATTTGCGTTATTTATTTATTTATATTCATAATTTTGGGTTCTTTTGTCGGAACAGGTGGATATGGGGTAACTCAGAATGTTGTTCATTGTCGCTTGGAACAGGTGCCGTGCGGAATTTGGGCGTTCTTGGTCAGCTGGGACATGAAGGTTGTTGGGTTTTGATAAAGTTGGGCTATGGCTGAAAAGTTTAAATAGTTGTTTCGTGGGGTGGTTACAAGGTTTTGGGCAATGTACGTTGTTGGTGGGTAAATTTTGCAATGTGATGTTTGGCGGTGGGTTGGGATGATATGTAAATGATTATCAGGTTTTGGTATTGTTTGAATTGTAATTATGTTGTGCTGGGTGGGGGCGGGGTTTGTGACGTGTTAGGGGCGGGCCTGACGTTTGGGGTTGTAAGGTAACATCTTATTTAGTGAGGACTAGTTTTGTTAGGCGGTTGCCAGGTTTGTATTGTTGTAAATATGCACCTGTTTCAATAAAAGCGGCCTTTTGCACACTCTCAATTTGGTTTGGTGTCTGCTCACCCCCCCTCACCCCTCCCTCCCAAAATGTACAGACAGGAGGCGTGTGATCTCGTACTGCCTCGAGCCTAGAATCTGCGATCTGAACGCTGATAGTGGCACAAGTCAAAATGTGCACACCCCAAGGAGATGTAGACGTAGCGTGAGTTAGCAAGTAGTTTCATTTGTAAGACGACAGCTTAAACAACCACTCCAGTCAGATGCCATCCCGTCTCCCTCTGGCAACCGCCCTGCATAGAATCTCAGTGGCCAAGAATGCAGGAACATTCCAAGACCAGTAACAGCATAGAGACACTACGGATGTGTTCAGGAACTTTAGAGCGTTTAGCCAGTCTGAAGCAGGCCGTGGCATCAGCCCAGTTCAAGACAAGATTTACAGACGCACAGATAGGTGACATGGCAAACTCTCCAGACTGAACATGCACAAATTGGGCCTGAGTGGCAAAGACCATAACAAAAACAACGAGGAAAGAGAAAGTTAATGGAGTTTTAATTGCCAGAGAACATTTTTTTGTTTAATTGCTTTCCACACACACTATTGCACCATTCAACAAGCATTTGCAATGCAATAGGTCTCGCATTATTTAAGTTTGAGCTATTAGCATTGTAAATGGCAATTGTTTTTTGCTTTGTGCTATAGTTATTTTTTTACATAAAAAGCTACATATAAAATATGTTTTATTAAAGTTATTTATGCAGTATCTAAATTTTGTTTGCATAAAAGAGTACAATAATATCTTAGTAAAAAAGTCAAATATTTTAATGGTAATTCACCAAATGTTCATTTATGTGTTGGTTTTGAAAATAGCTAAATTAATAGCTTTGTCATTTACAATGCCAATAGTTATAACTTTCGCAAATGTGATACCTATAGCATTTGTAATGCAACATTTGTATTTACGTGACTTAGATGTATTGATATTACAAATAACAATGGCTGTTAATTTTTTTAATACTTAATACAAGTGATTGTAATTTATAATGGCAATAGCTTAAACTTTTGTAAATAACTTTTGTGAAGATTATGTTCAGTGTATTTTATTGTAACGAAATCCAAGAACAGAAGTGAAATATTAACATCTTTTTGTGACATTTGTAATAAAGCTTGAAACATTGAGAGAACATATTTGTGCTGTGGTGGTGCTGAGTGATGCTGTGGTGGTGCTGAATGGGGCTGTGGTGGTGCTGAATGGGGCTGTGGTGATGCTGAGTGATGCTGTGGTGGTGCTGAGTGGTGCTGTGGTGGTGCTGTGGTGGTGCTGAGTGATGCTGAGTGATGCTGTGGTGGTGCTGTGGTGGTTCTGAGTGGTGCTGTGGTGGTTCTGAGTGATAATGTGGTGGTGCTGAGTGACTGTACTCACTGTCACTCTGCACTCACTGTCACTCTGCACTCACTGTCACTCTGCACTCACTGTCACTCCTCACTCACTGTCACTCTGCACTCACTCTGCACTCACTGTCACTCTGCACTCACTCTGCACTTACTGTCACTCTGCACGCACTGTCACTCTGCACGCACTGTCACTCTGCACGCACTCTGCACTCACTGTCACTCTGCACTCACTGTCACTGCACTCACTCTGCACTCACCCTGCACTCACTGTCACTCTGCACGCACTCTGCACTCACTGTCACTCTGCACGCACTCTGCACTCACTGTTTCTGCACGCACTCTGCACTCACTGTCACTCTGCACTCACTGTCACTCTGCACTCACTGTCACTCTGCACTCACCCTGCACTCACTGTCACTCTGCACGCACTCTGCACTCACTGTTTCTGCACTCACTCTGCACTCACTGTCACTCTGCACTCACTGTCACTCTGCACTCATTGTCACTCTGCACTCACTGTCACTCCGCACTCACTGTCACTCCGCACTCACTGTCACTCTGCACTCACTCTGCACTCACTGTCACTCTGCACGCACTCTGCACTCACTGTCACTCTGCACTCACTGTCACTCTGCACGCACTCTGCACTTACTGTCACTCTGCACGCACTGTCACTCTGCACTCACTGTCACTCCGCACTCACTGTCACTCCGCACTCACTGTCACTCTGCACGCACTGTCACTCTGCACGCACTCTGTACTCACTGTCCCGTGTCTCTGTTTGCCAAGACAGGGGAATCCGGGGTCTTTGGGTGTTGCCCTGACACCGCTGGGTTACCGGATTAGTACCGGTTCTGAAAAACCCAGTACCTCATCACCCAAGGCTGTACTACAAAAATATGTGCCAGTTTTAGTGCTCCCATGATATCCATAAGATTATAAGGTACTGCAGGGGACGTTCAGCAATACCTGCTACACAATTGCAAATTAGGTCCATTGTAGTTGTAAGTGGATGTTCTCAAATTTACATTGAAATGAGGGAATTAATTAGACTCTGCTCACACAGTATATTGCAGAAAGACTGTTAACTGCTGAAAACAAGGTGATGGATGCAATGTCTACATTCATCTCAGCTACTGGCCATTGCTCGGACCCCATTCCAGTCCATTGTTTTTCACCCACCATGCCACACTAGAAAGAGGCCTGACTTGTGCAAATTAGCACTGACGTTGCATTCATGAGAACAGTCAATCCTGACATGCCGCACTTGGCACCCTCCAGAAATCACAAGAAGCCAAACCCCCAGATCATTCTTGGCCTATTTTGGCACGTCAGCAGTTTGTGAATCATATGGTAATGAGCATAGAACCCTCACCTGTGCCATGTCTGGGGACAAAGTGATCACTAGTCTCTGAGATTATTCAAGTATTCCATCAACCATGTCATTGTTGCTGCATACTGCAGATAGGTAAAAGGAAACTAGATTAATAACACTTAATCTCCCCTCCTCAGTTAAATGGTGTGCCCTGGAGAGGCCATTACAATGTTGCAAGGGTCAAGCGGTCAATATCAGTGCAGGAGCATCCTGTATCTCATCCCCGAAGAGGTCCCTGAAGCAGTGGCGTAGCTAAGGGGGCGGCGGGGGGGGGGGGGGGTCGGGGTCGGTCTGCCCCAGGCGTCACTAGCTTTTGGGCGGTGGACGCTCGGCACTGACTCACTGACACTACTGTCAGTCATTAGTGTCAGTGTCCCCAAATAAATGATAAAAGCCGCCGGAACGGCTGAAGTTATTTTAATAAAGTTTACATACAGTCAACTAAAAGCGCAACACATGCAACAGTAATGTAAAGCTCTCGATGGACCTTAATCGGAGCGCGTTTCTGATTTAAAAGGCTGGCATGAAATAAATTAAGCGCATGTAAATTAGAAAGGAAAAAAAAAACGAAAAAGCTATTAATATTGTGATAGAGTTTACGACATGCAGAAACCACACTGATTAAAGATGCAATCTGGCTGGGGACAAATGCCCACAGGCAAGACAGCAAACTAGAGAGCGCTAGAGTAAGAGTCTACAAGGAACAAGAGCGGACGCACCGTAATCTCTTGGTGCTCACAGCTGCTTGGAAACTGTAATCAACGAACAAATGGAAACTCTCCGCATCCCTGCCTGTAATTCTCTCCCAGCCTTCCACCAGCCCATCCTCTATGCACGTATGCTCATGTTACGCTTAATAAAATATTGACCTTCTATTCAATAAAAAGTGGTGCTATGTCCTTTATACAGCCACTCCATGTAGGCTCTGCGTCCCCACGCTCCAAGAGAAGCAAGGCACAAAATGTGCACTGCATTCAGAAATAATTTTTTTTAAAACATGCCCTAGCTGCGTAGTTGAGGTTCATTTCCGTCATAATGAAAACAAAAAACCCAACATGAAGATAAATCCTTCAGAAAGAATAACCTTCGCAATTGTGTGCAAATGGTGTGTGATAATTAATAGGAAATGTAATATAATATTAGGAGTGTGCGATATTTGCGTAAATTCTTTTGCAAAAAATACATGGAATTCTTCAATAAGTACACGAAATAACAAAAAAACATCGGTCCAGCATTTGGCAGCTGTTTTGCCATGTACATCCTCGCATTCATTCTTGGATACAAGGACATATTTTGCACTAAGAAAAAGTCGCAAAATCACGCGTGCACGAACAGCATCTGCACACGTTCTCTTTGCAAACCTTGTTTCCTGTGTTTATGCCATGGGATTTTGACCCGAACAGAAGCTTCTTTACTTGATCTGGTCACGGTGTAATCACGTAATTGCCATGATTTCATCACAAATGTAAAGCAAATGCCAGAAATTAACTGAGATTACACTGTGTAACAGAAATTTCACCAGGACATACATAAAACCACAGAATTAGCGATAGCATCATAAGCGTGTCCTTTCACTGCAATTGCTTAATCCTCTGCATGTACACGGAAATCATTTGTCAAATATCAGGAAATGTAATCAAATAATGGAACAAAACAATTAAATGGAAAGGATAGCAAGGGTTATGAAAACATGTTCTTTGCTCACATAGATTGATTATGCACTCAGCTGTCTGTTGTACGTGCACCACAATATGCTTACAACGTGTGCAGTCTCCGAAGCTGTACGTCGTTACCGAAAGCACAGTGACAGTCCAGTATGCAAATAAACACAGTGCTAGGTGCTTGTGTGCTGACAAAATGGCCGTCTCTTCATCGCGGGCGCACTCTGGAAGTCAGGCAGCCTTTGTTTGGACGTGGGCGGGGCTCGTCAAAGAAACAGGAAGTAACCGCCGAGGAGGACGTCCGAAACATGCAGGCTCCACGCTGAAGTCCCGGGGCGCTTCAGAGAGACCGGGCGAAAGAGCGAGGGCAGACTGCATGGCAACAGAGGCAACACGGGGCTCCCGAGTGGTGAGGAGACCCCTGCGGCGTGCCAAAAGACGGCCCAGGAACCTGCACACCGAGCCGGTAAGTGAGAGCTTGCAGGCGAGGCGGGGCGGGGCGCGGGGGGGGGATTGTCTGTGCGTGTACTCTCGTGTGTGGGCGGCGGCGGCGGGGGGGGGGCTGGGGAGGTGTAGTGTGTGTCTGTATGTGTGCGCTCGTGTCTGCCTGCGTGTGCATGTGTTGTGAACAGCCTGCCCTGTGTGTGTGTGTGTGTGTGTGTGTAGGTGCGGCGGCGAAGGGGGGGGGAGGGAGGAGGTGTGGCTGTGACTGTGATGTGCGCGGCTGTGATGTGCGCATGCGTGAGTGTGCGCGTGCACGCAGCTGAATCCAGACGAGAAAAAACTTGTGACAGTTTCGTGTCCTTCATTCCCCCGTGTCAGGCAGCTAAAGAGGCTCCAGCTGGACGCATCCTTCGGATGCAGTACCAGCGAGCCCTAAAAAGCATATTTTTTAATAAAGGCAATGATGTTTGCACCGTAGAATAGGTAATTTATTTGCAAACACGAATTTACATCACCGAAATGGAAAACAGGCTTTGAAGCATCTATTCAAAAAATTTGAAGTAACGATCCTTCCTTGTTACAGTATTACGTATCAAAGTATAAGCATACAGTTTCTTCTTCCCAATAAAAGCTTTATAGGATTTTCACTTTTTTAAATTGTGTTTTAGATGTTGTTGAGAGTTGTTCCCTGCACATCCTTCTCTCATCACTATACTTAGTGTTACTGTTGACTAATGTAATTGTTCTGTCATACTTTCAGAGGAGGTAGAATGCAGTGAGCCAGATGTACGACTCGCTTTTGCATGCGCAACCGGGTTTTCAAACACGTTTGCGCATGGAAAAATATCATGGGCCATGTACAAAGCCTATTTAGCGAGTCACAATTTTTTTGCGACTCGCTATTTGGAAGGGGCGTTCCCTTCCTAATAGCGAGTTTCAGAACCATGTACTAATGTTTTGCAACCGCAATTGCGGTCACAAAACCCTCGCAACTACCACCTACTTCAAGTAGGTGGTAATGCATTCGCAAATGGGAAGTGGTCCCCAGGGGACCCCTTCCCCTTTGCAAATGCATGCAAAATTATTTTTTTTGAGTGCAGGCAGGGACCACTGCCTGCCCTTATAAAATGAAACAAAAATGTTAAATTTTTTTTTTAAATGCATCCCGTTTTCATTTAAGGAAAATGGGCTGCATTAAAAAAACTGCTTTATTTAAAAGCATTCCCAGACATGGTGGGCTGCTGAGCCCAGCAGGCCACCATACGAGAGGCTCATTAATATTAATGAGCCTCAGAATTTGCAACCCCATTGAGATTCACAAACAGTGTTAAACACACTGTTGTACATTTCATTTAGCGTTGCAATTTACGACTCGCAATTTGTCGCAAATTGTGAGGAGCTTAATTAAATGGTCGTACATCTGGCCCTATATTTTTAGTCCTGGGGTTTAAAGTCCCTGGGCCCGATTCACAGAACTAACTTAAGACAAAATCCTAAACTTACTACTTTTGGTATTCACAGAAGTTAGGATTTTGTCTTAAGTTTGTCTTAGGACAGACTTAAGACAGACGTAAGTTAGGATTTTGTCTTAAGTCTGTCTTAAGTCTGTCTTAAGACAAACTTAAGACAAAATCCTAACTTCTGTGAATACCAAAAGTAGTAAGTTTAGGATTTTGTCTTAAGTTAGTTCTGTGAATCGGGCCCCCTGTGTTTAACTTCTGACAAATGGCTTGCAGTCAGAATAAAATAGTGGTTTGTCGAAAGCTGACACTTTGGCACCTTCGAAATGTGAGTAATAAATACAAACCAATTGTCACAGCCTAACACTGCTGCATTTAATAGGATGGGTAACAATAGTGCTGGTAATCATGATGATCTCCGGTTGTATGTAGTCCGTAAACATTGGAAAAAGAAATCCCAGCCTTGCCTTTGAAACACACTCTGGTCTTGTGACCTGGAATTAAACATATGTGCTGTGCAGTTTGATCTGCAGTACAGATTCCCCAACTATCCTCTGCATAACTTATACGATGTACAGATGGATTTAAGATGCTGAAATGGCAGCTTACTGGTACTGCTGGTTCGTGCCTATCCAGTGCTTGCACAGAATGACATGGCAATAAACTGTTGTTTTGGCGCCAGTTCTGCAGCAGCCCTTCTTATTGTGGGTTTAGCGTTGCTTCTTCAGCAATAATAGAACACCTTCTGCTCTAATGTTAATTGTTGTGTCACAGGAATGAATGGCAGTGAGTGTGCTGCAAATCATGTTACTGAAATATCTAATCCCTAAGGCATTAGATATTGCAGTAACACATGACGTAGTCAGTCAGTCAAATTTCTTTGTTTGGTTAAAACAAGTGAACCATGAAAGATAAAAACAAATGCAAAACGATACAAAACGCAGTCACTGCCGTTCATTCCTGGACTACAATTAATGTTCTCTTTTTTAGAAGGCGTTCTATATTTACTTGCAAATTGAGGAAGCAGTGCTGAACCTGGATACGAATTCTGCAGAGAAAATGCAGCTTGTCCCTTCTCAAAGAACAGCAGATTTTCAGCTTCTATTCTGGGACCCAGGATGCTGATGGAAAGTTCAACACTTACCATCAGCACCCTCAGGTCCAGAATGGAAATGCATCAGGCAGGCATCAGGTCAAGATCTATCAATCTCGTCTGGCATAATTAAAGGCTGTAGTGTTGCTGGAACAATTTTCAGAGTGCTGGTGCTGCCATCAATGCTGAGTGACTGAAATCATAGGGTTTGGGAAACATCCAGGGGTAGCACAAAGTACAAATGTCAAAACAAATGAGCTACACCCATTCAGCAGGAAAGTGGCATGGTTGTAGTATGTAGATGGTGGTGATGCCTTTCGGGGCACACTCTCACAAATATATCACTAAAAGATGGACCAGTAGTGCACTGTCATTCACAGATGGCACATTTCCATTGAAATGGCCACAGAATTTGCACAATCCTGCAGTACTACTGATAAAACCACAGAACATACAAATGATAATGTGTGGAAAATGGGTTTCTTTAACCCCTTCGATGCTCATGACGGAACCGTTCCGTCATGAGTCCATAAGCCCAATAGAACGTTCAGCACAGCGCACGAATTTGTAAGAGTAACAAAGAAGTGCTTAATTTGTTCTTTCCTAACAGCTGATTTATTTTGAAATATTTGTACCGTGTATTTACATTTTATTGTGTCAGATATGTGTTTACATCCTACAGCCTTTCCTTTCAGACTCCCTGTGCAGCAAAGCACAATTGTCACACACTTCACATTATGAAATGTGTTTAAATATTTCAAGTGTACACATTCACAATGACTTTATAAACTGTCCTGCTTTCTTAGATTTTCTTTAAAATGCTCCATTTGCCCACTCTCGTTTTCAAAATTTTCTCAGGGAGAACACCCCCAGCCCGATTATGACGGTTTGACTCGTTCATGCTGTAACAATCATACCCTAATGTTACGCCTCGCCACTTACAAATGTCCCCAGCCGCCACTGGAAAGAGGATATGTGCGAGATCCATGAATACTGTGAACGGGATGACCCAGAGGAGGGAGTACTATGTCTGAGCTACTTCTTTAATTTACAAATGGAAAGAGACAATTTCCTCTGAGAGATGCCCTGAGGAAGGGCTTTGATTTGGGGTATTGCTTATGTATTAAAGGGCCATTATTACCATTATTCAGCAGGTGCAGTGGCACTGGGGCAAGCAGCAGGAGAGGACACTGCACCGCATTTATGGCTGGTTTACTACCAAAAAGGGAAACAGGCACTATTTTCCTTGCTAGCGTTTGGGCCCAGGTCACCTTTACTGTGCAGGGTACAGAGCCCAAGCAGCAAGGGGGCGATGTGGGGCTTTTACCCTTCTGTTTTTAAACAAAGGGGGAGGCAGCATTCTTTGGACTTCAGGCCTAGTAGTGATGGCTGAGTGGAATGGGCAGATGAGACGGGGCTGTAGGGATCATTGGTGTTGCAAGTCCTGCGGCATTGGGTCCCAGTGGTGTGAGGGCCCAATTAAACGCCAATTATTGCTGTGTTGCTTTCCTTTTTTGCTTGCTTCGTGATGTGCCAGGGTTGCTTTGTGCTTCTGAGTGGCGACAAAAGCGAGGGGAGACTACGGTGGGGGGGGGGGGGGGGGGTTGAAGCAGCGGAGATACCTCAGCTTGGACTCAGAGAGATGGAGGAGTGGTAAGATGGGGGCCCATAATTATAAGTAAGGGCAGAGACAGCCCACTTTGCGAGGTAGTAGCTATCATTAGTGAAGGGGGTGCAGTGGCACTGGGGCTCAGGGGTGTGAGGGCATAATACATCAGAGTTATGATTGCCTTACTTTCCATAGGTTCACAGGCACTCACTTTTCCTGTTAGCATTAGGGGCCGAGAGCACCCTTGCTGCACAGCGGGGGGCAACACGTGGAAGCTAATTGTTTTTCTGAAAGTGACGGAGATCTTGTTTCAAGATTGGAGTATTGACTATGCATGATTGGGAAAGGGTGAAAAAGGCATAGGAGACAGCCTTGTATATCAGTGCACCAGGTGCATTTGCATTTAGGACCCAGGACTGTGAGAGGCGACATCACCCCAATTATAGGGTGCAGTGTTTTAGGCCTGTTTCTGTTTTTGTTTGAGGCATTTGCTCCTTTTTCTAGCTATCACATTTAATACGGATTATGAGCTATAGAAAAACTACCCCTGAAATGGTCTCATAAACCTCAACCGCCATGCTGTACCTGTCCATCCAGCTCCTCCAATCCTGGCCATAAAGTTTTGGAGGGATGCCTGACTTCAAAACATTTTGCATAGGAGGTGCTCACAGCAAAAAAGATTGAAGTCCTCTGCTCTAAACTATTGTCAAATTCGCTGCCTTGGGAAGAGGTTGTTAGTCCGAAACCGGTCCCAGGATGCTTGTCTCCGGTCCAGGGAAGTCTTGGCAGTTTGGGCTGGACTGTTCCCATGAGGCACAGGGTCAAGACTGATTTGCATATAGCTGTGTCTGAACTGCGGTGGCGAAGTGAGCTAAAGAATGATGATAGATTCAACCCAGATCTGTGACTGGGGGTGAGTCTAAAAAGTTTCAGCGCTCCGTCCATCATCTCCTTGTGTTTGCTTTGGGGAGAGGCTGAGCAGTAGTGTTTATGGACTCTTGGGTTCACCTAAGGCCTCCCGTAGGCAACATACTGATGCAAAGTCAGGAAAGGAATATTTGATACATAGACTGTGACTGCTCATAAATTATTAAGCAGCGAAACATGAATCAATATTCTGCCTTCCATCAGTGGACAGCTAAACTGACCCGTACACCTTCCCACATAAATGGGAGCATAGGATAGGGAAGCTGACAGCTGCTTCAACAATGCAGCAGACCATAAATATTGTGGGGGGACTGCCCACGCTGAGATCAAAAAAACAAACCACCAATGAGGACACCTGTAAAACGGAAAAAAACTCAGTCGGAGATTGTTGGCCACCACCACCACCCACAAAGAGTACCAATTAACAAAACAATGATTCATCCTTTCTGATTTGAAAAACCCATTCTTTTATAAGCAACAGAAACAAAGAATTATGGCAGTTATAGAGCAGGGAAGGTGAATTTTTGCAATTTAATAACATATTCAAATTCTGTCAAAGCCTTGTCTGTATGATGACTATGGCAAAGCTATATTTTTAAAGGGACACTGAACCCTCACCTGCCAAGGTGCCATGCTTCATCATCGGGACAGCTCCTTACTATGATTTGAGATGGTGATAAAACACAAAAAATGTGATGGGAGGAATGATTGCAAGTAGTCTAATACACTGGCAATTACTTGAGGTAGCATTCCAACCCACTATTTTTCACCTGGTGTGCCCTTCTAGACAGAGGCATGCTTTATGTTAACCAGTACTGACCCTGCTCCTCATGGGAACAGTCCATTCTGAACCACCAGGCGAGACCTCCTCCAGACTGGTTTTGGCCTAGTTGGGCCTTGTCAGTGAGGTATAGCTCGGATCCAGTTGCACAGCGAGCAAGGGAACTGCATCTGGGCATACTCATGGTCACTAAGGAGTTTTACATCTAACACAAAAAGGTGAATGGAAGAATTACTGCAAATAGTCTAAACCACTGGGAATTGCTCAAACTAGCATTCCAACCCATCATTTTGACTTGCTGCGCACAATATACAGAGTCCAGATTTACGTATATTCCAAACCTTAAACAGCTGGGACTTGTTTCTGAATATTGCGGCATCTAAATAGGGAGATGTGTATAAAAAATTCTGTTCTGATGAACTTACAATTGTAGATGTTTTTTAAGAATATTGTCTACTGAAATTTGATATATATAAATGTACTGTCTGTGTATATATGTTTTTTGATTGAATGGAAAATATGCAAATTGATATAACATTAGAAAATTGATGAAACGT
This sequence comes from Lissotriton vulgaris, assembly GCF_964263255.1. Lineage (NCBI taxonomy): Eukaryota > Metazoa > Chordata > Amphibia > Caudata > Salamandridae > Lissotriton > Lissotriton vulgaris. The sequence goes on from NW_028246378.1 coordinate 52,622, forward strand.
ATGAAGAATACAACATGGTGTGAACCATATAAAAATAACAGACATGTATTAATTGACTAAAAACAGTCTGTCAACATCTGATTGAATCGCACTGGCCAAGTAGAAAATCTTTTGTGACGGTAATTATTTACTTACGGAGGTTATCAGATGTGAAATGGACACTTGTAACAAATCTCAACTTTTGGATAGATTTATGGTATTCTCAAAAACACAATGTTTTAGTGGAAATAGCGGTATATATCTTTCCTCCGCCCCTACATTGTAGTTGTGGCAGTTATCATTGAATACCATAAGACGTGCTGGGTGCCTGCCTCATCCAGAGGCTCCTCTGGTTTCGATTTGCAGTGTCCAGAGATAGATTGAGGTGTGGGTTACAATTATAGGGACCCCAAAAAAAGAGAAAAGAAAAAATAAGGATTAAAAATTAGGTCAACACCCAGATTTTTATTGAAGGTGTGGAACCAATGATTAAAAATTGTGGTACTTTTATTAGACTCAAGAATGTGTCGACATGTTTCAGCCCCCTATGGCTCAACGGAGTCTACGGGGCTTTCGTCAGGACTAAACAGACAAACAAACGTAGAGTAATTACTTACACATTTTGTGCAATATACTTAGATGGCTAACTGGAAAAATTTTCAGTGGCCATTCCAACTCTTTTTAAATCTAAGAGACAAATAAAAAACAGTGCATTTAATGTCATCAAATCATGTTTACTTAAGGCACCAGAGTACGTATTAATCTCTAAATAGAGTATTAAAAGTAATTCTGTTGTGGAGTTATAGGAAGGAACAATGTGTGGCAATGAAGGACTGAGACGTAGAGAGAATAAACTCAATAGTTATTATGAATCCAGCTTTAACTAAGCGGGCTGTTAATACAAAAAGGAGGCATGTGGAGGTAGCTGTTATGACAATGCCCCAATGTGAGGAAGATTACTTCTAAAGAAGCATATGCTGGCCATTAGTATATATATAAAACTGGCAATTCCAAATAGCGCTGTTGTAGCAGAGCCGAGGTATTAATGTATCCCTAGAGTTATGGGAAACAGTGCACTAATAAGATGTCACTTCTCATTACACGGGGTCGTCATATTGATGGTAGGACAATACGAACAGTGTAGCAACAGTATGTAAAATAGAAGTGCTAGTTCCCTTTAAGTGTGTGGAAACTCGAACGTTTTGCTTGTAATGCGCTCAATAGAAAAGAGTAGCCTAGTGCGCTGGCGCTCTTACCTATATTGTGGATAAGAAGAGGCTCCGTCAGGGGTACAGGCTAAGTTACCGCCTCAGAGCTGTGAAGGGTAATAGGGATACAGATTAAATACTAATCACCTTACCGCAGTTGATTCTCGGAAGAAAAAGGAAAGCGCTCGTCTGCCGCCATTACCCGCGTTGGGGAAAGCTTCCGCCTCTTGTGCTGACTCTGCCCCTGGACGTGGGGTCAGAGTTAGAGAAGCGTATTTGAAGCGAACACGTGGCAATGAAGAGCGAAGAAACACTAAACGCTCGTATATGATGTTGTGAAGAAAATTTACTAATGCGCCAGTATATATCAAAAGATAATAATTGTTATGTTATTGTGGAAATCATATTGTGCAAAGTAAAAGTGGCTGAATTGAAAAAACATTTGGCGCTAGTCAATTGAAATGATAAAACTTTATCAACACGAATGTGTCTGCGCTGGGTTGGATATAACATATTGAAATTGACAAGGGCGATTTTAAATATGTTTTGTTTAGAAACAGGACAAAAAAGATACCTGAATAGCTGTTAATAATACGCTTTTATGTTAACCCAGGTAGGATGAAAATTAACAATATCTAAGTATTGGAGAGTGACACATCTCAATCTGAGACATGGCCCTTGAGAGAGAAAGGTAGTGCACTCCTCCGTGCTAACGTAAATTGCCGGACTTCTGAGTCAAGGGTTGAAATTACAGGTTCACTGGGTGGACTGTGTTTATGTGGCGAAATGGTGCCAGGGTATATTGTCATTCAGTCCCCAGACATGAGTGCTGAGGCGGTTTACCCACCGCTGTTCCTTTTCATACAGTTTTTTCTCAGCATTATTTGTTTTGTCTGTGAGCATTTCGATCACAGTCCAGCGTATGTCATCACAAGTGTGTCCTGCTTCAATGAAATGGGCACAAAGTTTCGTGGTCGATTTTTTGAGCCTGATGTTGCTTCTGTGTTCGCCAATACGGGTTTTTTTTTTTTTTTTTTAATTTTTGGAAAACCTTTATTGTGCATAAGTAAGACAAATACGGGCCCACAACCGTCAGGCCGGCCGCGATACATTTGAAGCACAAGTGCAAGCAATACGGTTCCCCAGCGTCATCAGGTGATTTAGCAACTATCAATGGACATGGCACAGAATGGAATTATGTCGCCGAGGAAAAGGAGCAGTGAAGGTTAATTTTATAAAAGTTTTTTTTCGGTCAAAATATAAGCAGTGAAGAATAGGAACGTAGGAGAATTGAGTCCGTACATTAGCTTCACAACATGAGTAGGCAGCATCATCAATGAAACCACAATGAAATTTAACACCCCGGGCAATGTGGCGGCGTAAAGGAAACAACAAGAACGTTAGTCAGTATTTGCGCCCCACCCACAGCGCCACCCACTCCCTGCTAACCCCTATCGCGGACCCAAAACAGAAACAAGGTAAGAAAGCGCAGAAAATTAGAAAAAATAAGGCCCATAGAAATGAAATGATGAAACCTAAATCTAACCCCCCACCCTACACCAATGCGGAGGCTACGGCCTACCCCCCCCAGTGTGTCTGTCGCCCAGTAAAGAACCCGAAATATAGACCAAGAAAGGAAGGGAGAAAGAAGGAAGATGAAAGAAAAAAGAAAAAGGAAGTTAACACTTGAAATATAGGGAGGAAGAAAGAATAAACCCTTCTACCACTCCCAAAGAGAAAAGGGAAGGCGGGGAGGAGCCCACCCAACATCGAATCTCCTGGACCCTCCAGCCCCATGCAACCCCTACGCCGTGCAGAGCAATAAATTCCGTAGGCATACAATAAAAAAAAAAGGGGGGGGGGGGAAAGGAGTAATCACAGCCAGGTTACCGGGTCAGCACATGAAAGACCACCCCCACAGTGAAGTATACAACAGGACGTGCCCGCCCCCACCCCCCATTAGGAATTGCCACAATTAACAACAAAATATCCGATGAGGGCCAAGTACTGAGTCTCCCGTGCTCCCCGGCCACTGAATACCCCCACCCTTCACAGAACGATGAAAACAGGATCTTCATGAACTAAAGAAAATAAGGAGAGATATTCCACAGCGCAACAGCGCACGTTGAGGAAGCGTCCCAACCCGGGTCCCCACTCCGCCCTCAGTCACAGTACACAGGAGAGGACCTCCCTAACCCTGGCCGGATCTCAATCGTCCCCCTGAGCATGGCCTCGAAGATGGTCCCGCCCCCGCATGGACAAAGGGGTAAGATGGCCGCCCTCGACAAGACAAAGTTCCCCAAGCACAAAATAGACCCCGCCTGTCCCATACATTGATGGCAAACCATAAACAAACCGTTCCAATGTCAGCCTGGGGTAGCAAAAAATAACACAGTGAGTGCGCACCATGCGTGACATTCATAGTCAACGAAAACAGTTGCAGTGCCAGCGGAGCCTTGAACAAACACAGCGATACAGTATCCGACTGCGTTAACTGTGGCAGGATGGGAAACAGTGTAGCCTCCACAGGAGAAGCTGACGACGGGCCATTGGAGTAAGCACTGTGGGAAAGCTGCTCCATTGTATAGTTCCGCGGAAACAATGTGTCGCTGTCGATGCAGAGGGGGGGCTGATCGGTGCAACAAGAAGAGCCACCATCCAGAACACTCCCCGATCCAATAGCAACTTCATCCAACTTTGCCCCAAGCGCTTGGAAACACTTGCGCCAGTCCGCCCTCAAGTCGGAAATTGCGGCAAGAACGGAGGCATAGGTTAAAGCAGGCTGGTGTTCCATTGTATCTACATTCCTGGGTGCACCAAAATGTTCCACATTTCTCTCGAGACTGTGTGGGGCAGTCCAGTCGGGAGCCGAGATGCCGTCCGCCAGTTCTGTAGAGGGAGCAGCCGCCATGTTAGGCACCCTAATGAGCTCACCAGTCCCCTTGGCGAATCCCTCACCGGACAGTGTAAATGCGTCCTCAGCAGAACGCGGGCCAGCCACCGGCAAGTGACGACACACAAGAGTCCCCCTCGCGCAGGCACCAACAGGGAGAAGCACAAAAGCAAACCAAAGCGGCCAGGTCCGTGCCGGCCAGGAAAGGAGAAGCTCGACTCACCTCGACACCGCACTGAGGGGGGACGTCAATCTAGACCCACAATCGGTCTAAGCACACTGTCCAGTGGAGGGGGGCCAATGCAGGCGCCGTCACAGCCACCAGGCCGGCGGGGAAGAGATAACAGAGTTGCTCCGCCGTCGACCCTCAGGGGATCAAGCCGTCCCCGGCAGAACAAAGCAACACTGGGTCCGGTCTCAGGGCTCGGTAATGGCGATCGCGTCAGCACCTCGATTTCGTCAGCTAGCGGGCAGGTAGGGACACCGGGGAAACACCCCCGGCAACAGCGCGTTTCTCTCGTTCTCCCGCAGTAGCGCCGTGTCAGGATTAAGATCAGGATAGTGGCGCAGGAATCACAGGCTCGGGGAGCCGGGCGACTACACGTCCGTCTCCGCCGCCATCTTGGCTCCTCCCCCGCCAATACGGGTTTTAATTTTACGGCATGTCATCCCAATGTAGGTTTTATTACAAGGACAATTTGCCATGTAAATCACGTGGGTAGAATTGCAGTTCGTGTGTTGACGCTGAGTCCATGTGAAATTTTCTGAAAGTTGTAGTTGTTTTGAATGGGTTGTGTACTTGCAAGCTGCACAGTTTCCACATGGATAGTGACCTGTAACTGGGGCCATCGTGATGTCTCTTGTTGGATTCTCTTGTTGTTTTTTCTTTGGTCGCGTATGTACCAAAGTATCCCGCAGATTTTTAGTTCTTTTATTTGCAAATCGGGGTTTAGGCCAATTGAATTTGCCAGTCATCAGGATTTTCCAGTTTTTATTTACCAATTTCTGCATTTCGTAGGTAGCTGGACCAAAGGTTGTTACACAAGTGACTAGATCTGTCGGGGGTTCCTTAGGATGAATCTGCAATAAACCCGCTCTAGGTTGGTTGTTGGCGCGTTTCATACATTTGTGGATGGTGGTCTGGGTGTAGTCACGTGCTTTAAGTTTCTGACTGAGTGCCAGAGCCTGCTCTTTGTAATCCTCTTTTTTTGTACAGTTGTGTTTGATTCTTAGGAATTGACTGTATGGTAAGTTGTCTTTTAAAGGTTTGGGGTGAAAACTTTTGTAGGAAAGTACACTTTTTTTTGCAGTGGGTTTTGTGTACGTTTTTGTTTGAAGGGTATTGTTCTCCACAAAAATCGTTAGGTTCAGAAAGTCAATGGTAGAGTCATTTGCTGTGTAAGTGAATTTCAGCCACGGATCACGTTCATTTAGCCATTTGATGAAGAGTTTGAGGTCATTTTTAATGTCCCATATGAGAAAAATATCATCTATATATCTCTTCCAGTATAATATACTGGAAGAGTATGGGTTGGAATTGTTGAGTACATGTTGGTTCTCAAATTGACTCACATATAATCCCGCCACCGAAGGGGCAAAGGCACTGCCCATGGAAGTGCCATGGTTCTGTAGAAAAAGCACTCCATCATATTAAAAAAAAATTCTTTGAGCGCTAATTGGCAGCATTGTAAGATGAAGTGTCTAGGGGTTTGGAAACTCCAATTTTCTTGAAATAGTACATCTTCCAGCATCTGAAGAGTGTCGTCTTGCGGGAGACTTGTATATAATGCTTCCACGTCAAGGCCCACCATCAACATGGAACTCGGGTCAAAGCACGTCTTATGGTATTCAATGATAACTGCCACAACTACAATGTAGGGGCGGAGGAAAGATATATACCGCTATTTCCACTAAAACATTGTGTTTTTGAAAACACCATAAATCTATCCAAAAGTTGAGATTTATTACAAGTATCTATTTCACATCTGATAACCTCCATACTTACCCAGGGGAAGCAAGTGGACACTTATTCCTCCTCCCTACCTTGATTTCTTATCATATTAAGCAGCGTGCAGCTGCGGGAGATTATTATAATCTAAAAAGAAGACATTGATCTTCAATCACAGCGGAGTAGGACAATGGAAGGCAACACTGGACTGAGTTTCGATGAGAATGACATAGAAGAAATACTATCAGCACAGCCACTTCTACAGAATTCAGAACTCACAGAAGCATTGGCCCAAACAGATAACTGGGATTCACTCTCAGAAAAGAAAAGGGAACAAATACGAACTGCCATCCATGGCATTATTATGACAGAATATTTGCGACACAAGACTGCACCAAGGGGTCTGTGGGTTAACAACGCACCAAGAATTTTCTTACATGACCTGGCATTTCGCAGAGATTGGTCTTCCATTTCATGGAAGTGCACCTTAGATTATCTTGTGCTGATCATCATAACAGCTAAAAGACTGTCAGAAGCACTACTACAAGAAATTCAAATATTGGAAACTGAACTTAAAAAAGGCATCAACCCGCAAACACACAAGAAGAAATTAGAAGAACTAAATAAAGAGATGGATGAAACAAAGGAATTTTTGATGCAGAGTAAATTAGAAAAACTTGGCAAGGATCTCAAGAAGTTCAGCCAAGAGAAAATGCATCCATACTCAAAAGAAGAGTACAACACCAATGATGTAGGTTCAGATAACGAATCTCTAGGCAGAACATCTTCAAATAATTCAGTTAGCAGTTCTGAAGACTATAATCCCAAAAGAGGAGGGTTTTCTAATCGACACTATCGCCCCAGACGGGGAAATAGGTGGCAAAGACCATATTACCCCAATATGAATATACCCTTCTTCCCACCTTACATGCCATAATATGGCGGCTGGATGACACCATACAACTACGGAATGCAACAAATGCAACAAATGCCCCCAATGGAAAATCAGCAACCAATGGAACATCAAAACCAGCTACAACAACCACCACAGCCTTTTTTAGGCCGGGGCCAGAACCAACAAAGAGGAAGAAAAAAGACTCTGGCATGGCAAGATCAACAAAGAAACATATTGACCAGGAGTATGGCAACAGCTCAACCGAGCACCAGCAAGAACAACAAACACTAATAGTTAACCTTGCTGAGATTGAACTGACAGACGACCAAACTAGAGTTCTTAACAAAGGCCTAGGGTTCGTTCCGACCCCTTCTTTTGATCCATTTAAACTTAAATGTGAATTAGCAGAATTCTGCCGTGTCCTAAAACTGAAAGCTTTCTTTGCAGGTACTCCACCACCACCTTCTGAAGGAGACACTAACTTAAAAAGGAAATCCACCTTCAACCCACCCTCTGGGAGTGTCCCGCCTGAAATTCTCACTTTCGAGCAAGCAATACTTAAAGGCATAGATGCCATGGAACAAAAGATGAAGACCCCCTTCCAAAATTTGAGCAACAACGAACGAAAAGCACTCAAAAGTTTGGAAGAAAACGAGGACATAGTGATCAAACCCGCAGATAAGGGGGGAGGTCTTGTTATCCTTAGCAAAGAAGGGTATAATCAACAATGTTTAACCCTCCTCTCAGATACAAAATTCTATACCAAGATTACAGAAGACCCCACTGAGAGACTCCACAATACCATCTCTATGATAATGTTTGAAGCTGAAACCATGGATGGATATCTGGAAAAGAGGCTGACTATCTTGTGGCAAAAGATGCAAAGACACCGTATTTTTATTCACTTCCTAAAATACATAAGAACAAAAACCCTCCACCAGGAAGACCAATTGTGGCTGGTATAGGTTCCTTATTGGAACCTTTGTCAAAATTTGCCGACGAATATTTGAAGCCTCTAGTTCAAAAAACACCCACCTACTTAAAAGATACAAGAGACTTGCTTCTACAGATTTCTGATATTCAATTTGACCCGAGTTCCATGTTGATGGTGGGCCTTGATGTGGAAGCATTATATACAAGTCTCCCGCAAGACGACACTCTTCAGATGCTGGAAGATGTACTATTTCAAGAAAATTGGAGTTTCCAAACCCCTAGACACTTCATCTTACAATGCTGCCAATTAGCGCTCAAAGAAATTTTTTTTTAATATGATGGAGTGCTTTTTCTACAGAACCATGGCACTTCCATGGGCAGTGCCTTTGCCCCTTCGGTGGCGGGATTATATGTGAGTCAATTTGAGAACCAACATGTACTCAACAATTCCAACCCATACTCTTCCAGTATATTATACTGGAAGAGATATATGGATGAAATTTTTCTCATATGGGACATTAAAAATGACCTCAAACTCTTCATCGAATAGCTAAATGAACGTGATCCGTGGCTGAAATTCACTTACACAGCAAATGACTCTACCATTGACTTTCTGGATCTAACGATTTTTGTGGAGAACAATACCCTTCAAACAAAAACGTACACCAAACCCACTGCAAAAAACAGTTTACTTTCCTACAAAAGTTTTCACCCCAAACCTTTAAAAGACAACTTACCATACAGTCAATTCCTAAGAATCAAACGAAACTGTACAAAAAAAGAGGATTACAAAGAGCAGGCTCTGGCACTCAGTCAGAAACTTAAAGCACGTGACTACACCCAGACCACCATCCACAAATGTATGAAACGCGCCAACAACCAACCTAGAGCGTGTTTATTGCAGATTCATCCTAAGGAACCCCCAACAGATCTAGTCACTTGTGTAACAAGCTTTGGTCCAGCTACCTACGAAATGCAGAAATTGGTAAATAAAAACTGGAAAATCCTGATGACTGGCAAATTCAATTGGCCTAAACCCCGATTTGCAAATAAAAGAACTAAAAATCTGCGGGATACTTTGGTACATACGCGACCAAAGAAAAAACAACAAGAGAATCCAACAAGAGACATCACGATGGCCCCAGTTACAGGTCACTATCCATGTGGAAACTGTGCAGCTTGCAAGTACACAACCCATTCAAAACAACTACAACTTTCAGAAAATTTCACATGGACTCAGCGTCAACACACGAACTGCAATTCTACCCACGTGATTTACATGGCAAAATGTCCTTGTAATAAAACCTACATTGGGATGACATGCCGTAAAATTAAAACCCGTATTGGCGAACACAGAAGCAACATCAGGCTCAAAAAATCGACCACGAAACTTTGTGCCCATTTCATTGAAGCAGGACACACTTGTGATGACATACGCTGAACTGTGATCGAAATGCTCACAGACAAAACAAATAATGCTGAGAAAAAACTGTATGGAAAGGAACAGCGGTGGGTAAACCGCCTCAGCACTCATGTCTGGGGACTGAATGACAATATACCCTGGCACCATTTCGCCACATAAACACAGTCCACCAAGTGAACCTGTAATTTCAACCCTTGACTCAGAAGTCCGGCAATTTACGTTAGCACGGAGGAGTGCACTACCTTTCTCTCTCAAGGGCCATGTCTCAGATTGAGATGTGTCACTCTCCAATACTTAGATATTGTTAATTTTCATCCTACCTGGGTTAACATAAAAGCGTATTATTAACAGCTATTCAGGTATCTTTTTTGTCCTGTTTCTAAACAAAACATATTTAAAATCGGCCTTGTCAATTTCAATATGTTATATCCAACCCAGCGCAGCCACATTCATGTTGATAAAGTTTTATCATTTCAATTGACTAGCGCCAAATGTTTTTTCAATTCAGCCACTTTTACTTTGCACAATATGATTTCCACAATAACATAACAATTATTATCTTTTGATATATACTGGCGCATTAGTAAATTTTCTTCACAACATCATATACGAGCGTTTAGTGTTTCTTTGCTCTTCATTGCCACGTGTTCGCTTCAAATACGCTTCTCTAACTCTGACCCCACGTCCAGGGGCAGAGTCAGCACAAGAGGCGGAAGCTTTCCCCAACGCGGGTAATGGCGGCAGACGAGCGCTTTCCTTTTTCTTCCGAGAATCAACTGCGGTAAGGTGATTAGTATTTAATCTGTATCCCTATTACCCTTCACAGCTCTGAGGCGGTAACTTAGCCTGTACCCCTGACGGAGCCTCTTCTTATCCACAATATAGGTAAGAGCGCCAGCGCACTAGGCTACTCTTTTCTATTGAGCGCATTACAAGCAAAACGTTCGAGTTTCCACACACTTAAAGGGAACTAGCACTTCTATTTTACATACTGTTGCTACACTGTTCGTATTGTCCTACCATCAATATGACGACCCCGTGTAATGAGAAGTGACATCTTATTAGTGCACTGTTTCCCATAACTCTAGGGATACATTAATACCTCGGCTCTGCTACAACAGCGCTATTTTGAATTGCCAGTTTTATATATATACTAATGGCCAGCATATGCTTCTTTAGAAGTAATCTTCCTCACATTGGGGCATTGTCATAACAGCTACCTCCACATGCCTCCTTTTTGTATTAACCGCCCGCTTAGTTAAAGCTGGATTCATAATAACTATTGAGTTTATTCTCTCTACGTCTCAGTCCTTCATTGCCACACATTGTTCCTTCCTATAACTCCACAACAGAATTACTTTTAATACTCTATTTAGAGATTAATACGTACTCTGGTGCCTTAAGTAAACATGATTTGATGACATTAAATGCACTGTTTTTTATTTGTCTCTTAGATTTAAAAAGAGTTGGAATGGCCACTGAAAATTTTTCCAGTTAGCCATCTAAGTATACTGCACAAAATGTGTAAGTAATTACTCTATGTTTGTTTGTCTGTTTAGTCCTGACGAAAGCCCCGTAGACTCCGTTGAGCCATAGGGGGCTGAAACATTTCGACACATTCTTGAAGCTACACTTTTAGACCCAGTTACACGGTCTAATAAAAGTACCACAATTTTTAATCATTGGTTCCACACCTTCAATAAAAATCTCGGTGTTGACCTAATTTTTAATCCTTATTTTTTCTTTTCTCTTTTTTTGGGGTCCCTATAATTGTAACCCACACCTCAATCTATCTCTGGACACTGCAAATCGAAACCAGAGGAGCCTCTGGATGAGGCAGGCACCCAGCACGTCTTATGGTATTCAATGATAACTGCCACAACTACAATGTAGGGGCGGAGGAAAGATATATACCGCTATTTCCACTAAAACATTGTGTTTTTGAGAATACCATAAATCTATCCAAAAGTTAAGATTTGTTACAAGTGTCCATTTCACATCTGATAACCTCTATACTTACCCAGGGGAAGCAAGTGGACACTTATTCCTCCTCCCTACCTTGATTTCTTATCAATTATTTACTTACTCCTGTCCCTCTGTACCCAAATATGTTTAAGGATCCTACCTGGGGTACCCTATAATCTATATGTGAGACCAGTCTAGAAAGAAATAGATATAATTTGCACACAATTCTTTCAAAATCACCATATTTTTAATTTTATGTGCCAATTCCAAACGGTTATTGCTGGCACCCCCTTGCAACATTGAGCAAATTACAATTTGCATCCCGTCTTTTCAAAAGTATTTTTCATGTCAAGCAGTTAGTGCGGGCACATCCTTGCAACACTGAGGCAAACGGAATAGTCTCTCCTCGAGTTCCATGAAACCACGCCCAGCGTGAAGTCATGATCACGCGGACACTGAGACCGGGCCTCGGAAGACTCGCATTTATTGCGGGTCTCCCAAGCGGCCAAACCCCCTCAGAATCCCGTACGAAGGCCGCAATAGCTACTAGCAGAGGGCAGTGGACCATGACGAAGTAAGTAGAGCGCCCAGGCTCACACACCCGGAACCGCGACACGCCGAGAAAGGCATCTGGGAACTTGCCAAGTAACCCTATACTTTCTGATTTCAGTGTGTGACTACAGGCACTGTCCCCTTGCAGGATTCATGTCGTTAATGGCTAATCTACCATAGTAAGCATTATTTTAATAACTCCGAAGCCATACACCTTGCCGCATATTAGTCGCGGCAGAATTTTCATTGCAGCGCATACAACCGGATAACAAACCGCGATGCACACATGTCTGACATTGCGTGTGGCCCACATGAGTGCATGCATGTCTCATGTTCAAATGACTATATGTTTTAGTATTTCTGTTTGTGTTTTGTCTTAATTTGTTTTTCAGATCACTACGGCACTACCAATCCAAGGAGTAATTGGAGGAAACAACTAGTTTCTCTCCACTTTTTAACCGCACCTTAGCACGTGCGTTGCTTTTTCGCAATCCTGCCTGCCTGACCTGTTGACACATTTTCACACTGGTCCTGACGAAAGCCAGCATATGAAATAGTCTGGCTGAAGCATGTAGACCTACTCTTAGGATATTTGAGACTAAACCTAAAACTCTACACATATCCATATCTCTTTATTTTTCACCCTGTCATCGGGCCCACCATTAAAATCAATTAGTAAAAGGGACCCTATAGATAGTTTTAACATCACAATCACTGCACCACACAACAACAAAAAAATGCTCAGGTTCATGCGGTGTTACTTTGTATATATCTGACACCATCCCTTAATTTCCTTGCAGATTAACCCCCACCCAGTCCCTGTCCTGAGGAGAACCTATAACACCCAAGGTTCGAAACGCGTTGACACCCAACCTGTGGCAAGAACGAAGGGTGCAGCTAGGGTGTAAATTATACCACCTCTGCGGGCCCTAGCTGTAAAATCCTATAAACATTCGATCACAGGTGTTGTGAGACAGGCAGGCACCTTCACTCCACCTCAGCTCCGCCTGTCCATTGGTTTCTAGTTCTAAGGACTGGTCTTCTTTCCATGCATAAATAATGCACTTTTCCTAAAGGTGTTTTGTACTTTGCAATTGATTTGGAATGTTATGCGTTGAACCGAATTCTTTTGTTGGTGTGATAACATGTTCATTTTTCTGATTCTTCACCTTAACTGTTTGTATATTTGTATATTTGTATATTTTGTATATACCGTACACACAATTGCATGTTGCTGAACTAACTGTGCTGACAGTCTTCTGTTTATGTCTATTGTTTTTGAAATCAATGAAATTTAAGTATAAATGAAAATAAATTCTTTTGGAATATAATTCTATCGGCCACGTAGTACACATTGGCTGCGTGGGTCCAGATCTTTTCTTGTCAATTATCCTGACCAGCCAACTTGTTCTGTTTTTCCACTTGTTGAGATCCGGGCTGGCCAGTTGTAGGATCCAGTACCTCCATTGTTTCACAGCCGCTGTAGTTCAGGCATCGTTGCACACCCAGATTGTACTCAGCACTTTGGGTGGGACCTGATGATGAAGCATGCCACCAACTAGGTTTTCTACTAAAACACAAACTTGAGGCTTCAACTACAAGTCAGTTCTTTTTTATTATACCTATTCATACAGGAGAAATGAATAGCTCCTCTTGACACTTCCTCTCTCTCTTATTGATTTGTATGTTGCACACACACACACACACACACTCTAGAAAGAAGCCTGCCATGTGTAAATCAGTACTGACCCTGTTCCTCATGGGAACAGTCCATCTCGAACTGCCAGACGAGGTCCACTCTAGAAGGGAATACATGCAACTTAAGAACAGTTTCGTCCTAGTTTGGCCGCATCAGTGAAGTATAGTTTGGTTCCGGAGATAGTGATAAAACATGACAGACTACTGGAGACTGGATGCTTATTCAATCATTACTGTTTTATAAGACACTAGTATTTTGCCAGAAGAAAAATACTACCCTAGGATAACACAGACAACGGTGGAGAAGATGGATCATTTGTGAATTCTAAAACTGCCTTATTGACAGACAGCAATTTTTCTCAAGTCCTCTAAGATCCTAGGCAGGAGTCATTGTATCCATGTAAGAAATGCCAGAGTGTTTCTACAAAATATGTCAAACAGAAAGCCTGGTAGCTTCTAGTTTCAGGGGTTTCTAACCTTTTCTTTAGTAGGAACTACTTATGTTCAGTGAAAATCATCCGAGCTACTAATATTACCAATGGTGGCATAGTGACAACATCAAACACGATTATATTAGTAATTGTAATTGTAATTGTAAGCAAAACTTATACAGCGCACTGTAACCCAACAGGAATCCTGGCGCTAAAAGAGGGAGGTAATGGAAGGCAACAGAAACAGAGCGGAAGAAACATTAACTTGTGGGAAAGAGACAAGTTTTTATTTTTTTACGGAATGGTAAGAGGTCATTCATCTGTCGCAGCTCTAGGGGCAGCTTATTCTAGAGTCTGGCAGACGCAACACTGAAGGCCTGACCCCCCAGCTTGACTCTTCTGGTCGGGGGAATTTTCACCAAGAAGGCTGAAGAGGAACGAAGACAGCGGGAAGGAACATACCAGTTGAATTTACTCTGTAATAGTATAGGGCCCATTCCATGAAGCGCCTTAAACACAATACAGAGGGATTTGAAATGAATTCTCTGCACTATAGGGAGCCAGTGCATCTCCACAAGGGTCCGAGAAGAAGAAGAATGACGAGGGCGTGACAAGGCCAGCTTAGCTGACATATTCTGGATTCTCTGTAGCCTGCCAGTCAGGAACTTAGGAGATTCCAACAAAAGGGTGTTACAATAGTCTAATCTTCTCAAAATCACCCTCCTGACTATCAGTGGGAGTGTTTGAGCAGGAAGCAGAGGAAGAATCTTCCTCATGGCCCTAATAAGGGAAAAGCAGGTCCCCAAGGTCTTATCGACATGTGTCTCCAGAGTCAACTTTTCATTAAATTGGACCCCCAAGTTACGAACAGACTTGGACGATAACAGAGAGGGGTCCACGTGACTAGGCCAGAGATCAGCCGGAGGATGCAGTGGTACTCTCCCATTCTGAATGCAGAGTATTTTAGTTTTGTCTTTAATGAATTGCAGAGAGTTGTCTCTCAGCCACTGGGCCACGTTCCGCATGCAGCTGTGGAAGTGCTCCAAGGAGGTTGACTGATCCCCTTCCAGTGAGAGAATCAGCTGGGTATCAGCTGCGTAGTTGACAACCCCTAATCCAAAAGATCTAATAATGTCCATCAAAGGAAGCATATAAACATTAAAAAGAATGGGGCTGATCGCAGATCCCTGCGGCACACCATGATGGACTTTGGTAAACTCAGACTGAAAAGGGTAGAGGGCCACCGCCTGATGTCTGTCAAATAGATAGGCGTGGAACCATTTAATGGCTACAGTGTGCAATAATACCAGCAGTGATCACCTCAGGGCATCATGCAGGGTTGCCAGCAATAATGTAAGAAAGGCTGTGTCAACATGGGCAGTACATAACAACCATATTTACAATTCAGCAGCCACCAAAGTATTAATATTAGTAACAAGTCTCCCGAACACTGCATGATTTAGCACCCAAATATGAACTTTAAATATAATGTAAGAAAATCAACCCTTTTCCTCCAAACATCAGTTTAAGTTCTGAAAATGCTCACATTTTCATCTCGAATACACACTTTCAATTTTGGTATACATAATTCAACTTAGCAAAAGTTTCCAATTTAGTAGACTGGGCTGCACACAGGAAAGCTACTTTGAGGTAGCTGGAAAGCTACCAGTATCTCACGAGCTTCTCGTTTGAGAAGCCTCTTCTAGAAATAGCTACCACACCATGGGAGTTTCCTCCCATGGGTTGGTTGGTCATTTAAACGTGGTTAACGTCCCTTATCATCAGGTTTTTCACAGGAATAAGTAATAGGAAAATCTTTCCACTCAACCGTCCCCTCTAAATCAAGCAGGCCATCAAATGACCAAACCTCAGATGACCCTTACTACTTTGGGCTGTTGGAGGAGTATGCCAATGATAGAGCGCTTACAGCACTCTGAATTGCACAGGTGCATTACGATCATAGTTTGAACACACTCACATATATTTTATCGTTTGCAGTGTTTTATGCTTATTAAGATGCATTTATTCACGCTGTATAAGTTTTGAAATGTAGTGTACACATTCAAGCAGGATTTTACATGTATTAGAGACAATTATAATTCCTGTATGCATAATGTGCAGGATGACATTTTAACCATATAATGTAACTGGGTGTCGTTTAAGTTGCCTGCACTGTAGGCCCAGAACTGCGGGTTGTTGATGGTTTTGAAACTCCTTGGTTGCTCAAGAAATAATTAAATAAATCCTTTTTGAATGCGAAAACAGTATGTTCTCATCCTACTACAGGTGCAGGAATTTGACCTTGTTATTCTTAGCTTTAAGGAGATACCCGGAATGTCTTTGAAGAAGACTGAAAGCAAAAAGGGAGGATGCCTTCCGTGCCTGGCCTATCTGAAACCCATGGCCACTGGAAGACAAGCAGAACTTAATTAAAGCTTCTATGGAAATCTACAGAAAAATATTGCAAGTGAAACAGTTCATCATGTGACACATACGGGGGGGCTGATCTTTGTCTTTTTGTATGATGCACAGAGATAGGTAGGGAGACTTCTGGATTTTTCGGAGGAGAAAAAGCATCTTAGAGTGAGCTCCATAGCCTTAACCTATCTGACTTATTTTGACGTGAGTACTTCTTAGGAAGTCAACACGTGCTGACACCTTTGGGGTATGATGCAAGGGAGATAGGCAGGACCCTCATTGAGCACAGTGTAGCGAAAGACAACTTTTGTTTTTCTTTCCCATGGCTCTGTATTGATTTTCATATACCTATATTCTCTGATATTAAGGTGTGTTTATATTCAATTATTTTTGGCCTTATAATAAAATCCATAAACTGGAATTCAGAGTCTGTGGTCTTTTAAACATGACTACATAGTACGTATAATCTTGAATTGTTTACTCACCTCAACCACTTTTAGCAGGCAAATAAAAGACCATCAGTGCTGAATTTAGCAGGGAAGGCAAGGACTAAATTTAGCGTAATCAAATGGTAGCAGAGGATTATTTGCCTCTAAAGTGAGGGGAGAATGAGGAATTTAGAGTAAAAGCGGAGGTAAATTGGGCTCTGGACTTAGAGTAGACGACGGAGAAAACGAAGATTGATGGAGGTTGGCGAATGCTGATGGTGCGGCGGAAACAGTGGTAGCGTACGTATGAAATTGTGTGGTGTCTTAGATTGCGGTGATGAATTAATTGTGTGATGTCTTGCGAAGTTGAGATGCACAGAGATAGGTAGGGAGACTTCTGGATTTTTCGGAGGAGAAAAAGCATCTTAGAGTGAGCTCCATAGCCTTAACCTATCTGACTTATTTTGACGTGAGTACTTCTTAGGAAGTCAACACGTGCTGACACCTTTGGGGTATGATGCAAGGGAGATAGGCAGGACCCTCATTGAGCGCAGTGTAGCGAAAGACAACTTTTGTTTTTCTTTCCCATGGCTCTGTATTGATTTTCATATACCTATATTCTCTGATATTAAGGTGTGTTTATATTCAATTATTTTTGGCCTTATAATAAAATCCATAAACTGGAATTCAGAGTCTGTGGTCTTTTAAACATGACTACATAGTACGTATAATCTTGAATTGTTTACTCACCTCAACCACTTTTAGCAGGCAAATAAAAGACCATCAGTGCTGAATTTAGCAGGGAAGGCAAGGACTAAATTTAGCGTAATCAAATGGTAGCAGAGGATGGTTTGCCTCTAAAGTGAGGGGAGAATGAGGAATTTAGAGTAAAAGCGGAGGAAAATTGGGCTCTGGACTTAGAGGAGACGACGGAGAAAACGAAGATTGATGGAGGTTGGCGAATGCTGATGGTGCGGCGGAAACAGTGGTAGCGTAAGTATGAAATTGTGTGGTGTCTTAGATTGCGGTGATGAATTAATTGTGTGATGTCTTGCGAAGTTGAGATGCAAGTTGAGTGATTGTGGGTTAATCCGATTACAGGTCCAGACACATGCGGATCAGGAGGTTTGGTGAGCGGACTCAAGAGAAGTCCAAGATCCCAGGAAAGTTTTGTACATGGGATTGTCCAATCAAAACTGTGGGTGTCGTGTAGCGCTATTGACGATGCGCTTATGATAGGGAACTTTGTGTGAATGCAGGAGTATGTCACAGTGGAAAGCCTCAGGTACCGGGGGTAGACTACAGCAATTGAGTGACCAACACAGGTCGGGGTCACAGCGGATCTTCATGTAAGAATGTTCTATCGATCTTTTAGCTGATGAACAATTACTTGTTGATGTAACTGTAAGTTGTTGTGGCTGTGTTAGGAAGCTGTTACTTGGTTTAATAACTTTTGGATATACAGTTACTTGTGTACGAATGTGTGAGCGAGTGTATGAAGTGAAATTGTAAAGGAGGGTGAGCCGCTGCAACGAGGGAGTTGTGACGTCAGTGCGTGCCGCGCTGGGATAGGTTGGTTAGTGTAACGCCGCGCTGGAACTGGTGGAAGTTCGTCCGAAATTGAATATTGCCTTTTGGATTGCAATTAATTGATTTTACAATAAGATGTTTTAAGGTGTTGCAACCAATGTAGGACTCCATACTATAGTGTGGCTGCAAAATTGGCATAAAATCACAGAGAAAGAGGGAGCATTGGCTTTCCCTCGTTATGGGTCTTTTCGAATGGAGGTGTTGTACCAGCTGAGAGGAGTAACGGCTTTCCTGAAACCTCCACCTAGACCAACACAATTTGAGGCATTAGATGCATGGATGAGAGCAGCAATGGCAAAAAGAATAGAAGCTTCACAGGGAAGAATGAAGAAAGCAATGAAGGCATTTCAGGATGCCAGGAGGGAAATCACAGTTGAAAAGATGGAGAGTAGACACCATAGAGGGAGAACGATTATATCCATTCAGGTTGCTAGAAGAAGGGTCTGGAGGGAAGAGTAAGACAGAGGAGGACAGTGATAGAGATGATAGCTTTCTAGAATGGCTATTAGCAGAACGTCCCCCACCTTATGACTCCAGGTCGTAGCTGGTGAAAACGCAGCAAATGGGGGAACCTTTAGGAGTGGTACAACTAGGTTCAGAGGAACAGACTGCAGAAGTAGGAGGGAGAATGTCAGTGGGAATAAGAATTCCAGGGGGATCTGGAGGGCCAGGATATGTAGATCCTGAGCAAAACAGAAGAGCATGTACTATGCAGTTACCAGTCTCTCTTACGGTACCTGTTACCTTTGGACCTGTGGTTTCGATCTATAACCCTAAAGAGGGAGCTGGGACATGGTGTCAAATCCCTCAAGGGTATAGAGAAAGTCCCTCTATCTTTAGCCAGTGTGTGAAAAAGAATCTTGAAGGGCTGGTGATGCCCCAGAGCTTAGTCCTGGTTCAGTATATCGACAACCTTTTGGTCGCTTCAGAGACTGAGGATGCCTGCAGGATCGACACAGTGGCTTTGCTGAATCATTTGGCAGAGAATGGATATAAGGTGTCCCCAAACAAGCTTCATTATTGTCAAACAGAAGTGCAGTATTTAGGTCACCGGATTGAGAAAGGAAAAAGAAGGGTGTCACAAGATCGCATAGAGACAATTCTGCAAATGGGAACTCCGAAAACACAGAAAGAAGTCTGCATGTTTTTGGGAATGGTCGGCTATTGTCGACAGTGGATCCCAAATTTTTTTTTGCAAGCAAAGACCCTCTTGAGTTTGACTCGAAAAGACATTAGTGGTCCGGTACCATGGGACAATGACTGCTTGATAACTTTCTTTAAGCTGAGAGATAGCTTATGTCGTGCTCCAGCTCTGGGAATGCCAGATTACAACAAAGCATTTTCACTCTTCTGCTGTGATAAAGAAGGATGTGCATTAGCGGTCCTTGTACAGACACATGGAGGTACCCAGAGACCAGTGGCTTATTTCTCAGCCACGTCAGATCCCGTAGCTTCTGCGTTGCCCAGATTTCTCAAATCCGTTGCGGCAACATGTGTCAGTATTGAGAGATGTGAAAGCATAGTGATGGGTCATCCACTTATTGTTTATGTGCCACATTCAGTAGAATTGTTAATGACAAGAACAAAAACACAGTATTTACCAAATAACAGACTTACAAAGTATGAGCAAGTTATATTGGCTGCTAAAAATGTTACTCTGAAATGCTGTACCACTTTGAACCCTGCAACATTGTTGCCTCTTCCGCAAGATGAATTACAGGATTGTGAAGAGCATGACGGTCTGGATGTTACTGAACTATCTACCAAACCCAGATCTGGCATTGCCAATGAACCTCTGCCTGAATCTGATTTGATCCTTTTTGTTGACGGTTCATACTTAAGAGACAATGAAGGATGTTTGAGAGCAGCATTTGTTGTGTGTACCATCTTGGGGTCGTTGAAGCTGCCTGTTTGAAAAGAGTATATTCTGCTCAGGTGACCAAAATTATTGCCCTGATACGTGCCTGTACCATTACAGATGGAGTCCGAGTGACTATCTATACAGACAGCCAATATGGGTTTGGAATGGTTCATGATTTTGGACAGTTATGGTCTTAAAGGGGATTTTTAAAGTTTTCAGGATCCCCCATCCGTAACGGAGAATATGTACATCAATTATTGGAGGCTTTACATAAACCTAAAGAGTTAGCTGTAGTCAAATGTGCAGCCCATGGGAAGGGAGAAGATTTTGTCACCAAGGGTAATAACTATGCTGATGAAGTAGCTCATTTTTGTGCTTTACATGCTTGTGTTTTCAATGGAGAATTGTAGGAGAGAGCACAGAAGAGACCGAGCGCAGCATGATGTTAGCTGTAGCCGATACTTGGGATGAGGTGAAGCGGCTACAGGCTGAGGTCCCAGATGAGGAAGCTGCATCATAGGTTAGAGCAGGCTGTGAAAAGAGAGAAGATGGTATTTAGGTGTCAACAGATGAAAGGGCAGTGTTACCTAACTGTTTATTGAGCCCAATGGCAGGGCAGACACATGGAGCAGTTCATCTGGGGAGAGATGCCATGGTACGAGTGTTTAGGCAAACTTGGTTCAACCCACGATGTTGTGTACATGCTGAAGCAGTCTGTCACAGGTGTGTTACGTGTGAACAAATGAATGTTGGAAAGAGAACTGTAGTTGCGATGAGCCACATTGGAAGATTAGGAGGACCTTTTACTAGAATACAGTTGGATTTTATTGAAATGCCGAGATGCAATGGGCTGAGATATGTTTTGGTGGTGGTGTGTATCTTTTCACGTTGGGTTGAGGCATATCCAAACTAGACAATGTGACAGTCTCACAGTGGCAAAACTGCTCTTAGGGAAGTGATACCGTGCTTTAGATTTCCAACCTCAGTGGAGACAGATAGAGGAACACATTTCCATAGTGAAATCATGAAATTGTTGTGTACCGCCTTGTAGCAACTGAATGGCACAATCAAGATGAGGGTTTCAAAGGTTTGTTCGTCGACTTCATTGAAATGGCCTGATGCGTTACCATTGGTATTGATGCGTCTGCGTAGGACTCCTGATAGGAAGACAGGGCCTCTCCCCACGAGATATAAAGATGGGAAGAGCTAAGCGATTGCCTATGGTGCCAGCTACAGCATTGATAAACATCACAGATGATTTGGTTATGGATTATTGTAGTTGTCTGGCTAATGTGGTTAATTCTGTGTCCCACATGTGGTGAATGTAAGCGAAGCCTACATGCAGAATGCAGAATGCACTGTTCCTAGGAACAGTGCATTCTGCATGTAGGCTTCACTTACATTCACCACATGTTGTTCACACACTGTGTAGCCAGCACAGATAGCAGCTTGCACCCTTGGTTTACTTTGTACTATTAGAATACGTGATTAAAAAATAGTGCTCCTCTTTTACCTCTACACTAATTAATTCTGTGTCCCACCAGATCGAGGCTGCAACCGCATCTACCTCGAGAGACCTGCTGCCTTATCTTAACCCTGGTGACTGGGAGCTGTCACAAGCTATCTTCTTACTGGTCAGCGATTGGGGAGGTGCACCGTGCATACACAGGCTGCAGCATCCCTTTTGAATGGCCTACTTATCTATTACACCACTTTAGCAGAACCCCAGCCACGAAGGTTTCCTCCCACTTCCTGGAGCTGAGTTTAGTGGTAGCCAAACGACTATTGACCAAGAACTGGAAAGCACAGGACCCCCCACACATGCGAGTATGGAGGCATTCACTACTGGCCTGGGCCAAAGCGGAGGGAATAGCCATCCTAAGAGAGGAACATTGGGACTCCGGAAGACCCCTATTGTGACACAGTGGGAGGGACTTATCTGGGCATTGCCACTGAGTATGGGGGACAGTCCAGAGAGGCGACCGGAATATGAGGGAGGCACCATAGCGGAGAATGAGGGATAGCCCACCAGTGGACAAAAGCAATGCCATACACACGTGCACATGCATTATCTTAAGCCAAGGATGGGCACAGTTGCGATTTCTGGGTGGCAGAGAGGACCTGCGGAGAACCAAGGCTCAGGACGGGGGGGCGGGAGGGACATGATGTAGAAAACACTTCCAGAAATCGGACTATGCTGCTGTCACTAGTTTTATGATTAGTTGTTGAGTTGTATCTATAACATCTGTTCATTTACCTATGCGGTAGAACCTGAGAGGACTCTGTACATCATACTTAATGTACCATGTCACTGTTGCATGATGGCTTTAACCCGGTCAAGCCTCAGTGTGTAACAAGGTTAATAATGTCATTGACATGTACGTATGTTCTATTCCTATGAAGTCGGAATGTTAATCTGAATTTACTCAATGGATTAATGTAAGACCGGCTTGATTTGATGCATTTTGTTCTTTATGACGATGGGTAAACTGAAACCTAATAAAAACAGATTTAAACAAGCATTTGCAATGCAATAGGTCTCGCATTAATTAAGTTTGGAGCTATTGGCATTGCTAAATATTGCAACACCAACAGCAACAAAAGTCTAATAATTGTAGGCCAAAAAACTGTGTATTTATTTTTGTAGCAATGGTGGCATGCTGCGCTTTACATGAATATGCTTAAAAGTAAAGTGCGCCATACTGCGATTTCTACAATAGTTAATTGTGGATGCGTTAACAATTGATGTGTGCACGGATGGCTGGTGGTGTGTGTGCCTGTAGAAATTGTGCACTGATGGCTGGTGGTGTGTGTGCCTGGTGGAAGTGTGCACTGCCGGCTGGTGGTGTGTGTTCCTGGTGAAAGCTTGCACTGACGGCTGGTGGTGTGTGTGTGCCTGGTGAAAGCGTGCACTGACGGCTGGTGGTGTGTGTGTTCCTGGTGAAAGCGTGCACTGACAGCTGGTGGTGTTTGTGCCCGGTGAAAGCGTGCACTGTCGACTGATGGTGTCTGTGCCTGGTGAAAATGTGCACTAATGGTGTGATTGTGTGTGTGTGGTTGTTTGTGTGGTTGTGTGTGTGGTTGTGGTTTTGTGGTTGTGTGTGTGGTTGTATGTGTGGTTGTGGTTGTGTGTGTTGTGATTGTGTGTGTGTTGTGATTGTGTGTGTGTTGTGATTGTGTGTGTGGTTGTGATTGTGTGTGTGGTTGTGTGTGTGTGTGTGGTTGTGTGTGTGTGTGGTTGTGTGTGTGTGTGTGGTTGTTTATGTGCATGGGTGTGTGTGGTTGTGTGTGGTTGTGTGTGGTTGTGTGTGTAGTTGTGTGAGTGGTTGTGTTTCTGGTTGTGTGTGTGGTTGTGTGTGTCTGGTTGTGTGTCTGGTTGTGGTGTGTCTGGTTGTGGTTGTGTGTGGTTGTGGTTGTGTGTGTGTTGTGTTCGTGGTTGTGTGTGTGGTGTTGTGTGTGTTTGTGTGTGTGGTTGTGCGTGTGTGGTTGTGTGGTTGTGTGTATGTGTGTGGTTGTGTGTATGTGGTTGTGTGGTTGTGTGTGTGTGTGGTTGTGTGGTTGTGTGTGTGGTTGTGTGTGTGTGGTTGTGTGTGTGTGGTTGCGTGTGGTTGTGCTTGTGTGTCTGGTTGTGGTTGTGTGTGTGGTTGTGTGTGTGGCTGTGTGGGTTTGTGGTTGTATGTGTGCGTGGTTGTGTGTGTTGTGTTTGTGTGTGTGGTGGTGTGTGGTTGTGTGGTTGCATGTGGTTGTGGTTGTGGGTGTTTGTGGTTGTGTGTGTGGTTGTGTGTGGTTGTGTGTGGTTGTGTGTGTGTGGTTGTGTGTGTGTGTGTGTGTGTGTGCTTTGGTTGTGTGTGTGTTCTTGTGTGTGTGTGTGTGGTTGTGTGTGTGTGTGGTTGTGTGTGTGCTTGTGTGTGTGTGTGGTTGTGGTTGTGTGTGTGTGGTTGTGTGTGTGTGAGGCAGCCAGCCACCCTGCACCAGCTGCTGAAGGCAGCTAGTCACTCTGCTTCACTGCACTGGCACGATGAGATGCCATTTGCTGAAGGCAGCCAGTCACCCTGCCTCGTTGCACTGGCATGAGATGCCAGCTGGTGAAGGCAGCCAGTCACCTTGCTTCTCTGCACTGGAATGATGTAGGTTCACAAATGTTATCACTTTATTCCTCCCTGGTGTCCCCTCGAGTCTTTCCTCCATCCCATCCTCACCATGAGAGACTGAAAGACTGAGATGAAATGAGTGACTGGTTGAGAAAAGGACAGCCTCTGCTGAAAGGAGGGACAGAATGACGAGGGGAGAGATACCCCGTGTAGTACAGGATGGCAGTACCACTAGAAGACAGTGGCAGGAGGAGTCCACTAAGCAGCTGAGAGCTTGTGGTGAAAGGAGGAACGGAGTGACTCAGAGATGGAGACGCAGCCCATGGGGAGGGAAATTAGGAGAGACTGAAGGGGTGAAGTGAATGGAGGAGTAAGAAGCAGAGACTCTAGTGAAGGAAGGGGCAGGGTGACTGGGAGAGCTCAGAGATAGACTAGAGTGGTGGTGGGGAGTGCCACAAGGATAGACTGAAAGGCTGATATGAAATAAGTGATCGGGTTAGAAACAGAGAGCCTCTGGTGAAAGGAGGGGCAGGTTTACAAGGAGACGGGAGAGACAGCTGCGAATAACCGGTGGGCAGCATCCCCAAATGCCACGCCCCAGCTTCCGAGCCACAGATCATAGATCTATTGCATTGACATTGTGAACCCACTTTAGCAGCTAGAGCGGGGTGGGGCTCTATATGTACCTCTTCTGTCTGCAACTTGGCAAATAAACGGGTAATATTAACGCAATAAAGGTGAAAAAAGATGGGCTAGTAGTAGAAAAGGGGGAAAAGGATGGATGGATGAGCTGGTGAAAGAATGGGTTGATAAATGGGTATATGGATGAGTGGGTGCGTACAATCATGGATACATTTGTGAGAGGATGGGTGTATGAGTGGGTGAAAAGATGGATGGATGGATGAATGGGTGGAAGGATGAACACTGAGTGGGCGAAAGATGAATGGGTGGCTAGAAGGTTGCATGTGTGGGTGGGTGAAAAATGGATGGTTGGGTGGATAGAATAATTAATGAGTGAGAGGGTGGTTGAATAAGTGGGTGAAAGGATGGATACATGGATGAGAGGATGGTGATATGAGCGGATAAGAGGGTGGTTAAATGAGTGGGTAAGAGGATGGGTAGATGTGTGGGTGAGAGATGCTTTGCCCTGGACGGCCTGAGCGCGCTGTGGGTCATTAGTAGGAAAGGGGTATTCTGTAATCAGACATTCCAGCAATAAGGAAGTCCGACTCTCCTATGACAACTCGCTGAGAGATGCGTTTCACACATTTTCTTTAAAAACGCAGAGGAACAGAAATGGTGACAGGAATAATTTGCTTTTAGTTTGACTTTGACTTGGTAGGAAGGCAGGAGGCAATGAATGCTCGCGTTCCGCATCAGTGCTAAAACTCTAGCCCGGCTTCTGGTGGGGAAGGCAGCAAAGTGGCACGCGCTGAGTGGGCACTGCATGGGGGAGGGGGGCGAGGGGGGGGGGGGGGGCAGATCAGAAAATCCTATTTTAAAGCCGCTGCTTCAGATAGTACTTAACAACAAGGGGTGGTGATGGACAGAGTTTCTGAATTAAGCAGAATACTCTCACCCAGTCAAGAGATCAGGGCTAGATCCAACACCATTTTTTAGCTCACTGCACCATCCCAGATCAGAACCTGGCTATATGCACATTAGTCTGTTCCTGTCCCAGTGCATGATGGGAACAGGGCAAACCAAACTACCAAGTGTTCTGCTTAATTCAGATACTCTGTTCATCACCACCCCCTTTTCTGAATCGTTTTGTCCACCATAAGCGTGGAAGGGTATGCTCAGACATGAGTCCCTTGCTCACTGCACCATAAGGATTCAAGCAAGCCGGGCCGAAGATGGCTGTAATGCCAGAAACCGGTCCCCGGAAGCTTGTTTCCTTTCCAGTAAAAGAATTGGCTTGGCAGTTTGGTCTGCCCTGTTCCCGTGATGCCCTGGGCCAGGGACAGACTAATTTGCATGTAGCCAGGTTCTGAGCTGGGATGGTGCAGTGAGCTAAAAAACGGTGATGGATCAAGCCCTGATCTGTTGACTGGGTAGGAGTTTTCTGCTTAATTCAGATACTCTGTTCATCACCACCCCCTTTTCTGAATCGTTTTGTCCACCATAAGCGTGGAAGGGTATGCTCAGACATGAGTCCCTTGCTCACTGCACCATAAGGATTCAAGCAAGCCGGGCCGAAGACGGCTGTAATGCCAGAAACCGGTCCCCGGAAGCTTGTTTCCTTTCCAGTAAAAGAATTGGCTTGGTAGTTTGGTCTGCCCTGTTCCCATGATGCCCTGGGCCAGGGACAGGCTAATTTGCATGGAGCCAGGTTCTGAGCTGGGATGGTGCAGTGAGCTAAAAAACGGTGATGGATCAAGCCCTGATCTGTTGACTGGGTAGGAGTGTTCTGCTTAATTCAGATACTCTGTTCATCACCACCCCCTTTTCTGAATCGTTTTGTCCACCATAAGCGTGGAAGGGTATGCTCAGACATGAGTCCCTTGCTCACTGCACCATCAGGATTCAAGCAAGCCGGGCCGAAGACGGCTGTAATGCCAGAAGCCGGTCCCCGGAAGCTTGTTTCCTTTCCAGTAAAAGAATTGGCTTGGTAGTTTGGTCTGCCCTGTTCCCATGATGCCCTCGGCCAGGGACAGACTAATTTGCATGTAGCCAGGTTCTGAGCTGGGATGGTGCAGTGAGCTAAAAAACGGTGATGGATCAAGCCCTGATCTGTTGACTGGGTAGGAGTGTTCTGCTTAATTCAGATACTCTGTTCATCACCACCCCCTTTTCTGAATCGCTTCAGATAGTACAGCGCAGTGCAGCACCTGGTTGTCAGCTGTAAGTAAAACAAGCCTTTGTTGATCACAAACAGTAAATATGTTGGCTCAACACTTCTAACGTGGCAGCAGATGCAGCTTACGTCTGCAAAACGTTCCTAAGCAAACAGACGGAGGGGTCATAAAACACGCGCCCGCCTCCACTTCAAAAGCAAACCCAAGGAATCTTCTGGTCGAGCAAGGGGAGCCCCATAACACTTATCTGAAGGAAGCACATTCCTCAAACGCTCGCAAAACAAGTGCACTTTTATCAGAAACTAAAGGTGGTTTGTAAAATTACAAAAACAAGCCAGATAGCTGCGCTGAAACTCAAATGGTATCTTGGATGCAGGCTTTGGTAACACTGCAAGACGGCTGTGCTTCTACCTTGCAAAGTTAAATGACTCCTTCCTCCACCGAGACACTGTGCCGTGACCTTTACACTGCCATGGTGAAAGGCTTACGCTTCAAGGCATCTGTTACGCGGGCTAGGAGGTGCTGCTTCCAAAAACAGACATGACGGCATCCAGCAGAGCAGGGGTAAAATCGGGAACCCCCCCTCCCTCTCTACAAGACAGGGAAACAGAGAGTGAAGCTGTAAGCCCGCACACGTCTGAATGCAGCCAGCAAGTTGCTTGTAAGGTACTCCCAGCTGTGAGGCTCCCAGGCTGCTAGTCCGATTCTGTAGTGGACAGAGTACTAGAGACACTTTTTTGTTTTGAAATTGAAAGGACATGCTTTGAGATAAGGGGGAGGGTGAGGGGAGGACTCTATGTGTGTTACTAACATAACCAGCGCAGCATAGGCAGAGTGCTGTGCTGCTTACAAAAATATTGAAAAATTAGAGTTTGCGAGCGATGCCGAAGAAAACAAAGATGCAGCTCGACAAACATCAGAGTAAACCCTTTAAGGCAAACACAGTGTTTCACAGAGTGAGAGCCCGTCAGTGGCACAGCAGTTAGAGCTGACAACTTGAGAGCTGGGGATCTGTGTTCGAGCCTCCGCGTCGACACATCCTGTTGATTATGGACAAATCACTTATTCTTTCCCCCTGGTCGCCCTAAATGCACTGTAACCTGGTGTATATTACTCAATCCACTCACTTTTGGAGTAGGGAATGCTGAGTCTACCTTACTAGATTTGTACCCGTGGCCGAATGAATACTGTATTGTGCCAGCGGCGAGCATTTGGCTAGCTGAACCATAGCACATGAGCCTATGTCAGGGATACTGTGTTCTAGTCCCGATTTTTTTCTACAAAATATTATAACCTAGAGATTTTCTTGAGTTCCAAGCATTAAGATGCGGCGGGAGTTCATGTCCCAGTTTGCCTTCTACTATTAAAGAACATTACATTACAAGTGGGCTGGCAGAGAGAAAGCAAACCAAAGAAACAAGCAGGCACAGCGAGTACATAATTAGGGGGGGAGGAGAAATGTGAGACACGGCCTGGCAGCCGTGAAAAGTGTGAAGCAGGGGGAGGGGGAGCGGAGCCCTTTGAAGTGAAGCTCTCGGAGGCAGGCGGGAGCAAATGGCAAGCGCGTGCATGAGCACATGCTCTCGATGAAATCCGCGATGGTTTAGACCTTAGTTTGATCCCAATACTCTTGTCTAATTATTCCTTGCGGAATATAATAGACGAGACCTAACAAAAAAATGAGGGTGTCAAAGGTTTGTTCGTCAACTTCATTGAAATGGCCTGATGTGTTACCATTGGTATTGATGAGTCTGGATAGTACTCCTGATAGGAGGACAGGGCTCTCTCCCCACAAGATATTGATGGGAAGAGCTGTGCGATTGCTTATGGTACGAGCATCAGCATTGATAAACATCACAGATGATTTGGTTATGGATTATTGTAGGGGAGTGGCGGATGTATTTTATTCTGTGTCCCACCACGTAAAGGCTGCAACCACATCCACCTCGAGAGCCCTGCTGCATTTTCTTAACCCTGGTGACTGGACACTTGTCCGAAAGCATGTGAGAAAGAGCTGCCTTGATGCTCACTGGCGAGGACCATATCAAGTGCTTTTGGTCACGAGTACAGCTGTAAAGAGTGGAGGTTTGCCAAACTGGCCCACACTTCACATGCTCACTGATGTCCCATAGCCTATTGAGGACACGACTCCCCTTGTTCCAAAAATGCAATCGAGAATGCAACAGAAACTGAAGGAACACGTCAGATCGTGAGAACTCTTCGTGTGGCTGAATAAGCAACTGAGTAAGAAAGAAGAGTTCAAACTTCCCCAGAGATGAATTCAGATTCTGAGATAGACGAGATTGCAGATGTGAACTTTGAACCAGAGCAGAGTGAACAGCCTGGTGCAGAAGGATCAGATCAAGAGGAAGAGAGGAGAGCAGATGCTGCAGCAGAAAAGTGGCGACAAGGAAAGAAAGGTTGAACATAAAGCTTGTATCTGATAAGAATCTCACTCCCATTCCTGAAACATCTGAATCAGATCAAAGTGAAACCGAAGAGAGACCATAAGGTCTGAGACGATCGAGAAGAGAGAAAACTGTCTCAATAATATGCATCTCCTGAGAGGACCTACTTAGATCCAAATGCAGAAACAGGAGAGATCCGGGAGGTTGTGTAGTGTCATTCCTATATTCCCAATAGGCTCTGCGCATTGGAATAATATATCCTATAGATTAGACGTAGGACTGAGGTCGACTAGGTCTCTATCGAAAATATTAAACTTAATAGTGAGTGCCAGCTAGCTCAGAGGTCACTTGAAACTTTCTCGAATTCACAAGAAGGGATTCGTTTCTGACAACCGCATAAACATGACAACTTTGTTTCCCAAGAATAAGAAATGTATCTCTAGAGTCGCAGAAACAATAGATAAGTATTTCACTCAGTCACTCATGCATGCTTCCTTTCTACAGAGTTTTTTTTTGGTTGTTTTTCTTTGTTTTTTAACCTCATATTGCGGCAAGAATGTGAATAATAAGGTGCTCGGGGGAAATTGACGGTCTGTTCGAGTTTTATACCTTCACTGCCCCGGAATTCTGTTGAGTATCCTAGAGGGGAGTTTCCCAGCTGTTTTTCAAGACCTGTCAAATTTCTCCTTTTTACCCTTATCCAACACAATAATTCCAGCGTTCTGTGATGAGCTAGCCCTAGAGCTACTCGGCAGAAATCCAGATCTGCCAGGAAATTATTGTCTCCGCTTTAATCATTGGTAAACAAAAAAAGAGAAAAAAAAGAAAAAAGAAAAAGAAAAGGTCTATATAATCATTCAGGGGTAAAAAAATGTACCCATATCTCCCAATACTGCATTCTTTTAGTACTATTCCCTTTCCTATCCAGCCTACACACCCTAATTACAGAATTTAACCAGTCCTCATAAGACGGGGGAGTCGGTTTTATCCAGTTTATACAAATCTCTCTACGTGCAAGTAGTATCAGTTTTTCCCGAGGTTTACTTAATCTAATGGTATTTAAGGCGATCCCAAAAATGATTAAAGAGGTACTTACAGTTATTGGGGTTCTCGTTAGACCCGAGAGTGTCTTACCAATCTTCTGCCAGAAATGCGCAAGTGCCGGGCAATGGTGAAACATATGGGTGTCATTTCTTCACCACATTTACTGCAAGATTTTATTGATGCGCCTTTGAAGCTTGATAATCTCTTTGGAGTCCAGTACGCTCTATGTATTGAGAAAAAATGATTTCTTTTTAGAGCGGCAGGATTTACACACTCCCAGCATAGTTCTGAAGATTTTTTCCACATCATATTTAGATCAATTTCTTCGTTAGTAAACTCTCTTCTCCATATTTTTTCAGATATTGGTTGGTCTTCTTCTCCAGCTTCAATTAACGCCCAATACCATTTTGATATTTCTTTTGTTATTATGGATTCCTTTGTCATTTCCTTTTCGAAGTTTCCTAGGTCTGTTGTCTCTTTCGGAATGGTATTTGCCCAGCTCTTCAGTTGGTAATATTTAAACTTCGACACTTTCCCTTCCGATATTGTGTGCAGGTGTTCCCATGATATTAGTTCATTTTCACATAGAAGTTGTCCCCATTTTTCGAAGCCTTGTTGTTTAATTATTCTGGATAATGCATCTTTGAGGCAATCTGGAGTTCCAGGAGAGTCCCAAATTGGGGCCATATTGCTATAGTATGGAATCGTCAGAATACTTCTAAATTGTGTCCATAGTTTGACCGCATTAGTTAACAGCTTCAATTTTACTTTCTTAAAAAATTTGGGATGGCCAAATTTGAAAAGGAAATAGTCTTCTCCATTTGTGATGTGTTGAAGGAAGTTCGGGAAATTACCGTGCTTCATTAGCAACGTTCTAAAGTTTTTAAACTGAAAAGCCCTACAATATTCAATAATGTCCGGACTTGCGATGCCCCCTTGATTCTTCCTTCTCCTGAGTTTGTTCCACGCAATTCTTGTGCTCTTCTTTGACCAAATAAAACTGGATATTTCTCCCTGTATTTTCTTTAGGGCAGCTTTATTAAACTCCAACGGAATCGTGTTAAAAAGATATGTGAATTTGGGAATGATGGTCATTTTGACTGCGTTTGATTTGCCCAAAAAGTTTAATGGTAGACCAGACCATGCTTTAAGAAGTCTTCTCATTTCTTTTACAACTAGATTTAAGTTTAATTGGGGGATTTTATTTAGATCTTCGGTTAGCGTGATCCCTAAATATCTTATTTTTTCCTTTGAAAAAGCAGGTTTTGTCGTACAGTTCCAACTCATTGCTTCTGTCTTATTAATGTTTACCAAATAGCCTGAGACCCTGCCAAAGTCATTCATTATTTCTTTAATTGCAGATTCTGAATTATTGTGATTATCTGTAAAAACCATAAGGTCATCTGCATATAATGCTACTTTCTTTTCCCAGTTTTTGTATTTAAAAGGTGTTATTTGGGTATGATTTCTAATTGAACAAGCTAAAGGTTCAATATATAAATTGAAAAGTATTGGCGATAAGGGGCAGCCTTGCCTCGTACCCCTCTGGATAGTGATATTACTTGTCAAACTTCCGTTCACTAATATTTTTGCTCTAGGATCTGTGTAAATTTCCTTCACCATATGACTAAAATTACTTCCCAGGTTATTTTTCTCTATGATATTATTTAAAAATATCCAATTTACGCGATCAAACGCTTTTGCTGCGTCATAGGTGATGATCGTGAGCGGTAGTTGTTCTGATATAGCTACGTCGATTGTCGCTAGTAATTCATGTGTTATTTCTTGAATTTGTCTGCCCTTTATGAAACCCTTCTGATCTTGATCAATCAGATTCAGCATTAGTTTTGATAGTCTTTTTGCTATTATATTCATAAATAGTTTATAGTCGCAATTAAGTAAGGATATTGGTCTGTAAGACTCACAGATTTTTGGGTTTTTCCCCGGTTTTAATATTAGACTTATTGTGGCGTCATTCCATGAATCAGGGATTTTTTCATGCTCCATGTAAATCTTATTCATGACTTTTGTCAAGTGCTCAATTAAAGGCTCTTTTAATGCTATGTAAAATTCATTGGGAAGGGCGTCAGGTCCTGCCGCTTTACCCTTCTTTAGGCTACCTATTGCAAGTCTAACTTCCTCAGATGTTATAACACTATTTAAGAAAATGCATTCCTCTTCCGTTAGTTTTAGCATTCTTATTCCTTCTAGATATTCCTTAATGATCTCAGTTGTTGGATTTATATCCTCTTTGTATATTGTTGAGAAGAAATCTGCAAATTCTTGCCTTATTGCGGAGTCATCTTCGCATAGGGCTGATTGGTCTTTGGTATATACGGATAGTATAGTATTCCTTGTCTGGTCTGTTTTCAACTTCCAGGCTAACATTTTCCCACAGCCTTCCCCATATTCGTGTTTAGCCAATTTACTGTTCTCCCATTTCTCTTGCACTATACTCTCCAAATAGTCTGATAAGGTCTCTTTTAACTTACATACCCTCTCAGTTAGTTTTTCTTTAGAAATCGGAGATGGGCTGGCTCCCAATTGTGTTTCTGTTTCCTTAATTTCTTTCTCTAGATTTTTTATGTCGGTTTTCCTTCGCTTATGTTTATGTGCACCCAAACTAAGTAAGTGACCTCTTATTACTGCTTTGTAAGTGTCCCATTTAATTCTTTCAGAGGATTCTTTACCATTGTCTGCAAAGTAGTTAGTTGTCGATTTTAGCAGTTGATCCACACTTTCATCCGTTGTTAGGATTGATCGATCCAGAGTCCATCTAGTCGGATTTAAATTTTGTGTTAATGAAAGTTCTAGTTGGACAGCCGAGTGATCCGATAGGTGGGCAGGTTGATGTTCGATACTTTTAACCTTATCCCGAAGTGAGTTGCTTATTAAGAAGAAATCTATCCTAGATTTGTGACCTAATTTTTTATTGTGGAAAGTAAACGGGTATGTTTTTTCACCCTTTTGTTTCCACATATCATCCATGTTTAGATCTCTATTCAGGATCCCCAACCATTCCCTCATCTTTGGTGAGTTCCTTTGTTTAGAGGGGGGTTGCCTATCTACGGTTGGGTCTAATATTATATTATAGTCTCCTCCTATGATTATCGGGACTGCCGATGTTATTAATTCTGAGTATAGTTTCTTAAGTGTCGTCGGGTCATCAATATTTGGGCCATAATATCCTGCTATCATAAGTGTGGAGTCTTCTGTTCTTATTTTAGCCATTACCCATCTTCCCTTTCTATCAGCTTCTTCTGATTCCAATTTAGCATTCAGGGATTTTTTTATGATGATTGCCACACCTTTTATATTGCAATCTTGTGTTGTGTGAATGCTTGAGCCAATCCAATGTAAGTTTTTCACCATTTGAGACCACTCTGATTTTATTAAGTGAGTTTCGTGAAGAATAATTATCTCACTTTCTACCTCTTTTAGATACTCCAAGATTCTTCTTCTTCTCTTGGGAGTTCTCAGACCATTAACATTCCATGAGAGTATTTTTATCATCTTTTCTTTCACCATTCCGTTTTAAAAAGAAAATTTGGTTGAAAAAGTAAAAACAAAAAGGACCATCTTGTCCCCAACGAAAACCTTTGTTTACCAAGTTTGAGGTTATTTTTTTGTTTTTTTTTCCCTATTTTGCTCACCACCCACTTGTGATTATATCTTACATATGTATTGTACAGTGTAGGCGGATCATCCCACCCTGAGGAAGCCTCCCTTCTTCTTTTTTCAGGTGGTATTTTCCACCCTTTTCGTGCTCCTCTGCGCCAGCCTTTTTATTGCATACTGCTTATTAAGTGGTTATTTTGCCTTCACTTTCCCCTTAAAATGTTTTGGTTTTTAGATCAGTTTCATGTTTTGCTACCAAAGAGTTCTTTAAGCTTCTCCTCCTATTTCATTAGACTTGATTCATCTTGTCGATTTCAATTTGGTCTTTTATCATCTGGATAAGATTTTCTACCTCTTTCGGTTCTCTTAGATTGTGCATCTTGTTTCTCCACATTATTCTTAAGGTTGCTGGGAATTTCAGTTGGACATTTGCTCCCAGGCTTTTTAACTCTTGCATATATTTCCCCAGCTCCCATTGCCTATCTTGCGTGGCCTTGCATATATCTGACCTGACGCGAAATGACCAGTTGTCCTTATTAAAAGATCCGCTCTTTAGTCCTTCATTGAGTAATCTTTCATTCAGAGAATAAGTCCTGAAATTTATTAGTATTTTCCGTGGGGCTTTTCTATATTTACTTTTTCTAAAGGGAACCCTATGTACTCGCTGGATGTCTGTTGATAGCTCACAGTCTTTTGCCCAGGGAAAGAACTCCTCCAGCAAAGATATAACATATGACTTTATATCTGACCCTTCCGAATTTTCAGGAATATTCAATAATCTGAGGTTGTTGCGTCTTCCTTGATTCTCCAGGGACTCAAGTTTTTCTTTGATAGCCCTCTCACTGTCTTTTATCTGTCGTATCTCTCTTTGGTTTACGTCTACTTTTTTGATTAAAGTACCAATTTTGTTTTCCACAGCCGTTACTCGTACTTCTAAATCGTTCAGTTTCTGGTCAAGGTTTTCGACTACTTCTTGAATTTTAGATTGATTCCCTTCCGATATTGAGAATTTCTCTCTCATTTCACTCAAGATTTTATCCATCATTTTGTCCAAGCATGCTCCCATTATTTCTTCCATCTTACTTACACCCGATTGGTCTGTATCCTGCTCCAAATCTTGCTCCCCTGGCCGTAATTCTTGCCGGTCTACTTCCCTCTCTTTTTCAATTTGTAGGCCAGTTGCCCCCCCCCCCTTGTTGTTCTTGTGGGGATTTATCAGCTTCAGTTTCTTTGTCAGAGAGTTGTGTTACTGAGTTATTCATGGTTGTTTTTAGCATTGGTTGGTGTGTTGTTGGTATTGATTCAGTTAAAGTTGGGGAGACCTTTTGTTGTGAACCTTCTTCTTCTTCTTCACCTTCCGTGTTTACCTTCAAATATTCTAGAGCAGGTATCTCATCTTCCTGGCTCCCACCAGTAGGTTCTTTACCCCTGCTTCCACTTCCGCCTAACGTGGAAATATGTGCTGGGGCGTTCTCAGCTATAGTCTCCGCCGTGAGCTGTCCGCCTCGTATCTGCAACACTTGTTGAACTTTAAAATAAGATCTTAAAGATGGAGTGATTTTAACTTTTTGCCCCTTAATTTTCGTTTTTGAGACTCTACCTTTAATACTTTCTGATAGTATGTCCAGCCGTGGAAGATTTCTTTTCTTTGTACTTCTTGGGGTGATATTCTTTTTCTTCTGGACTAACGGTGTATTTTGTTTAGGTAGGTTTCGACTTCTTAGAGAGTAAACTGACCTACTAGTTATCTCTTCTCTTTTGTCCAGTGACTCTGGGGATATTGGTTTCTCTACTAGAGGATTTTTTGATCTGGTGATGTAAGTAAATGCAGGAGTAAACTCTTCTCTGGTATTTTTTGTCTCCAATTCTTGTATGGTAAACACACAGTCCTCCCCCACAGTACTATGTTCTTTGATGCTCTGGCTCTGGCTCTGACAATACTCTTTCTTTTCCTCCCCTTTTGAGATGGTATTCGATTGCTTAGGTTCAATTATATTTTTGTCCTCCGAGACAACCAAGTTTCTTTTGCTAATCATCCAGTACCAATCATTCAGTATTTGTAAGTTTTTATCGTGTTCCTGATTTTGGTTTGATTTTACACGTATTTTTATATTTAGAAAGCACTGGAGGATTGCTTTTTTAGTTTGTTTATACTCTTGATCGGTTGTAATGTCTTTTTTGTTATTTTTGTTGGTTTTGTTACTGTGTGTATTCTCGTGTGTATTCTTGACATTCTTGTCGTTCTTCTCTTCGTTACTGTGTGTTTTCTTACAGCCTTCGAGAGCAGCACCACTAACGCCGCTGACTCTGTTCACTCTCCCCCGGAAGAGGAAAGTGATTTCCCCAAGCACCTCCCTGAAACGCCGGGCGGCATTTCTCGCTCTTTCCCAGAGCTCTGCCACCGCTGTTTGGGTGCCGTGGGTGCCGTGCTTCCCCTGTTCCAGCATGCGTTCCTCCGCTGTCTATCGCCTCGGCACCTTGACAAACGTCCGCCGAAACTGCCGAAACTGCCAATCTTCTATCTCCGTGTAACGCTGCTGTCCTGCCTTCTTTGTCCGTTTCGTCCCGGTAAGTCTGTAACTCCTATTCGGTTCTCCTAACCCCAACAGCTAGGCTCCATTCTTTGCGCGCTGCTAAGACGAGTTGCTCAGGGGTGCGTGCTCCTTCAGAGGATTGCTTCAAAATATTAAACTATCGGATTTCAGATAGCATAGCCCTCACCTTTTCCAGGTCATTACTGAGTAGGTAAACCCACTGGGATCACTCATTACTCCCCATGGGAAAGCGCTGGCATGACTTGCTCGCCGGCGTCTCAGGAGCTCGCGACCGAGCGTCTTAGTCGACCGCCATCTTCCTCCCCTGAAGATAGAGATTATTGTAACCCCTTTCTACAGAGTTGCAGAGAAATAGAGAGGCGGGCGAAATAAAAGGTTTATTGAACAGTCTTCTTTCTCGTGCAAGAAAAGTGAACTACTACAATCGTAATGCAGACTGCAAAGCATAATGCGTACAGCGAGAACAATATTATAAAATAATACTGTAAGAGCATTGTATGGTTCCTAAACCATATATAAATACATACATAAATAACAATGACTAAAAATACTCAACTGGTGTTTCTAAAATGAGCCTACCCCAATGTACCTAACCTAAGTCTAGTACGAGGGAAGAAGTAAGTATTGTGTAGCACAGGTTTTCGTTTTCTTTGCCAAGAATCTATCCAAGATTTTTCTAGGTTCTAATCAGCTCCATACCTTAGTTTAAAATGAAGGAGGTCTGGTATCTCAGTCTCGGGACATGATTTCCCAACACCCTGCAAGGGGAGCTTGGAAACACTGGAGCTGGATTCTCGGCGAGAGAAAGGCAGTCTCTCGGTCTGTGCGTCAGCTGGAGGGTCAGCTTCCTTAGGCACTTGCTGTAGAGAGCTGCATCGGGCAAGTACATAGTCGAACTGCTCTGAACCACCGTCTCTTGCTAGAGCAAGTGAAGGTATATTTATACCTTGAAGGTGTCTAAGAATGCCATAGTTTGACGTAAAGTCAGGCATAATAACATCAGGAAAGAACCCCTAGGGAATAGTCGTTCTTTGCAAAGTACATGAGTTGTTAGATAAATCGATATTCACGCAAGGGAAGGTCCCTGACTGCTTGAGCCGTTTTTGCAAGAAATCGTTGTGACGTTTGGTATGGGTGGAAGTAGCCATGCCTGTGTTTGGTCTGCATGGGTTATGTCTAAATAAGGGCTTGATTTCTATGCCTATTTTAGGGCAATGTGATCGGTACATATATAAGGGCATGAATCGGGAAAATTCAGTTGGAGCCTAAAACGACACACAACAGTTGGGGGCCTGCACAGTGAGTCACAGAGATAACACTCTGACAATTGATATTCAGCTAATAGTCCCTGGAGTTGATGCTTTAGGAATTCTGACTCTGACAGTTCCTGATCCACCAAGGCTGAGTGGATTGTGCTTTTTGATCCTTAACCAAGTTGCTTTCCCTACCTTTGGTCGACAGCATACCGCGCAAGAAATGGGAGAAATTTGCGCACAGATTTTGCAACTTGTTCTGGCTCTGCTTGGATCTAAAATCATAAATGATGAAGCTTGAACTGTGAAAGAGAAAAACTTATTAGCCTTAGAAAGAAGATAACTCAGGCCCAAGTGGAAGAAGATATAAAATAGGGACTTTTATTAGAAGAAGAACTGCGGGTTAGGACTGACTACATCTCTACAAAAGGTTTAGTATCATCAAAATGAACATTGCAATAATCAAATGAAAAGAACAATAAAAATACATTGTAATTAACAAAATCAAACAAAGCAAAGAAGAACAGAGATTTTGTTAAGTTCATTAACATCTCAACTAAACAGTATTTCAAAATGGAATCTGAAAAGTCAGGACGCAAGCAGAAATGCATACTTGGTACCCTTATTGTTGTGGTGCTTATTGCCATCACTGTGGTGATTGTTACATCCTTGGTTGGGTCTCACCATGCTGAAAAGAATGGGGAACAAGTAATACCTACCTCATCTAATTCGGACATAGGTGAAGGTGCATCTGCTAAAGATAGAGATATGATTAGGGAAACTAGTCGGATGTTGCATGTGGATTTGTCAAAAGGTGATTTCACGCTGAATACATATGCTCGTTTGTTGTATAAGTATGTTGATACAATGGAAGCGAAGGATTGCTATGTGTGTATGCAACTGCCAGCATCAGTAGAAGAGGGAATACGAAATCAACACTTACCAGTAACCTATGGCATTACATGTAGTGTGTTGTTGAGCATGTTTTATAGTAAGCTTCATTTTGAGTACTACTTCTCAAATTATGATGTGGTACTCTCAGAAGTTTCAGTACTTAATTACAAGCATAAATATGATTAGTATAGGAAAGTTGAGAGGATGTCTTAGTATTTTGTACCCAGTATTACATTGGATACATCGTATGCTCATAGACACAATCTGACTTGTATTTTATCTGATATTGAAAAGAAATTCATAGTTCAAATTGAAGACCAACATAAGCAGACTTTATTTAGGCCACATCCAAAACTTAAGGTTATCATGGACACAGGAGTAATTAGATCATAAGGCAAAGGGAAGTTCTGGTCCAATAGATTTGGTCTTTCAGCAAAAAGGAAAATTGTGCATGAGACACCCGTCAACATATTATGACAAAATATTTGTGGGTGAGAGTGATTGTGAACATATTTTCTTAATTGAGGAATCAATAAGAAAGGCGCTTATAGATAAATTAACCATAGTACCTAATGTGTATTTTGTGTGTGGAAAAAGTGCTTATGTGAAATTGCCTAAGAATTAGTACGGTACATGTTTTTTAGCTGTCATATTTCCCAGACATTTTCATGTAGATGATTTATGGCCTTTGGAAGGAAAAGGGCCTCACAGAGGAAAACGTGGAGCAAGTGCTGGAGAAATTGTTGGAGATGTATGTGGAGCCATGATACCTAGTGTGCGTGTGATTTTGAATGAAAATTAGAAAGTTGGCAACAATAGTGGACATGCTCTCCGTGAATACAGCTCAAATCTTACTACTCGTTGATGGGGGGATGGTCTCGATAAGGGCTATGGTTCTTCAAAATCATCTTGCTTTAGATGTACTATTAGTAAAAGCTGTAGGAGTCTGTAAATTATTGAAAGTTCAACAGTGCTGCATGTATATTCCTGACAATAGTCGGGATATACGAAAATATATTAGTAACATCTCAGAAATACATCAAGATTTACGTGATTTGGCTGCAGATGGAATTTGGGAACAAATTGGCAAGAGATTTGGTAAGATTGGAGGCTGGTTTGGAAGTCTGGGACAAAATATAATGGGATGCATCTTAAAGTCTATCATAATAGCAGTCATTTGTATAATTGTACTATTGGGTGCCATTAAAGCTTACAAGTGGCAAACGGCATGTCATAATGAAAACTCCTTGATGAAACGAGAGCAGCAGTTAGAACGACTGATGGACAGTCATTATCTGCTTCTGAAAGGGTTAGACAAATTTAGACAGGGACTGCAAGCTACAACTTCTGTTTAGGTCGGTCTGTTCTACAATGAGAAGATTATGAGAGAATAGAATGTTGGTATTATGACACTAGT
Organism: Lissotriton vulgaris; assembly: GCF_964263255.1. Classification (NCBI taxonomy): domain Eukaryota; kingdom Metazoa; phylum Chordata; class Amphibia; order Caudata; family Salamandridae; genus Lissotriton; species Lissotriton vulgaris. The sequence goes on from NW_028246378.1 coordinate 92,922, forward strand.
CATAAGAGGGGGACTGATAGAGCGCTTACAGCACTTTGAATTGTATGGGTGCATTATACTCATGGGTAAAACGCACTCAAATGTATTTTATCGTTTGCAGTGCTTTATGCTTATTAAGATGCATTTATTCATGCTGTATAAGTATTGAAATGTAGTGTACACATTCAAGCAGGATTTTACATGTATTAGAGACAATTAGAATTCCTGTATGCATAATGTGCAGGATGACATTACAACCATATGATGTAACTCTTTGTCGTTTAAGTTGACTGCACTGTACGCCCAGAACTGCGAGTTGTTGATGGTTTTGAAATTCCTTGGTTGCTCAAGAAATAATTAAACTAATCCTTTTTGTATGCGAAAACAGTATGTTTTCATTCTACTGCAGGTGCAAGAATTCAACCTCGTTATTCTTAGCTTTAAGGAGATACCCGGAATGTCTTTGAAGAAGACTGAAAGGTGAGAAGGGAGGATGCCTTCCGTGCCTGGACTATCTGAAACCCAAGGCCACTGGAAGAAAAGAAGAACTTAATTAAGCTTCTATTAAAATCTACTGAAAAATATTGAAAGTGAAATAGTTCATCATGTGACGCATTTTGGGGGGCTGAACTTTTTTTTATGATGCGCAGAGATAGGTAGGGAGGCTTCTGCATTTTTCGGAGGATAAGGAGCAAGCTCCATAGCCTTAAGCTATCTGACCCATTTTAATGTTAGTACTTCTTACGAAGTCAACATGTGCTGACACCTTTGGGGTATGATGCAAGGGAGATAGGCAGGACCCTCATTGAGAGCAGCGTAGAGAAAGACAACTTTTGTTTTTCTTTCCAATGAAAAGAGAATTAGATTTAGCCTCCATTCTGTGTTGCATTTTGATTTTGGAGTTCATTTCATTATACCTTTTTATGCCGAATGAATCACCTCCGTAGACTTGGCTCTGTACTGATTGTCATGTACCTATATTCTCTGATATAAAGGTGGGTTTATATTCAATTATTTGTGGCCCTATAATAAAATTCATAAACTGGAATTCAGAGTCGGTGGTCTTTTAAACATGACTACATTGTAAGTATAATCTTGAATCCTTTACTTCCCTCAATCAATTTTAGCAGGCAAATAAAAGACCATCAGTGCTGAATTTAGTAGGGAAGGCAAGGACCAAATTTAGGGGGTCATTAGGATGGAGGATTTTCCGCATCCTCCGGGCCGGCGGAAGCCACCGCCGGCCCGGAGGATGCGGAAAATCCTCTGCGGACCCACCAGGACCCACCGCCACATTAGGATGGCTGGTGGGTCATGGTTTAGGTCCGCAGCTTTTCCGCCGCAGCTGGCTTACAACCGCGGCGGAAAAGCACTAAAATGGTGAAGGTGTCTCTTAGACACCGTCAGCCAGATTTGGATGTGCTTGGGAACATGCTTTTCCGCGGCGGCTTTTCCGCCGTGGAAAAGCATGTGTAACTGCACTGCAGGGGCCCGTTGCGGGCCCCCTAGGTGTAGTGGGGGGTGGGGGGTGCACATGGGGGGTACCTATGGTACCCCCTGCATTTGCGTGCACAATGCAGCAGGCACCGCGCGGTGCCTGCCGCTTTGTGCACGCAAATGCTGTGCATGCATTTTTAACATTGCTGCGGGTGCAGCTTGAAGCTCCACCTGCAGCAATGTTAAAAATAGAGGATGTGACCGCCACCCTGGCGGTCACATCCTAATCTGCACAGAGGGAACGCCGCAGCCCATGCAGACGTTCCCTCATGCTCTGGGGTCGCGGACGGACTCAAGTCCGTCCGCGATCCTAATGACCCCCTTAGTGTAATCACCAGCAACAGAGTAGGCTCCATCCCCACTTTAAATCAGGCGGGCAGACGTTCAGTTTGGTGAAGAGGGTACTCCGGCATCATTTCCTGTGGCAATTAACTAAGAACTGATGCATCAGATTTGGTGATGGGTGCTATAAGTGAAATTCAAGTCTGATATGTGATTGTCCTACAGAATTATGAAAATTAAAAGTATACCTAAATAAATTAGAGCAAGATCGATTAATCCACAATGCCAACTTCCCTGGAAATGCCACCAGGCATTGTAAAAGGAAGGCAGAAATCTTGCATGTATGATAGTAAAAGTGCTAACAAAGGAGCATCCACGTTACCATAAAGTAATTTCATGGCATAGGTGAGTAAGGCAGCTTTAGGCTTTAAGTGTGCTTGATATTCTCTAGGAGAACCTCTGTTCTCAAACCACACCCTCAAATAAAAGCACTTTCTTTTTCTCTCACTGCAGTTTCTCCAGTAAACCACCTGCCCACCTGCCCATCTTCCGGTGCTTGTTAATGAAAATTAACACAGTAGATTGTTTTGGATTAATTTTTAATTTATTGGTGGAATTATAAATATTCAAGGCATTAAGGGCTGTCTGGAGGTCTGCAGCCATATGATCTAAGATCATTCTATCATCTGAATATAGCAGAGACTGAAGAGACAAAGGGGCACGCTTGAGCGATGGGACCCTTGGGCTTTAATAGCATCAGTCAAATCCACTGTGCATAAATTAAAAAAATGGGGTTGGAGCACAGAGACCTGTTTGAGACCTCTGTGATTTTATTTTGCTGGACGTATATGCCCATTGTGTATGAGTTTAACTTGAACCCAGGTGTTCCAGTAATATGACGGAATGGCTCTCAATAGAGGGGGTAATATCTCATCTTTGATCTTTGTAATTTGGACCAGAGAATTTAGCTGTCCACTCCATTGAAGGTCATTCTATAATCTATGATGCAGGTGAACAGACTGCACCTTTTTTCCTTTAGTGATGATTGCATTAACAATGATGTATTAAGGATGTTATTTGAAGTGTTATTATTTTCCTTGTAGCCTGTTTGTGCGGGCCATATTACATTGCTGGATTCTGCCCAGGATTCTAATTATTTTAAAAGAGTTTGGCTGTGCAAAGTAGTGAAATCAGCCTTTAATTTGATTGTAGTCACTTTTTTAAAAATATTGGACTATTAAAAACATATTCTGCTAAGTTATAGGAGCAGGCTTTTTAAAGCCATCCCAGATGGCGATTTGGGCTGATTCAGTAAATCTTGCTCAAGGAATCCCATTTAGGAAGTCGAAATGTAGGGGGGGTTGCTTCAATGAATTGTGAAATCTAAGCAAAGGCTGCTCTTTCTGTGAGATTGCCTAGGGACAGTCCATTTGCCAAAGGTCTGTAATTGTCGGGGTCTTGAGGGTCCAGGTTTATTTACTTTACTAATGAAGGTATCTAAGCCTGGTTAACCTCTTCCATGCATCGGTTGGCCCCCGGCCGTCCGATGTCGGTATGGGCGTGTGCGTCCAATTTGCGCACGCATGGAATTCACCTGACAGCGGGGAAATGTGCACTGCACTGAAGCGGTTAAAGTCCCCTAAAAAAATTCCTGTTTAGGAGGAGTTGTTGATCAGTGTTCTGACTGGAATTGCTGCTAAGGTTGTTAGAATGGTTTTGAAGATGTGTGGGGGGACAAGAGTAGGAGGGGCAACCGGCTGGCCTGCTTGCTTTGACAAGATCCTTAAAATCAATTGTTGAAAGTTCTTTGAAGGAGTGCAGTTGCTGTGTTAACCTTTCGCTGGAGGGTGTGTTGTCTTTTATGTCTTAATTATGAATCCAACATATCAGTTTCTGTTGTGTAAGATATTGCCAGATTGTGACAGAATTCTTGTGAAATTGGATGGGTTCCTCCAGTGCATTTGGGATTGTGAAATGTGGGAGTATTTTAAAAAGTTCTTTATTTGGGCATTTAGCCATCGGATTCTGATTCTGCTCGACAAGTATTTGTTTTTGTAATTTTAATTTGTGCAATCTGTCTGTGTAAATGTATTTTGTCTTGAGGGTTGTTTGTTAATGGAAAGGTGCTTAGAAGCTTAGCGATTTGTTGTTTTTTCTTTTTTTAAATCTACATAAACCCGAGGAGCTTGTTTTACTTTGATATGTTTTGATATTTCTTTGTAGGATAAATATATTAAAAGTTTCATAGAGCCTTCCAAATAGTTTTTGAACTGAGTTTATTGAGTCCAGATCTGTGTATGAATTTAGCTGGGTTTCTGGGTTCTCCAAGTTCACCTTATTCTAAGGTTGATATGTATTGTGAGTAAACGTAATTGTGCTGTCCTGTGTTGGTAGGAAAACAAGTGGTGATCTGACAACCTGACCAAAGTAACCCTTTCAATTGATTGTGACTATGTCTGGTTTGCCAAATATTCCTTCTAAGGTGTGTCCAGCTATTTTGTGGGTTTTTGAAACAGCTGTTGTACGTTGTACATGTCTAGGCCAGTTCTAGAAAGGGGCATATTAGGTTTATCAAACGATATGTTCACGTCAGCAAATGATTCATAGATTTGCACATTTTGTGAGTAGGTTTGAAACTGTGTCTAGAAAGATATCTTATAATAAGGGTTCACAGTTTTATGGTATTTTTTTTCATTTCAGTCTGTATTTATCCATATTTATTTTTTGCACATGTTATCTGTATTTATCCATATTTATTATGGGTTTTGTGGAAAAATGAAGCTGAAATTAGTGTATTTCCACAGTTATTTAACGGGTAAATATGCACTTATACTCGAATGCCTACTAGGTTTCAATGTTGTACATCCCCACAGAAGATAAATCAATGCACTGATAAGAAAATATCCATATTTCAGTATCAACTTTGTGCATATCTACTGCTGTTAAAACCTCTTTATTAAAATTCCTTTCTTTTCTAGCCCCCTTACCTATCAACCCACACAGCAATTGGCCTGGCAGTCATGGCAGCCAGTATTCAGAATTACTCAAAGAGCAACCCAATTTCTGTTTTTATCCACATTTAAAAAGACATAAAGACAAGTAAATAAATGTTTTCTGTCTGTATCTATCTGTACAAATCTGTAAATATGGAAAACAGGGAGCCTTACTTATAATGTACCATTGCTAGGTGGTGGAATGTAAAGGAGAAATTTAGAATAAAAGGTTGGTGCAGGGTTGCATCTGACAAGGACGGCCTCACACCCTTGTATTGTAACATTGGTGAGAGTGGTTTTCTTAAATATGACAGCTCAGCCACCTCTTCTTTTGCATATTCAATTTTGTGTGACAGTTTGATAGCCAGGTGAAATTTCATCATGCAATATTGGGGCCATGTCTTCCCTAGCCATGATTTAGTGATGAAAAGTAAGTCAGGGTGTATATCTGTCAATAGTTAAAAGTTGTACTTGTTTTTTAACATGGAGTCAGCTTTTATTAGTAGGCAGTTTTAGACAGGTGTTTTAGAGGTGGTGTGATTTTGTGCTTCGGTAGAGTGAGTGCTGTCCAAGGAGGTTGCAGGCGGTGTGCTCTTGCTGATTGTGTTTGTTGTAGTAGGGCATACATTGAGTATTTTTGTGGTTGTTTTTATAGTCGTCTAACAGGTTTAGAAAGCATTTCATAGGTGTGTGTGTGGTGGGAGACTGGTTGGTGTTAAGGGGATGGCCTGTGTGTTTGTATTTAATAGTGTTTTTTTGTGATAGATAAGGGGAAGCGAAATTATGAACTGTGGTGAGGAGTGGCTTTCTGTATTTGTATATTCTTGTATTTGTATTCCTATAACCTAGACCTATAACTCCTCCATGCACTGGGACAATACAGCACCAACACCGCATCCACAGTCAAGATGGATTTCAAACGAGTATTGAATGGTACTAATATTCCTGCCTCACATACTTCCTTCCTTATATTATCGAAAGATTCTTGAAGTTCCTTGCCCCACACAAATGTGCACCTCTTCCTCAACCACTGCCTCATGGCTTCTGTTTTCTCAGCAAAACTGTTCACCAATTTAGATTAATATTCGATGAGTCTCATAAACGATTGCAGCTGATCCTTTTCTTGCGGTGATTGCGCTGATCTGATGGCCCTAAGTAAATCTTCCTTGGGTTTGACCCCGTCACTCAAAATTGTATGGCCCAGGCATTCAATTTCTTCAATAAATACAATACAAGACCTAGATCAAAAGGCATAGAAATTTATATATATATATATTAGTGGTTTACCATCAACAGCAAAAACGTTTTGCACAATACTCCTATCTTTTGATTATTGAGGTAGGAGGTACAACCAAAATATGCCAGTCAATAAAACCTTGCCCAACCCTTGAAGGAACAAAAGACAGTTGTGAGACAACCAATAACACACACCAATGTGTCCAAATAGGAAAATAAAGAAATTAGAAAAAGTGTGTGTGAGCGAGATGGCACCTCACGGGCGAACCACCAACGGGAACCTGGCAGGTACTCACCAGGATAGCCCTGATCTCATCATTGGCGCCATCAAGCTCTAAAAGAAAACAAGTGTCCACAGAACAAACAAAACAGTGTTTGTGAAAATATGCAGTGTGTGAGTCAAACAACCACAATACGGAAGGCCAAACACATATATAAAAGCCACAAGCAACACAGGACTTATCTTTATTCTGTTTCTTTCGTGTTGGTTATGGAATGTAAAACAGTGAATATGGCTAATTCCTATCTAGCCATGTTCCACTAGCCGACATGTTTCATTGCCACTTTTATTTCGGGCAATTTCTTCAGGGCATCACAAATGTTTAGAGCCACTGCATGAGGACACACATCGTATTCACAACTGAAAAACAAATAAGAATAAAAACGCACACATATAACTTGTCATCCTGTTAAAACTTCAGGTAAATGAGTATGTCACGATTTAAAATGGCAGGCCCGCGTTCCCGCGATGCTTCATGAGAATTGCCGCGAAAACTCGCGAGAGGTAGCGAAGGCGGTGAAACCGAGAAGGTTACACTGCCGGTGTTCGCGAGTGCTGAGACAACGCGGCTTTCTCCCGCATTACCGGTAAGAAAGGGGAAAGAGACACGATTGAGAATAATAACAGGAACATAGGTCGAGGGGCAATTTTCTTAAAAGGACTTATTTTAAAAGTACTTATTTGGGGCCCGTTTTTTGTCAGGTGGCAGCAATTATCCTTGGCTGTCTTCGTTGTGGCACATTATTAGTGAAGGCATTTCTAGAGGACAGTTAACAATGCTTTGGAAAACCACATTTCAGAAATTATTGAGGTGGGTTACATCTACACCCAGGAGCTGCCCTTGCCAAGGTTGTCACGTTAAGTGTGGGGCCGGCATTCTCCTAGTGGCCCTGTTGTTGTTTTTTTTTTTTTCCCCTAGGAAAGGAAATGGACATAGGGTAAAGACATTAGGGAGTGTCTATGGTGTATTAGCCTGATGAGGGGCCATACATTTACAAAGGACAGATGGGGTTTAGCAATCCGCTATTGCTCTAGATAAGATATGTAAAAGTGCATAGAGTTGAAATTTGACACACTGCTCCCCCTTTTTTATATATATTCCCCACAGTAAAATTACGGAATGAGGAGTGACTCACAACCGGAGTCTTCTTGAACCCAATTTTTGGTCTGGACCTCACGACTGGTACGAGTTCATGTGGTCGTCTGAGGGTAAATAACTGGAAGTTGTATGTGGATGGTGACATACTCATTTACCTGAAGTTTTAACAGGATGACAAGTTATATGTGTGCGTTTTTATTCTTATTTGTTTTTCAGTTGTGAATACGATGTGTGTCCTCATGCAGTGGCTCTAAACATTTGTGATGCCCTGAAGAAATTGCCCGAAATAAAAGTGGCAATGAAACATGTCGGCTAGTGGAACATGGCTAGATAGGAATTAGCCATATTCACTGTTTTACATTCCATAACCAACACGAAAGAAACAGAATAAAGATAAGTCCCGTGTTGCTTGTGGCTTTTATATATGTGTTTGGCCTTCTGTATTGTGATTGTTTGTCTCACACACTGCATATTTTCACAAACACTGTTTTGTTTGTTCTGTGGACACTTGTTTTCTTTTAGAGCTTGATGGCGCCAATGATGAGATCAGGGCAATCCTGGTGAGTACCTGCCAGGTTCCCGTTGGTGGTTCGCCCGTGAGGTGCCATCTCGCTCACACACACTTTTTCTAATTTCTTTATTTTCCTATTTGGACACATTGGTGTGTGTTATTGGTTGTCTCACAACTGTCTTTTGTTCCTTCAAGGGTTGGGCAAGGTTTTATTGACTGGCATATTTTGGTTGTACCTCCTACCTCAATAATCAAAAGGGAGGAGTATTGTGCAAAAAGTTTTTGCTGTTGATTGTAAACCACTAATATATATATATATATATATAAATTTCTATGCCTTTTGATCTAGGTCTTGTATTGTATTTATATAACTGAGTGGAGGGTGACCTATGATCAATCCTTTTTCCCTCTAAGCTCCTCTTTGTTTACTGCATTCAATTCTTCAACCAAGAATTTACCTTTGTCTTTTATGAGGGTGAGTTCAGCCTCATGCAACCTATTCAACACCGATCTCAAGGTACAATTATGCTCTTGTACCTTCTCCCCAAACACCAAGATGTTATATTTGAAATAGATTAAATGTTTTAGTCCTTTGAACACTTTAGTCATCATGCTTTGAAACACACTTGCAGTGGAGAATAAACCAAAGGGCATTCTAGTAAATTAATACGTGCCCTCAACCATGGCAAAGGTTGTCAGGCTCTTTGATTCCTCGTGCAAAAGGATTTGGTAGTACGCACTCATCAGATCGAGTTTGGAGAAAAATAATTACCTTTGAGCAGTACAATTAGTTTATTGATATTTAGTAAGGGTAATGTTCTGATTCAGGCTTCGTAGGTCCAGACAAAATCTCAGTCGACCCTCAGTTTTTTTACTTATTACCACAGGACGAGACCAAACTAGTGGCCCCCACAGGCTCAATGATACTTTCTCTCACTATACCATCCAGCATTTTCTTACTTCACTTCTCACAACCACAAGCACCCTCCTTAAACTGTGCTTCACTGGAATGATACCCTGTTTTCAGAACGATTTGTGGACATATCTCTTATTTTGTCCTAGACCTTTCAGTCAATTTATCTTGCCAGAAACTTGATTGGGTCCTCAAAGTATCCCAATACATCAATCCTTTCTCTTTGATATCCTCTTGGATTGATATCCTTGGGCATCAGTGTTACATGATGCCTCTCCCTCTCAAATATACTCTTCTGGGCAATGGTATATAAAGATCCAGAGTCTACTATTGGCTCAACTTTCCTGTCTTTAATCTCAAAGAAGCCTTCAGTCTGACTTGTCATCCGCTTCCTAATGCAAAATGAGTACTTGATCTCCTTGTTTGTCTTCCCATGCTTCTTCTGTGACCGCTCCCCGAGATTTACACATGCGGGCATAGTTTCCCATGCAGGCACATTTCCTGCACTCCTTATTTGCAGCATAACACAATTTGGAGTCACCAGGATGGAACACACTTTCCACCTATGACAAGTTTTGATGAATTTAGGGTAGGTGCTGCCTCGTCTCCAACCCTATTACAACATTAGCTATACTAAATGCATCCTTTAGTGAAAGGCTCTTCGCTGCCCTTAAGTGCTATTGCATTTTTTTCCACCTGCATTGGACAATGAACTGGGCCCTAATAAGTTCTTCTGTCATTTAAACGAAGCAACACTCGACTGAAAATTTACATAAGCTTTATATAAAACCTTCCATTGACTCTCCTCATTTCTGAGGCCAAGTGTAGAATGTATATCTGAACATGACAATGTTCTCCTCTTTAGCAAACCTACATTCCAAACGCAGTTTGGCTTCATTATAAACATCCTGAATAGGTTGGTCATTGTATTTATTAAATACATGTGAAGGTATGTTGCACTTATTTGCCCAGGGTACTCAACAATTAGCCTTTCTTCTTTTCTGGCCTAAAATCCTGCCCATCTAATACAATTAGATAATTTTCAAATAGATCAATCCAGTCTTGCCACTGAATAGCTGGTGCACCGTGATGAGGCAGAAATGCAGAAGGAATAACTATTTTAGAGGATATCATTCTGAGAAAGAAGAAAATAAATCTTGTGGGCTAAAATGTTTTTTTTAATTTATTGATGCATTTTTTAAGCAAAAATAATCGTTTGTTCCTCTAATCGGCATTCAAAAGGTGCTTTCTCGAATGATCTCCTGGAGAAGTGTGATACCTTCTTGCCAGCCATACACTAACTGACAAGAAAAGTATCCCACCTCCCTCAGAACACATTACACAGAGTCTGATAGAATGGAAAACATGAAGGTTCCATGTCTTTAAAGACATAGCATTATAACACAGTGCCAGGAAAACTTTGCAGTGTGCGCTGTGAAAAAGAATACAACACTGTGATTTCAAACTAAAGGTGTAAAACTTGCAACATAAATCAATTCTTGTTGCTGGTTGAGAGGCATAAAGGCATCTTTTTGTCTCTGACTGTCTCTGGACATGTCAGGGGTGTAGGAAATAGGACAGACATAGGAAAAAAAAGAAGACGAACGGGGGAAAAGAGAGGCCAGAAGTGAAGAAGAAACAACATATAGGTGAGACAAAAAGGCTATGTGTGTGTGTGTGTTTGTGTGTTTGGAAGAGAAAGAAGAATAAAGAGATGAAAGATAGACATTGGAGGGATAGTGATAGGCAGATTAAGAGGAGAAGAAACAAAAGAGAGAGTTGATGAAGACAAAGGCAAAAAGAGACAAAAGAGACACTGGGAATATTTTATAAGAGACGAGATAGGAAGACAGATTAGAAAGACACAGTAGATAAGGAGAGAAGGGTGTGAGAAAGTGGAGATAAAAAGACGGAATTGAAAAGCACAACAGAGATGGATGGCAGATGAAAAAGAGACATCTAAGAGAGGGGGTGGCAAACTGATGAAAGATCCAATTCAAAGAGACAGAGCGGGAGAGTAGTATGCGTATGCCATACATAATTGTGATGTCATTTAAGATGTCATCAGTGATGTCATCAGTGATGTCATCAGTGATGTCACTGACCATGACATGAGTGATGTAATATGTGAAGTCATCAGCAGTGAATTGCGGGCGCACGTGTTATCGTTAGCTGAACTATCTATAACGGGGGAATTTCTATGGTTTTGTACGAGCGAAATGTCCAACTAACCTATGGTTTTTTCAGTGAATTTCTGAGGTGTTTCAAATGCTAATTTCTAACTATAAAGTGCCTACAACCTATGGTTTGTTAAGTGAATTTCTAAGGTTTTTTAAATGCTAGTTTCTAACTATGCTTACAGAGGTAGGACATGTGAAGAAAGAAGAAAAAACACACAGAAAGAAGCAAAAGAAATGCAGAAAGAAGCAACAGAAGTCCTCAAAGATTTTTTTTAAAAGAATTTTTATTATTTTCAGCATCCACATCAATCTTCAATCAAACATCCCTTTCGGAACCATTACGCAGATGGTCCAATAATCACTGTACTTAGCAGTAGAAATCAGCTATCAACACTCTCTCCCTAAGTTCCCAGCCCACCTCCCTCTCTACCCCCTCCACCCCCTACCCCCCGAACAGAAGTCCTCAAAGATGAAGAAAAGTGCAGGAAGAAGCAAGATGTGCCGAAAGAACTAACAGAGGAGAAGAAAAAGGCCTTGTTACAAAATCATCCTGTGCTCACAACTTTTTCAGACGGGTACTGGTGTTAACTGACTCTGAATAACCAGGCCTAGAGCAAGTATGCTAAAAGACACTTAGAATACAGTGAAAACACCTACATACACTAGAGAACACTAGGGTGATTATTATGAGGATGACTCACATTCTTATTTAAATGATGAGTTTTACCAGGCTATAAACAGTTCAATATATGCGTGACTGAAGTGGTGTGGCCCATGGAGGACCGTCTTTCAGCGCGCTTTGTAGAAGAGTGCGCTAAACTTGCGCAAGCCCATACAGGAGTGCCTACAGGTCTCCCAGGCCCCTCAGGTGAGGGTCCTCCTGCCACGAAGAAGCCCTGCAGGGAGGGAGCGCCGGAAGGGGGGCAGGGGGTGGACAGAGGCGCCTTTGAGTGTCTCAGAGACGCTTTTTTGGCTAAGGCGACTGCTGTCCCCTCCGCGCCACTTTCGGCGCCTGAGCCCTCGGTGGCCTCAGAGACTGCTCCTCCGTCTCCGGGGTTGGATCCCCCGATACGGATGATGATGAGGAGTCGGTGCGCACTTGGCGCCCCTCGGGCTCGGCCGCGGAGTTGCCCCAGGACAGTTCAGGCATGTTGGACCTGGATGAGATCATGCATCCGCGGTCAGCGGCCTGGACGCCAGGTGACACTGTGGAAAAGTTTGTGGTGAGTCGCCTGCGTAAACCGTTGGAGAAGGAGGCTAGACGGTGCCTGAGAGGGAAGTGTCCGAGGCCCACGCTGGAAGGTCTTGACACCAGAATTAGACGCAAAAATGGCCCCCTTCCTGGCTAAATTTATGAAGTACCCGCGCAAGGGCATTGACCGCTCTTGGCGGTCATGCCAAGACAAACTGTTGGACGCGGTTGGGCCCGCCACGAAGATCCTCGACATGGCGGGAGAGACGAAGGCCACAGGCGCTGTTATCTCCCCCGAGGTCTTGTTGAACTGGGCGCATCGGGTAATAATTTTCTATGGGAACGCCAATTGCGCCCTGTCGACGGAGCGCAGGAGGTCACTGCTAATAAAGCTGGACCCAAAGTTGGGGGACTTAGCTTCCTCGGAAGTGGGCGCTGTGGCCCAAGGTGGTCTCTTTGGAGAACCGTTCATTAAGGAACTAGGTAAATTTGTGTCCACTTTTACATCGTTGAACAAGGCCCAGTCCAGCATTAAGCGTGTTTTTCAGCAGCGTTTCTCCCAAGGAGCCGGTCGTGGTAGGGGCCGCTCCACCGGCCGTGGCGGACAGAATGCCAGCAATAGAGGGCAAGGCTCCTGTAGAGGCCAATATCAAACCTCAGCAAATTTCACCAACTTTTACCCCACGAGAGGGCAACGCTTCGGCGGTCGGGGTTACCCGAAGAATTCTGGATTCAACAATTCCAACGGTGAGTGTCATCCCTTCAGATCAGGTTCTCATTGCGGGTCGGCTAGCGGCCTTTTACGAGGAATGGGCGTTGCTTACTGCAGACGCTTGGGTCTTGCAAACCACGCGGTTTCCACATAGAGTTTTACAATCGGCCCACCCAGGTGGGATCCCCACGCCCTATAGTTTTTTCCGAGTCCGACACGCAATTGATAGATGAAGAAGTCGTAGAATTGCTTCGCAAGGGAGCCATTCGTCAATCAACGCGTCACCCTTCTGGTTTCCTCAGCAATGTTTTCTTGGTGGACAAGACGGATGGGGGCAAGCGTCCGGAAATCAACCTCAGGGAGTTCAATGGGTGGTTGGTTTACCAAATTTCAAAATGGAAGGGATTCACCTTCTGCGGGACCTACTCCTTCTTCAAGATTGGATGGTACGGCTGGACCTCAAGGATGCTTACCTGGTGGTCTCCATACACCCTCCTCACCGTCGTTTCCTGCAGTTTTGCTGGAAAGACAGAGTGTTCGAGTTCACCGCCCTTCCATTCGGGCTTTCCTCAGCCCCGTGGTGCTTCACGAAGGTGTTGCATCTGGTGGTGGAATACCTGCGAGGACAGGGTATTCGGATGATTGTCTACTTGGCCGACATCCTTCTGATGGCCCAGTGCCCAGTAATCTTGACCTCACAACTCCAACAGGGGGGTCTCGCTCTTCCAAAAGCTGGGTTTTGTCATCAGCGGTTCCAAGTCGGTCCTGGTTCCGTGTCAGAAGTTTACCTTTCTGGGGTTTGTCATAGATTCCGTGGAGGCTTCGCTCAGTCTACCCTCGCGGAAGTTGGCCAAGATCCGACATACGTTACGGCAGATGATTACGAAAGACCGTACTTCTCTGAGGCAGGTGGCCAGGGTGGTTGGACTTCTGTCGTCCTCCATCCAAGCAATTTTCCCAGGGCCGTTGCATTACAGAGCGCTCCAGCGGCTCAAGGCCCAGCATCTTCGGAGGGGCATGTACTATGATCAAATGGTACCCCTCTCGGCGGAAGTGAAGGAGGAAATGTCGTGGTGGCTATCATCACACATGGAAGCGTGGAATGGTCGGGCGATCTTCGGGTCGGTCCCAGATTTTGTAATAGAGTCCGACGCCAGCAGGTCGGGATGGGGTGCCCGATGCGGGGACTTCTTCACAGGCAGCACTTGGTCTTCCGAAGAACAGCAGTTGTACATCAACTGTTTGGAGCTTCTGGCGGGGTCTTTCGCAGTACGCTGTTGGACCAAGGATTCAGCGAAATCCTGTGTGCTCTTAAAGATGGACAATGTCTCCGCAGTTCGCTACGTCAACCATCTGGGAGGTCCACGTTCTCGGGCTCTGGCGAATTTAGCGAAGGAGTTCTGGGACTACTGCCTAACACATCACATATCCGTGACGGCAGAGTATTTACCGGGTCAAGCCAATCAGGTGGCGGATTGGCACTTCAGGTATCTGCGAGATTCCAGTCAGTGGATGTTGAACGTTCAGGTTTTCCAGTGGCTGAATGAACTGTTTGCGTCTTGGCTGGATCATCAGCTTTCACGGTTTTTCAGTTGGAGGCCGGATCCTCTGGCGGAAGCCACAGACGCCTTTCTACAGGACTGGAGTCAAGATAGACCCTTTGCGTTTCCCCCTTTCTCGATGGTGGTGCGGACGGCGGCCCAGGTTCGCCATCAGGAGGTGGAGATAGTGTTGATAACACCGCTCTGGAGGTCTCAAGTCTGGTTTCCAGTTCTTCTGGAACTTTCTTGGGATTCTCCAATCCTACTCCCCCGGCTTCCTTACCTCCTGCTCAATCCGGATCGGGAGTCGCATCCTCTCATCGTTCAAGGTTCTCTCCGCCTCATGGCATGGAGGCTTTCCGGCGACGCTGTTCGCTCCCGGGCCTTTCGAGGTCAGCTGAGGGCCTGCTGTCCAAAGCCTGGGCAAACAGTACGGCAAAACTCTACAAATCCGCTTGGACTAAGTGGATGCGTTGGTGTCTTCGAAGGGACTTGCAGCCTGATTCATGTACGGGCCGTTTTGCGTGTCCCTAATAGCGAATCATAGCGATTCGCTATTGAGGACACGCAAAACGGCAATCATGTAGGAATTGCTACTTAAATAGCGATTCCTACATGTTCTTTATTTGCGAGTAGCAATTTGCTACTCGCAAATACTCCCCATTCATTCCTATGGGCCAAGAGGCCCATTGGAATGAATGGGGATTTGCGAGTAGCAATTTGCTACTCGCAACTAAGATAGCGATTTTAAGGGTGACAGGGGTGTCCAAAGGACGCCCTGTAGCACCCCTAAAATGCACTTTTGGACTGGTGTTGCGCACACACATGTCCAAAGGACATGTGTGTGTGCTACATGCAACTTTGAAAAATGCATTTAAAAGCATTTTTCGGAGTTTTTGCTATTTACCGACAGGTCTGACCTGTCGGTAAATAGCGGCCCCAAAAGTCCAAAATCGCTATTTTGTTGTGTGTCATGAATAGCATTTAAGGAATCTCTATTAGAGATTCCTTAAATGCCATTCCACGCAAATATGCGAATTCTTAAATAGCGATTTTTGCATTTGGTATCATGAATACCAAATGCAAAAATAGCGCTCGCAAAGGGCCAGATTCTGAGAATCTGGCCCTTTGCGAGTGCAATTTAGCTACATGAATCAGGCTGTTGGATCCCCTGGTCGCAGGAATTGTGCCCATCTTAAATTTTTTTGCCGAGTTGGCAACCAAGGGCCAAGCATACAGAACGATTAACGCTATATGTTCGGCGATCTCAGCGGGCCACCATCCAGAGGAAGGATCACCGGTGGGAGAGCATCCATTTGTTTGTAGGCTCCTGAGAGGCATTCGTCTCTCGTTGCCTCCGAAGCTTCGGTATTCGGTCCTTTGGGACGTTAATGTGGTTTTGAACCTCTTCTTGTCCTGGCAGCCTAACGCGTCTTTACCTCTGAAAGAACCTTCAGCTAAGTTGGCTATGCTTCTGTGTCTGGTATCTTGCCGGAGAGTGTCGGATGTCCGTGCTTTGCACGTTTCATCATAGGTTTTTTCCCCGGAGGGGGTTACTTTTACAATAGGACACCACACAAAATCCGCGTCACAAACTATCTCGTACCCGGCTTTTGTGGACGTTCCCAAGTTGTGTGTTGTTCAGTGCTTTAAGGCTTACGAGGACATGACTCTAGATATTCGTCCTCCGGGCGAACAACAACTACTAAAGGCCTTGCGAAAACCACACAGAGCAGTCTCCTTCCCCACCATTGCTAGGTGGGTGCGATGGGTCATGCAAGAAGCAGGAATTGACTCTAAGCCTTTTGGAGCTCACTCTGCCAGGGGAGCCATGGCTTCTAAGGCTTTCTCTGTAGGAGCTCGATTGGAGGATTTAATGCGGGTAGCAGATTGGTCCTCAGATTCCACGTTCAAGAGGTTTTTTTTTAAACCAGTGGTGGATCTCGCTCAGTTGGTGGTGAGTAAGCTTTAAACTAGCATAATCCGAAGCCTCCGGTCCTGACATAGAATCGAAATTTGCCTAGCTAAGGTAACAGTAAGTTTCAATTTTATTAAGGACACGGAGGCGAGGATTATCCCACCCAGGAGTTTCGCTGATAAAGAACCCACCCGTATGGCAGTAAGTAACTAGGTTTACATCTGGTACATGTATCATGCCGGTTTTGGTGCGGTTCCTCTGTTTGCATGACTGTAAGTGAGGTTATTGTACAACGCTTACGCTGTCGTTTTTTCTGCTAGGAAATGACGGTTCCAAAAAAGACCAATGAGAAGGGAGTGTAATCTGCGCGAAGATACAGGAGGAAGAGTGAAGAGGGACTGAATATCTACCTTCAATGGACATGGTGGAAGGACTACATTATGGACTGTTATAGCGGACTCATGGGAGTTGCAGTTTTGTTTTGAGATGGTTTAATCTGAATGCTTCTTGGTTTTTCTGCATATAAGCATTTGTTTGAAGCTTTTCTATGGCTGCTGTGTTTTGTATCAATAATAAATAGCGAATGAAGATAAGCATAATCCTTGCCTCTGTGTCCTTAATAGAATTGAAACTTACTGTTACGTTAGCTAGGCAAATTTCGATTCCCCAACTTAAAACTCGCCACAGGGCGTGTTTGCACACGTCACCTCAGGCCCGGTCCCCTCCCTTCACCACTGTGTAAACACGCCCTGTGGCAGTTTTAAGTTGGGAGATTAGGTCCCCCTGAATCCTAAGGATCCCTAGGGGCCAACTAGCCCACTAGGTGCCTCCAGTAAGCACCTCAGAGCTGCGTTGCAGAGAGGTGTAAAAAGGGGCATGGTTCTGGAAGCACCTGATGGCCTACTTGGCTCCGAGGGGCCCTCAGGATTGAAGGGGAATTATTTCCCCAACTTAAAATGCGCCACAGGGCGTGTTTGCACACGTCACCTCAGGCCCAGTCCCCTCCCTTCACCCCTGTGCAAACATGACCTGGGGCTGTTTTACGTTGGGGGATTAAGTCCCCTTGAATCCTGAGGGTCCCTAGGGTCCAACTAGCCACTAGGTACGTCCAGTAAGCGCCACAGAGCTGTGTTGCAGAGAGGTGTAAAAAGGGGCACAGACTGGACCACCTCTCTGCAATGTAGCGCAGGGGCGCTTACTGGAAGCACCTGGTGTTCTAGTTGTCCCCCAGGGGCCCTCAGTATTAAAGGGGAATTTGTTCCCCAACTGAAAAGGCACCACAGGACGTGTTTGCACGCGTCACTTCAGGCCCTGTCCCCTCCGTTCACCACTGTGTAATCACGCCCTGTGGGCGTTTTAAGTTGGGAGATTAAGACCCCTTGAATCCTGAGGGTCCCTAGGGTCCAACTAGCCCACTAGGTACCTTCAGTGGGCGCAATAGAGTTGCGTTGCAGAGAGGTGTAAAAAGGGGCATGGCCTCTGAACACCTCTCTGAAACTCAGCTCCCTGGTGCATACTGGAGGTACCTGGTGGGCTAGTTGGCCCCCAGGTACCCTCAGTATTAAAGGGGAATTAATTCCCCAACTTACAACTCGCCAGGGGGCGCGTTTGCACAGTGGTGAAGGAAGGGGGCAGGGCCTGAGGTGACAGGTGACAGTTTTTTTTAAGAAGGGGGGCTGTGTGGCCCTCCTTCCTTTCCTATTTTATTGGCCCTGGGGACCCCATCTCCCAGGGCCTTACCCCTATTTTTTTTTAATTGGAAGAGGGCCGCCTGGCCCCCCCTCCTGAAGCCATAAACGTCCCTGGGATCCCATCCCCCAGAGCACGGCCAGTTTTTATTTTTAAATGTATTTAGAAGGGGGCTGCGTTCCCTCCCTCCTCAGGCCATTTATGGCCCCTGGGACCCCATCCCCCGGGGCCGGCCTTTGTTTTTTTTTTGCGTTGTGCTGTGGGCGTGACAAACGCTGGGGGCGTGTGGTATGTTCCACCCTTCATGCCATGTCTCATTTTGTGTGCTGTGGGCATGTGCTGGGGGCGTGGGTGTGTGCGGGGCGAGGGATTACGGGAAAAACAAGCGAGCGTTGTGCCCAATATATATTTGTTTTTTCTTCCCAGGTTCTGTACATTCCAGCTCCGGGTGTGCTTGCCACGCGCTCCCAGTGACGTGCACCTGCTTTACTGTAAGGAGGTCAGGCATGGCGCTATTCCCAAGGGCCGGAAGGAGCGCAAACAGGGGCCATTGTGCAGGAAATGTTATCTCGCCTTAACTTTCGGTGACGCCTGAAGCGCACACTGGAGATTTTCCACTTCTGTTGCCCACAGGCCTCGCACCACACACATCCGGACACAAGGTCCGCCTCCACGGAAATAGCAAGAAAGGAACTATCCCTCCCCCGGGAATATGTGATGATATTCCGCAAACCAACATCCCGCAAACCATCACTCCGCAATTTTTATAACGCTGGACTATTACTCCGCAAAGACATCATTTCTAAAACTTTAACAACGCATATGACTTCATCACACATGCCATTATAACAAAAATGCATGTGCGGTAAAGTCATATACATTGTAAAAGTACATTTTTAAAGCATCAAATATATGTTTGTATATATGTGTATTTATATATTTATACTAGCATCCTGTCCCGACGTTGTCCGGGTATGAATTGCTGCCGGCCAGTAGTATATTGTTTTGTAGGATTTCGTTTTGATAGCATTTCTTATCTGTAACAGGCCTGTGAAACGCTCTGATTCACAGTGCACTGCTGATGCACTTAAGAGTGCGCGGTCAGTAGTATTTGAACTCGAGTTTCCCTACTTTATTTTTCCTTTCAATATTATATAGCGCGAACTCGACAACATGGCATGAGCACAATTTACATTAAAGGCTCACTGCATCACAATTATGAATGTTTTACAATACAATTTGGGCATGGGGGCTCATTTTCCTTGCTAGCATTAGGGCAGATGACACCATTGGCGCAAAACAACTGGGGAAGCATGCATTAGCTAATTTTATTTCAGACAGAGCCTGGACTTGTTTTGAGATTGAAGTGATGGTCAGACATAGTGTAGAATGAATGAAAGAAGATGAAATAGCTTGTTTCTCAGGGCTACAGCCATCATTAGTGCAGCAGGTGGAGTGTATTGGGGCCCACAGCACCCCAATTATGAGCAGTAGTTTTTGTGGTCAATTCTGTTCTTGCTTGGTGCTGCACATTAAGGGCCCCATTAGGTTGGTGGGTGGATCACCCGCCGGGCCGGGGTACTCACCACCGGCCCGGCGGGGGCGATCCACCTGCCGTCCTTGCAGCAAAGACCCCCACCATATTACTATGGCTGGGGGTCCTCGGCGGATGGAAAGACTGCCCGCCGCTTTTCTGCCTGGTTGACAAGTCGACCGGGCGGAAAAGGGTTCAATATGGTGGCAGCGCCTATTAGACACCGCCAGCCGTATTACCATGTGGGCGGGAACATGCCTTTCCGTGGTGACATTGTTGCCACGGAAAGGCATGTGGGGGCCCGTTGCGGACCCATGGGACTCTGGGGGGTGGGGGGTGCAGATGGGGGATACCACTGTACCCCCTGCATTTCAATGTACAATGTGGCAGGCACTGCACGGTGCCTGTCACGTTGTGCATTGAAAGGCACAACCTGCCTTTGTGGCATTGTGGTGGGCGGTGCTATCAGCACCGCCTGCCGCAATGTCACAAATGGGCCATGCGCCCGCCAGTGTGACAAGCGCATCCTAATTGGGAGTGCGGAGCCGCTGCACCCTCAGCGGGTTGGCCCATTTCCCGGGGGTATGGTGGGTGGACAAAGTCCGCCCGCCATACTAATGACCCCCTGAGTGTTGATTACGAGCTACAGAAAAGCACACCTCCTGGACTAGGCAGTGTGGGTAGGTCATAAGGAGCCACACAGGTCTACCAAACCTCCACTTTTAAGGGAGACATAGCCTGATGTGTTGACTGCCGGGTACTGTTGATGCCTGGACTTTAGAGACTTCTAGGCAGTTCCAGTGCACCACAGGTATACTGACACTTTAGAAATGTTCTAAATGTTGTCTGAGATGCACAACATTAGCTACTGATGAACACGCATACATCACAGTGTAGACAGTTCATTTTTTGGTCCTGAAGAATCGCGAGTCAATGGACACACACGCAAGAAACATGTTGACCGTCTAATAAATAGTTCTTAATCGCTGACACAATGGCAGGGGACATTACACCCCAGGGTTTGTCAGCTACACTGATTTTATCTGAGGCAGGAGACCCTCGGAATAAAAATCGTTTTCAGGTACTCCCAGCCCCATTTATAACTCACTACCACCTCTACACACTTGTCCTGTCCCCATACCCACACTTCACCTAACGGCTGTTGGAAAAAGATCTCCGGTAAAGTGCCCCTCTTTGAGGTGAGCCCGTTGGGTATTGCACCGCCGACCCAATGAAGAGCAGCCCAGATGATGAAGCATGACACCTGCAAGGTGTGTGTGAGGGCATTACAATCCAACATATGGATTTCCCCTGCACCTCATAGCGAGATGCAGTGGTCCCCAATTCTTTAGTGACTGGCAATACTTCTTTATGAGGAACAGCACCCTCAATTTCTTTTTGAATACTTGCTTGGGGCACCTGGTTGTGCTGGACCTCCCACTTCTGATAAGTGGAAATAGTCCCTACATACTCCCTCCCCTTCTTTTATAAATACACCTGACATGGTCTCATGATCCCTGCCCGTGTGATCATCCGTCCCACTCCCCAAAGCCTGGCCATATAGTTTTAGAGGGGGGCCCAACTTGAAAACAGTTTGCTTGAGGGGGGGCTTAGACCAAAATAGTTTGAAGACCTCTGATCTAAGGAGATACAACAGATCATGAAGAGACACAGTCACATACTTTTATCTGACAAAAAGATCTTTAAAAATTCTGCCTTGAGCAGGTCTACCCCTACATCAAAGACGGTTACAAAAAAAAATACAATTCAGAAGCAGAATACTCAGAGAGGAGCGATTCTGGATCTTCCTTTTCAGACTCCGATGAGTGGTCTAGCGATAACTCCAAAAAGAACTGGAGGGGGAAATGCAGACAACCCAGAGGTGGTTATTATAACCCTGCGTATCCGAGCCCACAAATGATGTTTTGGCCAGGGAACTTTGGACCCCAACCATGCCCATGTCCACCACAACCCCAACATATACCATTATTTCAGCAAAACCAATGCTTTTTTGGTAGATGTGGTAGGAGGGGAAGACGAGGAGTGAGACGGATCCAGTGGGACAATGAGGAGACAGATCACCCAGAGCCGTCTCGGGACCAACACCAACCCGGCCAGAGTGGCCTATAAACATGGTTGTGAGTCTTTAAAATGAGAATCTGTTGACTGGGGAGGTATCAGTACTCAATAAGGGCCTCAGATTTGTCCCAACGACACACATTTATAAATTCAAGATGAGATGCGAGTTGGCAGAATTCTTCACAAAGATACAAGTGAAGATCTTCTTCCAGAATAGTTACTTTTAGGACACAAATGACAGACACACTAATTTGATAAATAAATCTACATTCAACCCACCACCATCCACAATACCCTCCTGAAGTATAGGCATTTGAAGAGGGTGTGGTGAAAGAAAATGAGGAACTTAACCCGAACAAAAACACTCCTCAAAACCTAACCAAGAAGGAGAACATAACACTGGATCCACTCAGCAAAAAAGAATCATCTGGTAATTAATCAGCAAATGAAGGAGATGCTATTGTAATTCAAAAGAAAGAAGATTACAGAGAAGCGTGCCTCATACTTTTGCATGAAGCCAGTAATTATGTGTCCTCCAATCTGATTCAACGGGCCGTATGTAAGAAAAACTCAAGAAACTAGTAGAGAAGTCCCCTGAGAACAGGTGGATCACTAAAAAGGAGAAAGATTTTCTTGTCACAACTGAACCAAGAATGCTCCAATATTACCCCATCCCAAAGATCCATAAGGGCAGAATGCCCCAACCAGGCATGCCGATCGTGTCGGGCATTAGTTCAGTGCTCAAACACAGACTGGTTCCTGTGACTCCTGGTAATACAGACAAGATCCTACATCAAGGACACTAAACATCTTCTGACCCTACTGCAAGAGGAAGAGTATGATACTTCAACAGAGACACTGGTCTGCTTTGACGCTGAGGCGTTATATAAGAGTATCCCACAGGAGGATAGTCTTTGCTTGATCAACAACCTATTACTAGAGCAAGAATGCAACTGGGCTGCCCCTATCTGGTAGATAATGAAGTTGGCAGAATTGGCACCTAAGGTGAACTTCTTTACCTTTGAAGACCAAATCTTTTTACAGCACCACTGGACTTTCATGATGAGCACTTTTGCTCCTTGCATTGCCTGACTCTAATTAAACTGGTTTGAAGAACAGAATATTTGGACTAACAATCCATTAAGAGACCGGATACAACTGTGGCAGAGATAGATCAATGACATCTTGGTCATATGGCATGGGGACGACACCAACATTGAATCATTCAACAGATGGCTCAATGAAAGGAACCCATTCCTCGGCTTCAATATGACAACTAACAGGTCCCACATTTCCTTCTTAAATGTCAACATCACAACATCACAGCGTAAGACAGAAAACTGAGCAGCTCCCTGTACACCAAGCCCACCGACCCCAACAGCTCGTTACATTTCAACAGCGCTCACCCTTGGGCACTAAAGGAAAATTTACCAGTGGGCCAATTCTTGCGAATCAGACGGAATTGCTCAAACATCCAAGACAACAAGATGGAAGCCAAGAGACTTACTGAAAAATTGAATGACAGAGAAAACCAATACTAAGTAGAACAAAATGTCCCTCATCTTTGTGAGCACATACAACTCCTTTTCCACCAACATTAGAAGGATAATATACAAACACTGGTGCATCTTCACTTGGAACCAATTGACCTTTGAAAAACCACTATTCTCGTTTACGAGAAATAGAAGCATCAAAGACAGACTAGTACACGGTAAAACATGCAGGAAATTCTGAACGCCAGACTACCTTATCGGTTCTACCCCCTGTCAAAGGACACTTTCCTTATGAAAACTGTTCAGTTTGTCCATTAAATTAAAAAATGAAAATAATTGATCCCAGGCTTGCCAAATCCTTGGAGCAGAGGGGACACATGAATTGCAACAGCAACAACGGGATATATGTTATCACCTGTCCCTGTGGCCTTCGCTACATTGGAATGACAACTAGAAAGATCAAGATTGACATAAGCAAACACAGAACTTCCTTAAGACGCAGTAGCAGTGTAGCACACTTTCTATAGAAAAATCTTAGTAACAAAGATCTACATTGGCCTATTATCAAGAAACTGGCTACTCAACCTGGAAACAGCAAAAAGCTCGTAATAAAGGAGCATTGATGGGAGTACAGGTTGCAAACACATAATCAGGGTCTAAACGATGACATTCCTTGGAACCAACTCAACACTTGTTATGTCCCATCCAACAGCAACATGAACTGCCCCATGGTGGAAAGGACAAGCAATTAGAAACAACAAGTACAGACACCTAGCACGACGCACATTTGTGTCAAATAACTGGACTCTTGGACCCATTGTCCACTGCAACAGGTTTTTGCACCAAGATGTATGAAAACATGCCATCCATGCCTCCCACCTGGGATCACTTCCCACCCTAATTCAACATTCCTCATGCCAAATCTGCACACACAATATCACCATTCAGGCCTTTTACTCAACCACGTTTGAAATTTACCAGTGTAGTGTAAACACACATCCCAAGGGCATTGATGTACTCAGTGTGCAACAACAACATACAGTGTCTATTGACAATGATGTAGTAAACACTCAAGGTACGAAGTGGCCTTGTTCAAAGCCACTTTTTGTTTAGTTTTTTTTATGGGACTTCAGAGTGGCAGAGTTGGGGGGCAAGTTCACATCAGATTCAGACGGAGGGTTTTCTCTGGGTGGCATTACATGGTTGGGGGACTCTATGTCAGTATCCCTGCCCTTCTCTAAGACGAATCACTGGGCACTGGGGCGTATGAGCCCAAGGCCTTCCTTCCATGTTACCCAGCAGCTGCAAGGCAAGAATTCCTTCATTCACGACTGGCCAGTTTGTCTAAATGTGTATTGGTGCACAGAGAGAGGTTACCAATTATGGAGTTATCACTTTAGTAAGGTGCTGGATCTAGCATTGAAGGTGGCTGTGGCTGAGTTTAATTATTCTAACTGTAACTTGCACTCCTTTAGGATTGATGGCTGTAGGTTTCGGTAGGAATACCCAACATTAAATATGACCTGAGAATTTTTTCTCAACAAAAAAAAAAGTCCAATGCCACTGGTTATTAATGGTACCTACACTTAGGGGCAGCGGCCTTCTCATCTTGGCATGGCACGCTCCTGGTAACTAGGACACGGTGAGCTACACACACCTTGCTGAGTTGTCACATCTCCTGACATCATAACTGACATTGACCCAGGTGTTTTGGTTCCAGTGCTAAACAACAATCGTCCTAGACGAATCGATTCAGAATTTAATCTATTCTTCAGAGCAACAGGTCAAACCCTTAACTTTTTAGAATCATGTTTCAAAATTTGTGCTGTAAAAACTCTTTTTGGATCATTTACCATAAAAGGACATTTTCGTGGTAATCTTCACGCCCTAACTGTAGGCGCTCAAGCTCGTGCATGGACTAGCATGGTAAAATCTGGAGTTCCAATTCTTTAACGGGCTACCTTTAGATGTCGAGTCTTGCGGAATAAATTAAAACAGCATGGATGCTGACTTCTTTTTGCTGGTGCACTCTTATAACACATAATTACGGTTATACTTCAGTTAAGTGCTTATCTGGATTGATGTTTTTTTATTTTTTATTTTTTTTTATTTGCATCAACAGGGAAAAGAACATAACAGCAAGAAAGAAAGAAACAAATACATTTCATACAAGCATAAAAAATAATTAATACATTAAAATACTTTCAGCAAGGTAATCATAGATCATTAAATATTAAGGATAATTAATATACATTATTTTTTTTAAACCAAGTATTAGGACATTAACATTCCCCAAATCCTTTCTACTTTCATTTTTGTTTGAAGCCCCCTTGTTGTTGCTAAAGCCCGTTCGATATTGCATATTTCCTTAACAAGGCTACACCATTCCAGAACAGTCGGGGGGTTATGTTGGATCCAGGCTCTAGCAATTATTTGTCTAGCACATGAAATTAGAATATTCAACAGATCACACGAAGAGCTATTCACCCCTGAGATGCCTACTAGCACGTCGACAGATGTTAATACTATTGAACAAGCTAGTTTCGTAGACATAACTTTGATTATACCATTTCAGAAGTTACTCTGTTGCGGACACGTAAAGGACATATGAGTTATATCAGCTGATCTTAAATTACATTTTGGACACTTTGTACGTTCACTAGTACTATTATTATTAGCCCATTTTGAAATTCTATCTGGTGTATAGTAAAGTTGGCTGATGGTTTTAAATAGCTGCAGCTTAAGGCTAGAAGAATGAACAGAGCGATTTAAGCTAGTTAAAGACGAATTGATCCGGTTAGGGGTCACATCAATACCCAGCTGCCGACTACATTTCTCGGATAATTTAGTAGAATCATCATTTTTAAGACCAGAACATTTTTATATCTGATACTAATCCATGCTTTATCAGTTTCTTTATAAATGCAGTTCCATAAATCGGAGTCCGAAATATTAGTAAATCCTAATTTCCGCAGTAAATAGTCTCTGATTTGATAATATTTAAACCGAGCCCCTTCTGTGAGATTATAACATATCTTCAGTCCTTCAAATGTAAAAAAACCCTGATGGTCATATAGATTTCCCAATTTTTTAATACCGAAATCTGACAGCGCTAAACCAGCTGTATCATGAAAAATTCCTGGTAGACCCGGATTAAGCCATAAGGGGGTATTCAAATGAAAGAGAGAAGTTTTACATTTATCAAGAATAGAGCGCCAAATGCTAATAGTATCTCGTAGTGTCTTAAATTTTACGCGTTTAAATTAATTGGGGTCGTTTAGTCTGTAAAGAAACATATTTACATCCTCACCCAACATAAATTTATGAAAGTACAAACATTTCTCGGGGATGATCAGGCTTCGAAACCTAGTAAAAAAAAGTAGACCAATAATAAGATTTGAAGTCAGGTAAAGACAGTCCTCCTTGATTGAATGGAAGTTTGAGTAATGTGGCAGCCTGACGAGCTTTCTTATACCCCCAAACAAAACTACTGATAATACCATCTAATCTATTAAAGTAGGAGTTATTAATTCGGAAAGGAATAGATCGAAAAAGATATAGATATTTTGGTAGTATCTTCATTTTAACCAAATTTATCCGGCCAATAATGCTTAAAGGTAACTTATGCCATTTCTTAAATAAAGCAGCAGTTTCTTTTAGTAGCGATTCATAATTTAGAGCAATTATTGAATTGACATTCTAGGAAATTTTAACCCCTAGATAGGTAGCTATATCACATACTCCTATCACTGGTCTTATTGGTTTGTAATTCAATATAATTTGGGTCTTGCCGGTGTTAAGCCTGTATCCCGAGACCAAGCCGAATTCCCTTGCTCTGTTATAATGCGTTTCAATGCCTCAGAGACATTAGTGGAATACACCGCAACATCGTCAGCATAGACGGTAATTTTAAGAGAGTCTACGCCATTTACAAATGGAAGAATCTGATCTTGACTCTGTAACGCAATCAAGAAGGGTTCCATAATAAGGGCAAATAATAAAGGTGACAGGGGACACCCTTGTCTTGTCCCGCGTTTAATCGGGAAGGGAAGGGAGCCTTTGCCCATATAGCAAACTTTACTAATAGACTCATCATATAGTGATTGAATCCATTTCAAAAATTGACCTTTTATACCAAAGGCCGATAATGTGGCCCAGAGAAAGCCCCACCCCACTCGGTCAAATGCTTTCTCTGCATCTAATAAAATCATGCCGTAATGGCCATATTGATATGCGCCGTAGTATCTCTTGGGGATGAACCCATGTTGCTGAGGTGATACCAATTGTGACATTAATGGTGCCAGCCTGGTTGCTAATATCTTTGCAAATATTTTTGCATCATTGTTTATAAGCGATATAGGTCTGTACGACCCTCTTTCATAGGCAGGTTTACCCTTCTTTAGAAAAAAATTAATTTGGGTGGAGTTCCAGGATTTTGGCGCTTTATCCTCCTTGCCTATAGCTTGAATAACCTTAACTAATAGCGGTATTAATTCTTCCATACAGGTTTTATATAATTCTAAAGGAATTGAATCTTCACCCGTAGCCTTACCAGAAGCCAAGGAATTAATAGCCATTCTAATTTCAGCCGGTGTAATATCACATGTTAATTGATCCGATTGTTCTTTTTCAATATTAATGACTTTATTTAACGTTAAATATTTGTCAATATTATCATCGCTAACCTCATATTCCGGTGTATATAACTCCTGATAGTAGTGAGCAAATTGCTGTAATATTAATTTAGGTTCTTGGAATGTTTGATTATTAGCCCCTTTAATTTCTCTAATAGCCATTTGAGCTCGATCTTCAGCCACTTTATACGCTAGGATTTTACCTATCCTGTCAGCCCCTTCATACTGATCTAATTGATATTTTTTAAGTTTGATAATACTTTTCTCCCTAAATAAGTTTCTTACCGCTGATTTTAATTCAATTAATTTAAAATGTAATTCTTCCACACTGTCCCCTTTTAACAAAGCTTCAGACAATAGATTTTCATCAGAAAGTATATCGGCTACCATTTTCTCATTTTGACACCGACGTTCTTTGTTTTGACGCTATATAAACTGTTGTGTAAATCCTCAATTGCTTGCTTTACATGCATCCCACACTATCCTTGGTAATGCTGATTGAATGTTTAAACTAATAAATTATTTTATGTGATCTTTTAATAAACTTAAAAAAACAGAATCCAAAAATAAATATCTGGGAAATGAAAAGAAACTAGGAGTTTGTCTTTCAGTTGTTACATCGTATGACAAAAGGATAGGGTTATGGTCAGAGGTAACTCTTGGACATATCATCATAGTGCTAGTTTCAAGGATAGTATCCGAGACCCAGACCATATCAATATAATTTATGTGCAGCAGAATAATAAGTATAGCAGGCTATGTTAGGATGCAGATATCTCCAAGCATCCTTAATTAAATGTATTGCTGCAAGATCCCGAATAGCAGCCCTGATCTTCCGCATTCTCTGAAATTAGCCCCTTCTAGTTGTATCTAAATTATAATCCATAATACAATTAAAGTCTCCCAATTCTATACATTCCCCTTCCCAGCTAAGCAACTCTAAATTAATTTGATCAATAATTCTAGGTTCATCCAAATTAGATGCATAAATGCCGCAAATTGTATATTTATGCCCTGCAATTGTAATCTGTACAATCGCCCATCTGCCAGCTTTATCAGTTAATGTTTTGTTCATTTCTATTTTAAACTGCTTGTGTTTAAGGATTGCTACCCCCCCCCCCCGGATTGAGGCATTAAGATCAGTACAAACCAAAGTATCATAGCCCAATTGTTTCAATAATTTTCTGTCTTTAAAGGCTATATGAGTCTCAGTAATTACTGCAATCTGAGGGTTATACATTTTCAACTCTACAAATACAAGATTTCTTTTAATCCTATTGTTCAAGTCCGACACATTCCAAACCATACATTTTAATTGATACATTTAGTATAATAAATGTACCTATCCTTGAAATCAAAATACCAAATCAAATCAACCTTGCTATATCTTAGTATTATCCAGTTCTCCGTCCCAGTGATGCAATTTTTACCCTGAGTTTCCCAACCCCCGAAACCCCTACCTTGCAGCTCTCTGCCCCACCCCCACCCATTTCTAAGACCCGCTGCTGCTGTAGTGGCAGCAAAAAGCGAAGTCATGGCCCCGAAAATCCGGCCGTGCAATACTACAAACTCATAACAATGTATTAAATCTTGCAGAATCTTGTATCAAAATATAGAAAGAGAAAAACAAAACATCTAGATTTAACTGCAAGTAGAACTAGAATATTTCTAAGACCCAATCCCATTCCCACACGTTTTGCACACAGAGTACTACATCATTATTCATAAAATAGTACATATAATATACTTCATTGTCCATTTTTCTCCAATTTCCATTTACTCAGGATTTGCTCAAACTCCCTTTCTTCAGAAAAATAGTATACATGTGTATTCTTTAAGACCTTTAACTTAGCAGGCTCTTGCAAAAAGGCTTGGCCCCCTAATTCCTTTATTGGATCAATATACTGTCGAAGTTTCCATCGAGGCTCCATTGTGAGTTTACTTAAGTCCGATCCAACAAAAAAAGTAACTGAGTCAATGGTAACAAGGGTGTTTGGTCTTGCCTTCAATGAGATTGCTTGGCGAAGTAAAAAGTTACCAATACAAATCAGCATAGGACACGGGTACTGACTACCCTTATTTCTTTGGATCAGAGGAAGGCGATGGGCTCGTTGTATTTGTGAGTCCCAATCCCAGTCCGATAACTCAGGGAATGCCTTCTGAAATAAGTGAACCATATATGCCCTAGGATCGGCTCCTTCAGCCCCTTCCACTATACCGAATATGCGTAGATTCTGTCTTCGTTGTCGGTTTTCCAAATCCTCAATTTTGGCTTGCATTTGAGAGATCTGAACCTTGTGTTTGTTAACTGCAATCTCAGAATGAGTGGACTTCTCTTCCGTTAACACAACCCTCTGTTGTAGCTCTTCCTTCTCCTGGGACATAGCCCCTAATTTAAGAGACATCTCCTGTAACGTTGACTGAGTTTTACTACTATCCACCCGCAGCTGTTGATAATGTGTTTGAGCTTCGTGTTTTTGCTCGTTGAGTGGCTGCAGAATCATCTGGAATGACGAGGATACCTCCCCCTGAAGATTCCAATCATTAGATGCGACATTTGGAGAAATATTTGAGGGGAGTGTATCATTGATGTTATCTGCCCCATTGAAGTAAAGTCAGTATCTTTAGTTACTGCTAAACCTGAGGTTTCAGGCACGGAATTTGAAGTGGGAGCCATCCGCAGTACTACTACCTGGGAGGAAGAAGAGGGGAATGAAGAAGTCTCCGTTGCTCCCAAAATGGCAGTCGGGTATCACCACCAATTACTGATACCGCTACAGAAGTAATCTCACCCCCCTGGCATAGCAACTGCCTTGTTACCAGTGTTGATGGGGCTGTTTCCAGAAAGCCTTAATGCCATAGATTTAACTCCACCTTTAGCCTGCACCCATTTCCTAATGGAGCTATTCTCTGCTATTACTTTTGCCACAGTCGATTTTGATTTATTTACGATTTTTCCCCCTTATTCTTAACTTTACCTCTTCCTTTTTTTACACTGTTGGCCTTGTCTTTAGCTGAGCACGAGGGTGTATTATTACCTAGATCAGGGAAGTCACTATATTCCTCTTCCGTTTCAGTCCCCTCCTCGTATTCATTAGATATAGTCTCCGGAATGTCCTCTGCTTCCCTGCTTATCACCTCGCCTGTCACTACTATCGCCTCATCTTCCATCAGCTCTTTATCACAAAGATCTTCTAGGGTATCTGTTAGTAATACTGAAGCCAGTGTAGATAGCAAAGGATTAGCATTGATATTACTGTTACAGGTAGTTTCTAATTGAGCCTCTGCCCGAGTCTGGGTATTCACACTGGCATTACAGTCTTTTAATAGTATTCCAAGCGCGAGCAGAGCATCGGCAAGCGCGCACTTAGGACCCGGCCCCCCGGCCCCCGCCCCCTACCTGATCTAGATAGGGGCGGCCGGTCCGCCCCAATGGGCGACCGGCCGCTTATCACTTCCAGGGTGGGAGGACGCACTTCCGGTGCGACAGAGGGCGGAGCCTGGTGACCTATTTAGGCGTGAGGGGCAGGGACCCCGGCCTCTCCTTCCTCTGTTGCACCGGATCGTGGCGGCCTCCCAGAAGCGTTCCTCTCCTTCACCCCCCCTTTGTTTAGTTTTAATCTTAGTTAAATTTTAAATTCCTGAATTCCCCTGTCCGGAGGTAGGAGCAGAGGGCAGAGGCTTTCTACTGCCGAGTGCGTGATGGGAGAGAGACGACGAGGAGGAGAAGCGTGTCGGTTTGCAGCCATCCATCTCGCCAGGTAGGGAGTCGGGGGCCGGGGGGGCCTGTGTGCAGCCGCGGATTACGAGAGGGGTGTCTGGGTATTGAGTCTGCTCCTGTGGTCTGCGGCTGCCGGCAGGGTCCCTGGGCCGGTGGGCTCCTTCTTGGTCGACGTGGGCGGGCTGGGGGGGAGGGTATCAGAGCTGGCATGGCTAGATAAGTAGACGGGGGAAAAATACACACGGGCCAGTTAGGGCCCGGCACGGAAGGCCTTGTACAGGCGAAGTTTAGGAGTTTCCAGTCGGTTTTGAGCAGTACAGCTAGTTCCTTGCGGGGGAAGTCAGAGTGGGTCGTTTCTTTGCGGAATCGGTGACCGCGTTTCCCGCCTAAACCAGGCAGCTTCATGAATGCTCAGTTATCCTGGGGCCTTAAGACAGGGAGGCACGGTTCGAGCCTTGGGATTGTGTCACATCGGGGCCTGCGGTTGCATTTCGGGGACTAAATGGGTCGGGTGCTGTATGGGCAGGAAATTATGCGGCGGGAGATGCTTCTTGACTCATTGATGTTGCGGTACAGTGCGCTGCGCTGGATAGGCTGTGGCGGTTATCGGAGGGGAAAGACTCCAGAACCGTGTTACCTAAGGTCGGCGCACCGAGCGGAGAAGAATGAGGGGGCTGGTGAGAGGCGGAATCCCCTTAAATTCCACGTTACCATGCCAAAAATGGATAGACACGTTGGTTCTCGTTAGATCGGCGGGTATGCTTTTCAGTAGTAGTGAACTTTGCGGAACCTGCAGCTTCGGTGTGACGGCCCTGCGTATGACCGTGTCAATGGGGATTATATCCGAACTGGTTAACCCGGGTAAACCCACTCTTTTCTGCTTGCAATTTGGTTTTGAATGGGTGCCCTGTTCTGCCAGGTGGAAGTGTTTTTTCAGGAACCAGTGTGAAAATGGCCGCATCTAGGATTGGCTTTTAAAAGAGCATGAGTATACGGAAATGTAGTTCACCTCTTTTCTATTCCACCATACGTTTGAGCAACTGTCTGACTTACGTTGTGTTAGCTGCATGTCCATGATTGTGACGATTTTATTAACGAGCTCCAGTGGCGCTATCAGTTAGCGCGTGGTTCTTGTATTGCAGTACTTTCACTGGACCATGACGAGGTTGTGAGTTCGGGCCTCACCTTTAGCGGCTGATTGGTTTTTAAACAAGTATTCACAGTTAGTAGGCCTCTGTTATTAAACAAAGAATTGTAGTTTTCGGCCTCGGTAAGGTCCCATATTAAGACGCATCCCGGCTCGCGGGTGCCGTCCCAGTCGGACAGTTACTAATGGTGTCTGGTCGGTCGAGTAACTGGCATGCGATTTTTGCGAGATAGCGCTACAGTACAATCCCGGTTCGTCCTGTACATGGCTGTGAACTTTTGGCGCTTTATTTAATTTGCCATCCCGCCCCTGGGCTGCCCCACGACAGCCGGGCGGTGTCTGTTATGCTTGGGATTGTCGCCAGTGACACAGCAGGTGGCGCAGGGATGTAGTGCTGTCTTTTGCAGGGGTCCTGGACCAGCAGACTTGCCATCAGTGATTGAGCACAGTTCGTATCACACCTGTTCGGGAAATCATACCTAAATACACGTTTTTTCGGCATGACCCCGCCTTCCCGTTTTGGTATACAATGCTGATCACTTGGGCGTACAATATCACATTAAGGTGTTTGTTGCCAATCTTGCTCGTTGTCTTTCGTGTTACATTTCCGTTGGGAGGTATAGGAGGCGTGCTAGCACCGCTAAATAGCGGCTGGCCCACCTCGCCTCAGGGTAACAAAAATACTGCGACCTCTTTACCTCAATTATAATACGGGCACAGGTGCCATAAATATATTTAGTCTCGATTGTCGCATGTGTGGCATAGGTGCGATGCTGCACTACAATTGGACCAAAGCGCATCTCGCTCCTACGTGATTTCGATAATCAAGTTATGCCTATTACACGTCCTTCAAGGCATGCGCGCATTTTGCAGTCTTAACCAGAACCGCATAAAAAATTTTAGAGTGTGTTTCGTACAGCTATGTTATGATGAATCGCCATAATAGGACAATTTGCGTGGCGTGCGTTGTGACGGTTAAATATTGGAGAATTCCTAAAATGCTACTCCACGGAAGTAGCAGGATGACTCAGTGAAATGAGCTGGTGATGTGATATGCGGTGATGTGCAGATCAAGGGTTTGCATTTCTGCTATGCTGACTTGGCCTTTCAGTCATTGAAGGTGGATTAACTGAATACTATGGCAGGTTATAATGTTTTGTAGGTAGTGACGAACTATGTAAGGAATTTTAACCCTCAGCGGCTAACATCTTGCAGGACTCCATTGGAGGCGCCATCACTTATATCATTTGTAGGCCTAAACCCCAAGGTGCCTGCAGGTTGGCTAGTTCCTAGTCTACAGATACCGTGGTATGCTAACAGGGGGGCCAGCTGGGGGCACAGTACATATGCCGCGTACAGAGTCATCCCTGGTATGGGACGTAAAGTGCAAGCATAACCTAGAATATGGGGTCGATATTTAGGAAATCAGTAATGGGCCAGGACGTCATAATGTTTGGTGTGTATGTCTTGTGAAGTGTTGCATCTTTATTGCTGTGCCATAAGAACACGAATGAACCAGCCTATCATGGCTCCAGGATAACGCATCAAAAGGGTAATGGGCAATGGTACATCACACTATGGTGAAAAATTGATATGCTGTTCTGATGAGCGTGACAAAACATCTGGAAAACCTACTGTGATTACAGGGGTTAAAAGGCGTCAAAAAATGTACTGCATTACTTTTCTTTAGTTGGGCAACTAAAAATACGTTCATCCAAGGGGAATGCAAAAATGTCCAGTATGTGCAATCGTTCTAAACTATGCTCCAGAATTTTGGTAATCAAACCTAGATGTGATGAGGGGCCATTGCTTTGTTTGTTCACATCTTGCTCCCTACGGTGGGGTTTGGTTGGGAGGTGCATAGGGCTGGCAGATCCACAATAAGTTCATAGAGAAACTTAATGGGGGCAGGCTGTCGTGGGGGGGACGAGTCTTTATGGGTTGTCAGTGGGTAAGGATTACTGAACAAAGGGATTAGTAGGGGTGGAACGGGCAAGAGTTGAAGTTCAGCCCTGGGGGGTCTAAATAGGGTAGGTAAGCTCCCTTACCATCGAGTTACTGGGTTTTGGGTTTGTGATGAAGGCAAATGGGGATAGTGCTAGGTGGGTACCTTGCATAGTGGTCTTAGTGGCTTATAGTTTATCGTGTACATACGGCTCACGGTACTGCTCATTCCAGAGCCGTAACCATATGGTGAGCTGCGTCATTAATTCACTCCAACACCATCATCCTGGGAAAGTAGGCCAGTTTCGGGGCATAAGAAGTAGCTAGATTTCTATGGTCGGGTCGCCTTGTCTGTTAACATAGGACCTCGCCTTCAATTGGTGTGTAGTTCCCATGTACCCTAGAGGGGTCCGTCAAGTTGGGATATCGTAGACTAGGTTTGTGGGCAGGCAACCCCCCCATACAGTCACTCGGGCTCACTTAATTTGTCTCAGGAATACTCAGGGTGGGACGGGCTGCCCGTTGCCATAGAAAGGTATATAACAGTTTCCATGGCGCGCAGCAGAGTGGGACTGGCCTGGTGCTTTACTTGTAATATGTGGACTATCTGTAGCAGTGCCAAAGCAAACTGTTCAGAGTAGTGTTAGTGGGACTGGGACTGAGCATGTTGGGATTCCCTGCCCTCTCGGGCAGGATGGGTGGGGCAACGCTAGTTGCAGAAGCAGGCTTACCAGACAGCGCAATGGAATAGGTCGGGCGCTTGTCGTCCAACGGTGGCTGGAGACCCATTTGTCCAGAATGGTAGTGTCAGAAATGCTATGAGTTGCCAATGACCATGCTTGACTTTTCTATTTCTCTCCTGTTCAGTAATGTGCCCGCGAAGGTGGTGGTGGCACGTGGCACTCGACCATGCGACAAGCGGCAAGGCGACTATGGTGGTGGCGAGTGGTATGGCCGTTGGGCCTGAAGGAAACAGGGCTCCTGTGTCGGGGTGGGCGGCCCTTGGAAGAAGTCGAGAGCCTGGAATGTCTCGGTGAGGCGGCTCAAGTAGGAATTGCCCAAGTAGCGCTCATTGTAGGGCCGCTTGTGTAGCATTCCACCTAAAGGGTCTCCAGTCTCTGGAAAGGTGAGGTATCACATGGTGGGAGTTGACCAGGTGGGCTCAGTGAAGGGCTGCCGGTGTCACATTCCGCACCGAATGGAATTTTCCGGTGAGGTATCGCAAAGTTGGAGGGCAGTTATCGGGCATCGTACATAGAGCTGGGTCAGAGATTTAGGGTCTTTCTTGCAGAGCGCAGGTGGGGAAGGTGACGGACCTGTGGGCCCTGATCACCTTTGTGGCGGTAGAAAGACCTTGGGACAGTACAATTGACCGACGGAATGGACGGAAGTCCGCCTTGCGTACTCCCTAAGCTAGCACTGAGGGGGGAGACGGTAAGCTCTCCGCTGTGAAATAGGGCCCCGGCTGGGGAGGCTAGGGCGACAGGTTACGAGCCTCCTGGGTTCCTGGTCAGCCTGATGGTCGGAGGGTGGGCCCCTGGAGAAGGCGGACAAGGATCAGAGGTTGGGGGCTCACCCCTCATGGTTCGCAGGTGGGTTTCTCCTCGCGTGGATGCACGGCAGGGAAGAGGGGAGCCGGAAGCCCCCCCTTAGTGCTGGAGGATTAGAATCTTAATCTGGCGGAAGAAGATCAGGAAGTCAAGAATAAAATTGTGTTGATAACTGTATGTAATAAATTTGAAATGCCTTGTCATGTTTATGAAATGTCTAAATATTAAACATGGCCGTTTTTACACCCACACAAATCTCTGTTGTTGATTCTCATGTGGGTCGTCATGTTTTAAGGAGGGGGCGGGTAGCATGCTGGGGGATCCGGGTCCTATGCCAAGCGTGAGCAGAGCATCGGCAAGCGCGCACTTAGGACCCGGCCCCCCGGCCCCCGCCCCCTACCTGATCTAGATAGGGGCGGCCGGTCCGCCCCAATGGGCGACCGGCCGCTTATCACTTCCAGGGTGGGAGGACGCACTTCCGGTGTGACAGAGGGCGGAGCCTGGTGACCTATTTAGGCGCGAGGGGCAGGGACCCCGACCTCTCCTTCCTCTGTTGCACCGGATCGTGGCGGCCTCCCAGAAGCGTTCCTCTCCTTCACCCCCCCCCCCTTTGTTTAGTTTTAATCTCCCACCCACCCGTCCCTTTAGCTCAGTGGATTTGAGGGGCGTGTTGCGGTAGAAAGACCTTGGGACAGTACAATTGACCGACGGAATGGACGGGAGTCCGCCTTGCGTACTCCCTAAGCTAGCACTGAGGGGGGAGACGGTAAGCTCTCCGCTGTGAAATAGGGCCCCGGCTGGGGAGGCTAGGGCGACAGGTTACGAGCCTCCTGGGTTCCTGGTCAGCCTGGTGGTCGGAGGGTGGGCCCCTGGAGAAGGCGGACAAGGATCAGAGGTTGGGGGCTTACCCCTCATGGTTCGCAGGTGGGTTTCTCCTCGCGTGGATGCACGGCAGGGAAGAGGGGAGCCGGAAGCCCCCCCTTAGTGCTGGAGGATTAGAATCTTAATCTGGCGGAAGAAGATCAGGAAGTCAAGAATAAAATTGTGTTGATAACTGTATGTAATAAATTTGAAATGCCTTGTCATGTTTATGAAATGTCTAAATATTAAACATGGCCGTTTTTACACCCACACAAATCTCTGTTGTTGATTCTCATGTGGGTCGTCATGTTTTAAGGAGGGGGCGGGTAGCATGCTGGGGGATCCGGGTCCTATGCCAAGCGTGAGCAGAGCATCGGCAAGCGCGCACTTAGGACCCGGCCCCCCGGCCCCCGCCCCCTACCTGATCTAGATAGGGGCGGCCGGTCCGCCCCAATGGGCGACCGGCCGCTTATCACTTCCAGGGTGGGAGGACGCACTTCCGGTGTGACAGAGGGCGGAGCCTGGTGACCTATTTAGGCGCGAGGGGCAGGGACCCCGACCTCTCCTTCCTCTGTTGC
Source organism: Lissotriton vulgaris (assembly GCF_964263255.1). Taxonomy (NCBI): domain Eukaryota; kingdom Metazoa; phylum Chordata; class Amphibia; order Caudata; family Salamandridae; genus Lissotriton; species Lissotriton vulgaris. Next base: position 130,485 of record NW_028246378.1, read on the forward strand.
ACCGGATCGTGGCGGCCTCCCAGAAGCGTTCCTCTCCTTCACCCCCCCCCCTTTGTTTAGTTTTAATCTCCCACCCACCCGTCCCTTTAGCTCAGTGGATTTGAGGGGCGTGTTGCGGTAGAAAGACCTTGGGACAGTACAATTGACCGACGGAATGGACGGGAGTCCGCCTTGCGTACTCCCTAAGCTAGCACTGAGGGGGGAGACGGTAAGCTCTCCGCTGTGAAATAGGGTCCCGGCTGGGGAGGCTAGGGCGACAGGTTACGAGCCTCCTGGGTTCCTGGTCAGCCTGGTGGTCGGAGGGTGGGCCCCTGGAGAAGGCGGACAAGGATCAGAGGTTGGGGGCTCACCCCTCATGGTTCGCAGGTGGGTTTCACCTCGCGTGGATGCACGGCAGGGAAGAGGGGAGCCGGAAGCCCCCCCTTAGTGCTGGAGGATTAGAATCTTAATCTGGCGGAAGAAGATCAGGAAGTCAAGAATAAAATTGTGTTGATAACTGTATGTAATAAATTTGAAATGCCTTGTCATGTTTATGAAATGTCTAAATATTAAACATGGCCGTTTTTACACCCACACAAATCTCTGTTGTTGATTCTCATGTGGGTCGTCATGTTTTAAGGAGGGGGCGGGGAGCATGCTGGGGGATCCGGGTCCTATTGCATTCACTAACTCAACATCGATGGGGGTATGGGCATCCGTTTCTGTTTCTGGAGCAGTCCCCAAAGCAATAATTATAGCGTTATTTTCTCCATTAGATGAGGTAGCAGCAATATTGTGTTGTGACCCCGAAGAGTCAGGAGTATCTGACAAGTCTGTATGATCACCAGCAGCTGACTTCCGTATGCTTTTATTAAATACTAGATTAGATTTAACTAGAAGCGGCAGGAGTGGTTTACTAGCATTTAAGACAGGTTTCTCAGATTTTCCTAATTTATAATACATGTCATATATTATTTTATAGTTTACTATCGAATGTTTTTGCCTTTTCTTTTCCCACTATCTCTTGTCTGCCCCCGTAGCCCCGTCTTCGTTTCTTTCCCCTTCTTATTCTTTCCCTCATTTTAGCATTTAGCACTTGCCCATGCTACGTGTTCCTTGTATTGTGAAGAGCTCGGTTCCGTCACAGAGCTCTCTCCCTGCAGCTTGCAGACATACTGCCTGTTGCGCCCTCCCTGCCCGTCCTACTGCCATTTCCTTTGCCTCTGCATCAGACTTCAAAGCAATCAGCTCCCAAGCCGCTCCCCCGCCCCACACCCCCCCAGACTTCAAAGGAATGTGTTCCCCCGCCCCCGCCACAGCAAACACAGTCTCAACTTTATTTTCCCATTTGGTGTACTCTAACACTGTTCTCATGATGATGTACCATGATGTTTCCGGTGTTGTGATGTGGTGATGTGTGCACCGAACAGTCTTGGTTGCTGCAATGCCCGTTTGTATATTGCTCCCTCTCGCTTTTCTGTAAACCATCCCTTTAACGATCTGTCATAGTGCATCCCTACTCTATTGCGTCCCAAGCCGCTCCCCCGCCCCCTCAGAGAGCTTCAAATGCACAACAATTGTTGTGCTTTCACTCGTTCCCTTTCTCCTCCCACGCCACATAATTACACTGCACTCAATGCAACATACACTCCAGATACCACTCAGAGCCACATAATTACACACCACACAATTACACTCTACTGAATGCAACACACACTCCACATAATACCACTCAGTGCCACATAATTATATGCTGCATAATTACACTACACTCAATGCAACATACACTCCAAACAATACCACTCAGTGCCACATAATTACACGCCACACAATTACACTCTACTGAATACAACATACACTGCACACAATACCACTCAGTGCCACATAATTATATGCTACATAATTACACTGCGCTCAACGCAACATACACTCCAAATACCACTCAGTGCCACATAATTACACACCTCATAATTACACTGCAATCAATGCAACATACACTCCAAATACTACTCAGTGCCACATAATTACATGTCACATAATTACACTGTACTCAACGCAACATACACTCCAAATACCACTCAGTGCCACACAATAACACACCACATAATTACACTACACTCAATGCAACATACACTCCAAATCCCACTCAGTGCCACATAATTACACGCGGTAATTAATGTAGTAAGATAGGGATGTGAAGAGCACTCCGTGTTTTTTTAGATCAAAATATTTCGCTTGTCAAATGGTGCTACGATTAATCAGGGTAGTCACTCCTGTGAGATGTAGCTAAGTTATGATGGGTTTTTGGACCCACCTAATCGTGAACTGTTCACTTGTTGCTAAGTCTGTAGAGCAGTCTAAACAGGTGTTATCTATCTTTTTATTTCAGAGAGCTCTGATCATATACCACAGGTATGTCCCTTGAATCCAAGGCATTTAACTAGAGTGGAACAATTTAGCTTGGCATGGTATTAATATAGGTTATCATTACCGTTCTTTCAGCGATCCTCACAGGGCATGAGTGTTTGATGCGAACACACACAACATCTACTTCTGACAACAGGTATGACAATTACATAGCATAGTAACATACCCCCATGTACTACTCACAACCAGATTCTTACACACATTGTATGTTTTTCATTTCAGAGTCGCCCCTGATGAAGGCACCACAGAGGTGCCGAAATGCATAGGGCTCTTTTGTGAATTTATGATTATTGAATTGCCAAAGCATTGAAAATGAAACAAATGTAAATATGAAACAATGTTTACACAAATGAAAAAGAAACAAATGTTTTTGTTATGTACAATGTAATTAGCAAACAAGAAGGAATCTTGATATAAAAGAAATGAAAATAGCAAAATAAAAGCAATAACATTTGCACAAAATACGAGTGTTATTAGTTTCTGAAGGTGTGGAGCACCAAGTGAACAGTGCACGATTAGGTGGGTCCAAAAACCCATCATAACTTAACATAATTACACGCCACATAATTACACAGCTCTCAATGCAACATACACTCCAAATACCACTCAGTGCCACATAGTTATATGCAACATAATTACACTGCACTCAATGCAACATGCACTCCAAATACCACTCGGTGCAACATAATTACACACCACATAATTACACTCTACTGAATGCAACACACACTCTACACAATACCACTCAGTGCCACATAATTATATGCTACATAATTACACTGCACTCAATGCAACATACACTCCAAACAATACCACTCAGTGTCACATAATTACACGCCACACAATTACACTCTACTGAATACAACATACACTACACACAATACCACTCAGTGCCACATAATTATAGGCTACGTAATTACACTGCGCTCGACCAACATACACTCCAAATACCACTCAGTGCCACATAATTACACGCCACATAATTACACTGCACTCAATGCAACATACACTCCAAATACCACTCAGGGCCTCATAATTACACGCCACATAATTACACTGCTCTCAAAGCAACATACACTCCAAATACCACTCAGTGCCACATAATTACACTCCACATAATTACACTGCACTCAACGCAACATACACTCCAAAAATCACTCAGTGCCACATAATTATATGCTTCATATTTAAACTGCGCTCAATGCAACATACACTCCAAATACCACTCAGTGCCACATAATTACACACCACATAATTACACTATCTATCGCCCTCACCCTATTGCCCTCACTCTATCTATCTATCTATCTATCTATCTATCTATCTATCTATCTATCTATCTATCTATCTATCTATCTATCCCCCGCACTCTATCTATCTATCGCCCCTCACGCTATCAATCTATCGCCCTCACTCTATCGCCCTCACTCTATCTATCTATCTATCTATCTATCTATCTATCTATCTATCTATCTATCTATCTATCTATCTATCTATCTATCTATCTATCTATCTATCTATCTATCTATCTATATATCTATATATCTATCTATCTAAGTTCAAGGTTCAAAAAGTACTTTATTCGGTTAAAAGACAATAACCATAAAAGCATCAGCATGAAATTTACAATTTACACAGGACAATTTTAAAAAATAACAAGTCTATTATATTACATTAGCACCAATAATTTTCCGTAATTTAAATACATGTTTAAAAAAACTTAAAACTACAGCAACGGTTAAAACTGTGTCCATTCTCTGGCATTCTAAAAAGGCTGGGCGACATCTATTTAAATTAATTTATTTAAGAAATGGGATTATAAATTTCCTACGAGGCATGATATAAAATTTACAAAAAAATAAAATATGAATGTCAGATTGGGGCGAGGAATCATCACACGGACAAGTAGATAAATTTTGCGACCATGAATTCATTTCTTGGAAAGACAAGAGTCTAAAAACACTATTTAATCTAAAAGGGGGTCAAGAGGAATCGATCATAATTAGACATCCGTAGGGTTAAGTATGGCTGTACTTTAACACCAGTTAATAACAAGATATGTGAGGTAACTGTCTTTTTGTTCAATTCCTCTCGCCTTCTCTTGTCTTCAAGGTATTCCAAACACAGTTTTTTCAGCAGTATTCTGGGTATGTTTCCCATTGAGAGTGGGTCCTCGTAGTATTGTCGGCAACCAATTTGGATCATAAAACGTTTAACGTAGTCTAGCCAATCAAATCTACCCATGTTTTCCATTTTTAGTACGTCCTGCAACATAGCCCGATTCACGACACATTCGTTATTTGTCCATACCGTATGCCACAAGAGTATGGGTTGTGTTCTAATTAGATCTGAAATATGGGGTTGACCCAGTTCAGTATGGCAAATGTAGGTCGAAACACTTTGTGGTACTGCTAGGACATCCCTCATAAATTTATTTTTGGCTATTTGAAGTGGTTCTATATTCGAATACCCCCAAAGACATGCGCCGTACAGGGCTACTGATGTGCATGTAGCATTGTATATAGTCAAGATTTCTCTTATTGGTTTGTTACCCAACTTTTTTTTATAAAAGTCTTTATGGCCATTATTGTTTTTTGTAACAAAAGAGTTCTGGCCTTTACAGCACTTGTCCAACCCCCAGATTCATGGAACAAGATACCCAGGTAAGAGAAAGTAGTGGTATTTTCCAGAGGAACGTTGTTTATAAACATTCTTTTCATCTGTTTTCCAGATCTTGTGCCACAGTTCATGGAGAAAGTTTTACTACAATTGATTTTTAAATCTAGACTCAACATGAACTTCTCAAAAGATATTATCAGTTTTCGTAGGGCCAAGGGAGTGCGAGCCATTAAGACTGTATCATCTGCATACAAGAGTGCAGGGATAGGTCTCTTACCAACCCTAGGCATATCCCTGCACTCTTGCAGTAGAGGATAATCAAGTCCATTTATGTAAAGCAGAAATAGGAAAGGGGCCAGAACACACCCCTGGCGTACTCCACGTCCCACTCCGAATTTCCTGGTACATTCTCCCTCCCTGCCATATCGGACTGAAGCTGTAGCTCCTGAGTATAATTCTCTCAGAAAGCGAATGATAGGATCTTCCACGCCCAGCCCTTTCAGGATTACCCACAATTTAGTATGTGACACACAGTCAAATGCCGACGAGAGGTCGACAAACTTAAGATATAAACGTTCACCTTTTACCCTAGTATACTTTTGATGAACGATCATTAAATTTAAACATTGTTCAACGGTTCCCATGCCCTTATGGAATCCATACTGCAGGTCGCTCATTATTTCATTTTCCTCGGCCCAATTCTGGAGTCTTGCCACTTGCCAGGATGGTTCTTCCAAGCATTTTTACAGATGAGTCAAGGAGGGAGATTGGCCTATAACAAGCACAGTTTTGTCTGTCCCCCTTCTTATATATCGGTACAATAACCGAGGTAAACCAAGACAGAATTAAACCCCTAGCAAGTGCGGCATTAAGAAGCTGCACCAGCATAGGGCCCCAGATCTCATTATTTGCTTTGTATAGATCTGCTGGGATCCCATCAGGACCAGCGGCCTTGCCTCCCTTCATTGCTTTCAGACCCATCATGACTTCCTCCAGAGTTATCTCCAGTTTTTCATCCCCCAATCCACCATTACCCATTATAAAAGGATCTATAGTGTGAGATTCATCTTGGGACCTATAGAGGTTTGAAAAATGCTCCACCCATTCGTCCTCAGTAATCGCTATCTCCATACGAGCCTTGAGATTGTCAAAGAGGAAAGGGGTATTAACGGCCCTCCAGAATGCAGATGCATCCTCCAACTGTGAGGCCTCACAAAGGGCTTTTAGGGCCTCCTTTTTTATAGCGTTTTTTCTATTTTTTAAAGCCTTGATCTATCTATCTATCTATCTATCTATCTATCTATCTATCACCCTCACTCCATCTATCTATCGCCCTCACCCTATCTATCTATTGCCCTCACTCTATCGCCCTCACTCCATCTATCTATCGCCCTCACTCTATCTATCTATCGCCCTCACTCTATCTATCGCCCTCCTCTAGCTACCTATCGCCCTCCCTCTAGCTATCTATCGCACTCCCTTTATCTATCTATCGCCTTCCTTCTAGCTATGTATCGCCCTCCCTCTATCTATCGCACTCACACTATCTATCGCATCACCACAGCATCCCTCAGCACCAACACAGCATCACTCAGGGGCACCACAACATCACTATGCGCTACCACAGCATCACTGAACGCCACAGCATCACTCGTAGCCACCACAACATCACTCAGCGCCACAACAGCATCAATCTGTGCAACCATTCAACAACAACTGGTTCAAATATGTTCTCTCACGGTTTCAAGCTTTATTACAAATGTCACAAAAAGATGTTAATATTTCACTTCTGTTCTTGGATTTTCGTCACAATAAAATACACTGGACATAATCTTTACAAAAGTTATTTACAAAAGTTTAAACTATTGCCATTATAAATTACAATAACTTTTATTTAAGTATTAACTATTAAAATAAAATAAAAGCCGTTGTTGTTTGTAATATCAATACATCTAAGTCATGGAAATACAACACATATTGCATTACAAATGCTATAGGTGCCACATTTGCGAACGTTATAACTTTTGGCATTGTAAATGACAAAGCTATTAATTAGGCTATTTTCAAAACCAACACAGAAATAAAAAAATTGTAATTTACAATACCAATAGCTCAAACTTTCCTAATGCGAGACCTACTGCATTGCAAATGCTGGTATTTCCACGCACCCCAGCATACTGCATGGGGCAATTGGTCAGACCACTTTCGCCATTGGCTAACTCCACTGAGTGACTGCAGCGGCTCTTTCACAAGAAGCACAGCTACACACAAGGGGTTCCCTTCAGTGCCAGGGAAGTGCTTCATGAAGCCCAAAATGGCTTTTAGCAAGATTTTATTTTTTTGGATTGACGACGGCCCAGTAGCTTCCCCAACAATATAGTTTTGCAAAAATCAGGACAGATCAAAACAAGCATGGACAAAGTCCAAGATCTGGCCGCCGACGTAAATCCAATTGGTTCAGCCAATGCTTGTGTTGTTTATCAAGGATGTGACGCGTGATTGCCGTTGTAGCAAAGCCTCACTGTGGGTGGCACGCGAGGCAGCCTGCGGGGGCCTTCTGCTCCCACATTGTCTGGGTCTTTGCCTGATTAATTAGCCCTTTGTCCTCCCAGAGATTTACGACCGGATTACGCCCAATACGCAATTGTACGCTCGCTTTCTTTGTGCAGTTTGCGAAAGGGGATTGGGCTGGTGGGGGCACCTTGCTGCGATCTTGGGCAAGTGCTCACTTTCGCCCTCTGTAACTGTACTAAATACGAAATTGCGTGCTATCCATTTGTGATCAATAAGGAATATTGATAGGTATTGCCATCTTGAGGAGCGGGGGCTTTTTTTGAGGCTCACATCTCGAACTCATGAAACATGGATAGCATCCATGGTCCTGGCTGCGATGTACAAATATGTAAGTAAATAAATAATAAATAAAGTAATACATATTACGCTGATTGTATCTATATAGCTATTGTAAGAAAGCGGGTGGGGCGTGTGATGCCGCAAGCATGTGCGTGAGTGTGTGATAAGTGTGTCCCCGTTCAGACAGCTGCGCTGGGTTTAGCACGCTTCCCGCCAAATCTAGCACAGCAGCTACATTCACAAATTGCTGTGATGTGGTCCCGCGTGCCCTTGGAATGCCATTAATCTGCCCCTCCCTCGGCGGCGGCCTCCTTCCCAGCTCGCAGCACACTCTATGGCGCTGGGCCTTTCATGTGGCACACACTCCCCACCTGCCCCTCTGGGAGAAGGTCAATATCCTCGGGGCTGTTTGGTGTCAATGGAGCATGGCAGGGGAAGCACGCTGCCATTGTCTGCCCTCCTGCTCTGATTGGCTGCAGAGTGTGGGAACCAGCAGAGGCCCTGAGACCCACAGCGCTGCCAGCCGCTGTCGGTGTATAAATAAGAGAAGGCTGGACAGGACAAACAGACAATAAAGAACAGCGTGGCATACACCATATATGCAGTTCGCAGTGAATAATACGATATGTATTACCAATGTGGGGGGCGGCACAGTGGGCCCACCAAAAGGCCAGAGACGTTAAGGCATGGGCAAAGTGGGCTCTGGCCCAGGGCCCCTGCCTTTCTGGGGCCCCTTCATAGAGAAAGCTCTGTTCCAGCCAGAGCCTTGCCCTGTAGACCATGGATAATTCTTCAACAGATTGTTTTATATGCCGTTTTCCTTTAATGTAGTTTTAATGCGGGTGATAAGTGAGTCTATTACAGACATTTTGCAGAGAAATGTGTTCATGTTTCGAGTAACATCCATAAAAAAAATGTTTCTTTTAGGTGACAGTAGGACCTCACATATAAGAAATGGGAGGGTGTCACAGAGATTATTTGCAGTAATGTTAGTGAGCTGCTGCTGTGTTATAATATTGAAAACACACCACTATCCCTGAATATTAGATGCAAACACATTTAGAATTTGAACTAGTGCGACTGTGCACTGTCAGTGACCTGCCAAAAGAGGATATGAAAGAGCTGAAATTAAATCATAAATTCAAATATGTTCCGGATGGAGCCCCCCCAAAAATATTTGGCCCTGGGGCCCCCATTAAAATGTCTCTTTCCATTCACTCAGCAAAAATAGTTGCTGCGAATGTACCCATTGTAATAGTGAAAACTTCATGTGCTCTGCTGCCACCTTGTGGCCACCTGAAATTGACCGCTGTGTATATTTGACTTTTTCCAGTCCAAAGACTGTTTTTTTTGTTTCCAAAAATTGAACTTCTTTAACCTGAAAGCAAAGTATACCAACTTCGTGCACAGAGGAGCTCCAAGGCAGAACACGGGGAGTATGTGGTGTCTACAACATCGCTGAGAGATATCCGTGTCTTTCCATGGAAATATCAAAATATGACACTGCCGGTAGACCAGGCCACTGAAGAGGGGCAATCTTGGTTCAACAGCTCTCATTTTTGTGTAGTTTTGGTGACATTTTTTAATAAGGGATTTGGTAGTGAATTGTTTTTATGTTTTTTCCGGGAGTGATTCTTTAAATATAGTTGACACTATGCGGTGTCCCGTGTTTTTACTGACACGTACATGACACTCTAGATCACCTTCAACCTCCCCCCCCCCTTCAAATCCATGTAGTTTTTTTTACACAGCAGCACATTTTAGAATATAAAATAAGTAACCAGAAAAGTTAAATGCAGTTCAATCAGATTTTATTTTTGTATTTGCAAAACATTTCTGCAACTCCATAGCTCGGAAAATATTCCCAGTACAGATCACAGCTACCAAACTGTTTACAAACACATCCCACAGGGATTCGTTTTTTACAGAATCTAACACAGAAGAGAGATTCAGCATAAATATTATGCATGCAGAACTTTTCATAGAAATGTACAGACATATCAGTTCTCAACAGAACACGGCGCTGTCTCACTCTTCCTACAGGGAAGTCAAAAGGGGTTAGCGCCAAAGCAGTTGACCACATAAAATGATGCAAACAGAACGTTTCATAGAAAATATTCAGTAAACAATATCTTACTGCACAACAGCTGTTACTCTTTTTCCCAAAAAGAAATCAGACAATACACGGGTTTAAAAAAAACCCCTAGTTACTACACTGCAAATCACCTACAGTTGTAGGTACATACATTGAAGAATATCTCCTACGTAGTATTCTTGAGTTAACATGTAACTCGTATACATTTCATGCACTTGAATTTTCTATAAAAGTCATAGAATAGAATCTCAAGCTGAATGTTTCCATCTTCACAGAAGCAAGTTACAAAATGCACAAAAACGGCATATTGACATTTTACTGAAAATTGCAAAACGCAAAAAATAAAACATTTTGACAGAGCTTTTGCTACTCAATCACAATAAAATTAGCATTATATCAGTGTATGTATGCACTGAAAAGCGATCTGCCCTCGTTCTACATGATGCTTTACAAGGGCTGGGGAATGGTTTCTCTGGCAAAACGAGATACTCATTCTGTTTACAAAAATAAACAAAGAAACTTCACTGAAGTTAACATTTTTTTTAAAATGCCCCTTTCCAATAATGTTTTACATGACATATTTCTTCCCAGAAGACTTTCTTGTGGTTATTTTTGAAATTTCACTCAAATGTTCTGTTTGAATATTGTTCTGTTATGTCTTTGCAGGTATAAGATCACTACAGAACAGAAAACAAATTCGAGGTCTGCTTCTTTTGATTCGATCTTAAGAATATCTGCCTATAAGGCAATATTTCATAAAGGTCTTTCGAATCTGTCTGGGTAGGACAAAAAATATGAATTGGGACAGAACTCAGTGCAGGGAACACAGGCAACACAGTAGCCTTTGGTAGACCTGCTCGACTTTACTCCTGGTGTAAGATCTAACAGTGAAATTGATGTAGATTCTGCTGTCATCTTACAAGCCTTAAAGTCCAGTCTAAACACCTCATAGAAGTTATGCTAAAAAAATTACAACCTTCAACAGATTAAGCAACACAATCAAACTTTCCAAGTCTCTTCCCTAAGTTTTGCGAACAGTCGCACTGAAGAGCACTGACCCATTCCTCACGAATGGCTTCCTAGTCCTGCTTGGGAGCAGTCTCTCCCTTTGGGAGAAATTCGGTGGCCATCCAGGCACCTTCACGCTGGATGGAAGGAAAGCAGCCTTTCCTACTAATAGAGAGGAAGGGGGGACTTGTGGATTAAAGTCATAGGTTCCTCTGGAGTCCAAGGCAGCGAGTGCCCTCTTGGAAGTCCTTGTGCTGTTACCAGGGTCTCCACACTGGGGCGGCGGCGGTGGGGGACAAAGCTTCCTGCTTGGTTGGCGTCTGGTAGGAAGGATAGACGGCTGGGGAGACAGGGAGTCCGGGCTCTGTCTTGACAGGGCGAGGAGGGCCTTGAAAGTGGCCCAGGAGTTTGAGCTGGGCCTCGGGGGTGGCGGCGTGGTGAGACAGGAACAGCAAGGCCTCCTTCAAGCAGTGCGAGAAGCCTTCTCGGTAGTCCTGCTGAGGGCTCTTTTGGCCAATGGTCACTGCTGGAAAAAAGTTAAAAGTTGTGGTTAGAAAAGATGCAAAATAAAGAGTTTGATGCAAAGAATTAGCCTCATACAAACACTGACAAAGCCAATAGTGTTGCCTTTTTTCGGGAAACATGTTTGTTCGGTGTCCTCACACACAAGCCCAAATAGTAAAATGGGACAGTGGGGGCAGAGCAAAGGACACTCAAAGAAAGGGGAAAAGTCCTTCCCTAAAATGTTAATAACTTGGAGATAAAGTAATGTCCAAGTCTGAGTATTAAGTACCACTGTAGCGAGGAGGACAACTCATACCTGCAATAGAGGTAAATAACTATATAAAGAAACTATCTTTTTCAATAATTCACTGCACGTTTAAGGGAGAGATAACTAATAATAGGACAGGCAATGCAGACTAGACATTACACAAGAACAAGGCCTGAGCTGGAGACCAAATAGAGCTAAGGAGAGAGGGGACAGGCTGGATGTGGCTTCCTCTTCATTGATAGTCATAAAAAGCAGTGTGCAGTCACAGAGATCTGCTAGGAATACTTACTTCGGTGTCTGGCCAAGTATTCCACTGCGGTCTCCAGGATGTCTGCTTTCTCGAGCTTGGTGTTGGCCTCCTGGGCCCTGAACTCCTTCGCCAGGAGCAGCTTCAGCTTCTCGATGCTGCAGTTAATACGGTCCCGGCGCATCTTTTCCACAATTGGTTTCCTCAGCTGTAAGGGAGAGAAAGAAAGGTCATCGTTAGTTAAAAAGTCAGCCAGCCAAGACATGGAACATCTGTAATAAACGTAGGCCTGTGTTTTAACATCATTGCTATAGCTAGGGCAAGAGACTCGAATCCTATCTTAACAAACTTTGTGATCTTGGGCAAATAACCGTATGTCTTTCTACCGCCCCTGTGTCCCGGTTATAGACAAAAGCTGGGAGCGGTAAGAAACCGACTTTATCTAGAACTCTTAAGAATGCCAGAATCGTGTTTAGTGTTTGGGGCAGCAGAATAGTCGTTAGACTCAATCTCTCTTAAGGCTATTAACGGTTATAAAAATCTCTATTAAGGAAGATATGCAAAACACAACATTTTAGCATTAATTTAACTGTAGCACAATCTACAAAACTGCTCATAAGCAAAGGGCCAGGGCATGTCAGTTGGCGGGAAGCTTACCTTAGTTTTCTGCTTGGAGGGCAGGATTTGCACGACAGCAATGGAGGGCGCCATGACAGCAGAGTTCGTCAGAGGGAGCGAGCAGGCAGAGTCTGGCCAGGCAGAGAGGCGGGAGTGAGTCTGAGGAGAAGCCTCTGCGCACCTCTATTTATACTCCGGCGGCGGCAGGCCAGGGCCTGGGTGCCCGGCTCCTCGGCGGTTCCCACACTCGGCAGCCAATGGCCTGCTGTCAGCTGCACAAAGCAGCGCCTCCCTTACAGCATGCTAAATTGTCTGTGAATTGCCCGGGGATAATGGGCAGGCCCCCGGGAGGAGCAGGTGGACTGTGAGCGGAGACAATGGGGCAGCCTTCAGAGGGGGCCGTCACGACGTGGGAAAGCGATCTCCAGAGTTATCCTACGGCCTGTGCCTGGCGGTGAGAAGACCCCGCGACCCCACCCCGCCCTCCTGAAGAGGCTGCCTTTAAACACGTGGCAGGAAAGTCAACAACTGTCCATATGGGGTTAGTGAATAGGGGACTCTCTGCCACAGGTATCACACAAAATCCACGGAATTTCCTCATCTTTTTATTTTTTATTTATTTTACGCAACCAGTGATGCTTCCCTGTATCCCAAAATGTACGAAACTTCAAATATTCGTTGCAATTAAAATATAATTTACATATCTTCTCCCTAGACAATACATGTAATTTAATGTCATTGTCGTTATACGTCAGCACGCTATTTATCAGCAAAATGATTGTCTATATGTATGTTTCATAATTATTTTGTATGTATTTGTATTTTAATGCCCCTTGTACACCCAGCGGCATTTCTGCTGCAGGCACGCTCCATTAAGCTGAAACATTTGACCTCTGATCTTTAAGCACACTTACACCACACCACTACAATGACTGCTACTACTAACACCACTACCACTGCTAGGAGATAATGCTATTATTTTCATGTTTCCATCACCGCTATTAGAAAGATCTTTATTAATATTGCAATTTTTAATGAAAATAATTCTCATTTTGCTCGAGTTATTTTTGTAATAATGTAGGCGGTAGTTCTTTTTTGTAATAATGTAAGCGGTTGTGCGTTGGAGCTTTGGTGGGCGTGTGTTTGCACATCTGGACTGGCAACACCGAGAAACAACAGCCTAATCTGAGTACATCTTTAAAACGTGCTTCTGAAAGACTGATTGGGCTGGGGCAGGGTCGGTCGCATGTCAGGAATGTATTGGACACCAGCTGCCCTATAGAATCATACACCTGCCCCGCTGATGTATTTAATATCCAGATACCACCCGCTTAAGGTAGAGCAGCCTACACACTGTGTGAGGAATACTGTATTACCTGGGAGTTGGTCTCTCCCGCCACTAACACCCCCTCCCCCTTCCGCAATATGAGAACGAGCGCGTCCATTAAAGTGCCGTTGACCAGCACTATTGTTTCCAGTTGTTTCTAAAGGTGGGTGGGGCGGGATCCCAGGGCTGGGGACAGATCTGCTGGCTTTGCCTTCCAGATGGCCTGGCATCCTCTTTCAGCTCAGCCCCTGGGCCGCCACGCTTCCATTGTTGTCGGTTCAGCGGCCTGAAAGGGCCGGAGTGTGAGAAACTCTCAAACCTCGGGACTCACACCCTCCGAGGGCGGGGCAGCTCCCCGGGTCCCCTGATTTCACGGACCCTCTGAGTCTAAGCCTTGGCTACAAGTCACCCCTCCCAACAGGAAGCCAAGGCCCGCTGAATCAGACCGAGGCGCGGTGTTTGTGCTCAGGCCGTAAACGTACTCTATGCAATGTGTATGGCCTTTTACATACAGGGTTAAAATGCGCTCTAGCGGCGAAGTTGGACACTGCAGTCTGGAGACATGGACGCTGATCTCGGCTGCGACAGTTCACCAAAAAAACTTGTGATTCTGGACAAATATGTGTAATGTATATTTGTTAAAAATTAACTGACCCTGACCCGCTTCCTAACTCTTTACCTCAAGGTTTTTATAATATAACCTTAACCAGACAACACTCACCACCACGCTGGTCTCTGTGAAGCAACTCATGTTTTAGACTTTGTCTTTCAATAAAGCGCCTGTTTCTAAGCACTTTCATTTTTGGAAGATAGTGAGCCACAGGGAGGTGCGGATTTTCCTGCGATCACACAATGTAGTTTGACAGGGAGGTCAGAAATAATAAAAAACGGAGCTATCATTATTGTGCACCCAACACCCGGTAAACATTACTTTATTCAAGGAGGCAATCCTCTTCATGTCTTATCTTTTTCTATAGTTTTTTTTATTCTTTTCAAAATGTTCGGAACAAAGATTATCATAAAAATACTAGATCAATACCGGTGTGTGTTGGTGGGGGTGGGGTGTGGGGGGGGGGGGGGGGCGGGTATATACTCTGCACCACCACACCACCTGACAACTGTTCTCAACAGGGATCTGCTAGGCTACCGGCACAGTTTGAGTGGCGGGCTCAAAACGTGGCACCCATTCACTCTCTGGCCTCTCTGCTGAGACTGCCAAAAGGTGCTATCAAGTACCCACCAAATAAAGTTAAGTGAGACGGTGAATGGACGAACATTAGCAGGTCACTCGGTGTCTATAGGAAACCTTGTGTTCGTCCTCTGCTTTTTTATTTCATACACCACTGCGACCTGATGCTTTTTAAAAGTAATAATAATAATAATAATAATAATTTACAATTGCGGATTCCCTATGATGCAAACATAAAACTGGATTGCCACTGATTATTGGAACATGTAGTTGATATTATCACTAGAGCTCTGAAGTTTCCACGTCCACTCGTGAGTAGCTCATCGAGGTCAAGTTTTTACCTTTGCATTCTGGGACTTGTAATCTGCGCTTTTATAACTGGTTCAATCCGGACTACAAGTCACGCACTACAAAGCAAAATCCTGATCTACGCGAGCTACTCAGGTAGGGACCTAGAAAACCTGAGAGCTCTATATCACCAAATAAAGTGATACTGGCATTTCAACTTCGGAAGGATGAAAGGGTGAGTGAGCTCCTCCATGGATTCAAACCGGTTAGGGACACTTCTCTGGCTGAGTGCGCAACCCCCACCCCACTGAACTACCGGTAGGTGAAACTGAACTGAATCAAGACTACACCTTCTATAATGCAGTAGGTTGTTGATAAAAAAACACACCCCTGCAGTTTTTGATGGTAGTGGTATTGAGTCATCTTGCGAGTCTAAAACAGCCTCAATTCACTGAAAAACGACTCTGATCACAGGTCACAACTGTAGCCATTGTCCTTGGGATCAACTACTATATTTGAGCCCTACTTTAGATGCAAGCATACATGGGTTGAGCACCTGCTGGCAATGAGATGTTCGAAACCAAGCAGTATTTCTTGGCTTTCAGTGATCAGTACGATCAGCCCTTGACAGGTGCTGGTGCAGGATTATCTCGAGTTGTGTACGATAATTCAGTCTGCCATGACTTTGACGCCATCAGTGCTTTGCATGCTGGGACTTGTAGTTCCACTTTGCCCACTATTTGAATCAGACTACAAACACAAGATTATAAAGGGTTGTTGGCCACAACGGCTTACTTGACTGATGATGACTCATATGACATGTGGGGACTTGGCAGAAATGTTCTTTAGTCGAATAATAGGAAATGTGAGGAAACAGTATTTTTGCATATTTCCCTCCCCTTTTTGCCCCCATTTGGATGATAGCTGCTGGTTTTTCAACTCGGTATTGGTCACCCCACTCGGACAGGAGTAGCCAAACACACATCTTTCAAGTTTTTCAAAACTTTCCAACCGTTACAGTTATCATTGCTTGTTTGTGCTTTGGACTAAAAATGCTGAGATTTGCATGTACATAAAAATCTATATATCCAGAAGGCTCTGGTGGGTTTTGCTCATCTTGGCGTCTACAAATTCATACAAATATAATCTATTTTTACAAATTGGTGTTGGATTTCTTTTGTGTTGTGTGACATTCCTTTTTTTGTTGTTTGCTGCGTCTAAATGCTTTACACTTGGGGCCTAATTTATGAAAAGTGACGCATCGCTGCGAGAAAACAGCGATGCGTCACTTTTCATTGCGACCCCAATGATGCGTCATATTTACAATATGACGCATCATTGCGCAAGGAATTACAGATACGTCAATATTTCTGACGTATCTGTAAGCGCAAAAATGACGCATTGCTGGAGTGTGTCACAAAAGTGACGCAACTCCAGCAATGCGTCCTTTCACATGGGGAAAGCCCCATGTGAAACGGCTTGCGTCAGTCTTACGCCTGTTGTGAGGCAGGCGCAAGATTTTGACGCAACAGCGTAAGTGACGCAGTGAAATCTCATAGATTTCACTGCATCACTATTACAAGGCTTTTTGCGGGGGAACGCCACCTCTGCATACATTATACCTGACGCAGGTATAATGTAGCGCAGGGGTTTACAAAGTGACGCATCTGCTTAGATGCGTCACTTTGTAAATAGTGCGCAACAGGAGGCATGTTTTACGCCGCCGATGCGTCACAAAAAGTGACGCACCGGCGGCGTAAAAGTGACGCACAGCCTCATAAATGAGGCCCTAGCTCTTTTGTTTAAACCCCACTGCTAGAAGCCACAGCTACCCAGGGTGAGCTAAAGGTTTTGGAAATGAGTCTGACTGGGCCCAAGAGAGTTTTTTGAGCGTATATCTACAACCATAACATATAATACACCACAACCTCACAGTAAGCCTATCACTTAGGCGCTTTGAGACATCAGCTTTTAGGTGGGTGTTATTTCAATACCCAATGAACTCTTTTGGTGTCAGGTTACGGGGATGTTGATGCCTTATTAACTAACGAAGTATTTACCCCAAAATTCTGTGATACCAAGTTCTTGGAAACATTTCTTGAAATATTAATTTGCACCTGCCAACCGACCCCGCGTCATGAGGGTCCCTTTCTTTCACCCGATCTTTTGGAATAACACTGCGTCATACCCCGGTTTGTAGTTTTAAGGTTTCATTTTTAATTGTAGGGCCGTAAGTGCCATTATTTACAGTTGATTAAAAATCCGGAATTAGAGCCATGTATGAGCAAGGGCTAGTTATACCATGAAAGCAAAATCAAAAATACGGGTTTCAGAATGCAAAGCGATTCCCGACAAAAAGCCAGGGCACATTGGCATTTAGCACACTAGATTTGTGTGTGCTCATTCTTGTGTGCGTATGGGGCAGTTGAATTGAGACTTTGGGGGTGGGAACCTGTGCATTTTAAATCAAGCTCAAAATAGACCTTTTCATGTAGGAATGAACCTAATAGCAGATCACGCCATATTACAAATGGTTGGCGAGGTATTTTCTTCACAATTCAAGTACGTTTGTCTTAATATGCTTACAGAGTTCTCAGATTCACTGCTCATTCATGCCTGATTGCATTCTGGGATTTGTTGTCCTGTTTGTCTCATTACAAAATCAGAGCCACAGCTGCCAGAATTCTAAAGAAAATAGCCCGGGTTGGATGGCGCACTCACGCATGGAACTTGGAAAGCTAAGAGCTCTGTGCTTGAGGGAGGGAGACGTTTCAGCCTTTCTCGACATGAGGCATGGAGCCACAATAAGGGAATTGTAAAAGAGGGAGCTCAAGCGTGAGTCACCCCCAGCCAAACCTTTCTATTTCACCTTGCAGAGAGATAGTCTTTTCTTGTAGGATAGGCTGTCTGTCCTGTAATCAGGTGCAAAGGTTTATGTACAAGCACGTAACTTTTGAAATCTCTCTTCTGCTTCACCACTAGTCCCTCAACGAGAGTCAGCAATGTAGGACTGATGAGACGCCACCGCTTCATGCCCAGTATGAAGCAGGCCACATAGTTAGATGACCTCTGTTCTTCTCCTTGGTTTTGGCAGGGAAAAATATGAAGATGCTGTTGCAATAGTCAGCGAAGGCGAGGACTACTGTGAGTTCACAACATCATGATCAACAATATCGACCCTCAATGATATTGCATCTACCACATCAACTAAATACTCTCTTGTAAGGCAAGTATATATATGTACTCTAAATCACTCCATCAATACTTACCCTGGGAGGTAAGCATAATTGAAGGTATTAACAGTAATAATAAACTTAGTGTATGGATGCATTGTCAATCAATCAATAAATCAATCAATCAATCAATTAAGCATGGGCGGAAAATCCGTTACGCTCGCGGATTTTGCGGATTTTCGGGAAATCCGCAATCCGCGAGATTTGCGGATTTCCCGCAAAATCCGCAAATTCGCACGCAGCGGATTTTTTTGGCGGCGCGCGGCGTTGGTGATACAATTTTTGCGGCGCGCGGCGTTTATCATCGTTTGCCGAGTTGTTTTTTTCGATAGTTTGCGAGTGCTGCGCCATTTTGGATCTTGCTGTGTGATCCCGCGGGAATTGGCGAGCGCGATTACGTCATCGCGGCTTGCCAGCGATAGTTTGTCAACGCGAGTACGGCGAGATCACGTCTCGCGGTACTTCGCAATTGCGAGATTTGAGATGCGGCGAGCGAAAATATAAATTTGCAATTCTGCACAAGAAATCCACCAGCAAGCAGCATAAACCTTCTAGAAATGATGATTTTTATCTGAATAACTCCTTAGTTTGACATTTGCCTGCACTTTTTTAGCGAGGAGTCCATTTTGGGGAGGGGGGAAGGAAGGAAGTGCCCCACAGTCTTCAACTTCCTGTTCCTGTTCAGCAGGCTCCTCCCAGTGCTTTGTCCATCTCCTGGTCACTTTTCATTTGGGTCTGGAGCTGGAAGGATTACTTTTTGTGGATGCTGCTGGATATTTGGATTTGAGGCCTTTTTGACTTTCTTTGGATCACTGTTGGATTAGAAATTTTACAAGTAAGTTTGTTTGGGGCAATACAGTTGCTGCAATTAAAATTTTGGAATTTTCGATTTTTGGGCTTTTTTGGGGCCTTTTGCCCAGGGGTACTCAGTGGTGGGTGGACTGAGTCTTTCTGTGGGGTGTCTTGAATTTAAACATCATGGAGGGGCTGGATGGCTTGGGATTGTGCTTATTTTTCAGTGATTTTCGTTTTTTTGGGCTGTACTTGTGGCCTTTTCACCAGGGGTAGTGAGTGTTGCATGGGCCTAGTCTTTCTGTGGGGTGTCTTGAATTTAAACATCATGGAGGGCATGGATGGAATGGGATTGTGCTGATTTTTCTGTGTTTTTCGATTTTTGACCTGTTGTTGGGGCCTTGACCAGGGGTAGTGAGTGGTGCATGGGCCTAGTCTTTCTGTGGGCTGTCTTGAACTTTAACATCATGGAGGGCATGGATGGAATGGGATTGTGCTGATTTTGCAGTGTTTTTCGATTTTTGGGGGTGTTCATGGGGAGGGACATGCCATGTGGCTGGTGGCCATTTTGAGTGCAGCTACAGGCACTGGCCATGTGCTGGCAGGCAAGTGGCCATTTTGAATGCAGGCTTTGTTGTTAGGCCTCCAACCATTTTGCCTACTTTTCAACCTTTATTTATGCCCAGGGGTAGTGAGTCTTGCATGGGCCTAGTCTTTCTGTGGGTTGTCTTGAATTTAAACATCATGGAGGCTATGGATGGAATGGGATTGTGCTGATGTTGCAGTGTTTTTCGATTTTTGGGGGTGTTCATGGGGAGGGACATGCCATGTGGCTGGTGGCCATTTTCAGTGCAGCTACAGGCACTGGCCATGTGCTGGCAGGCAAGTGGCCATTTTGAATGCAGGCTTTGTTGTTAGGCCTCCAACCATTTTGCCTACTTTTCAACCTTTATTTATGCCCAGGGGTAGTGAGTCTTGCATGGGCCTAGTCTTTCTGTGGGTTGTCTTGAATTTAAACATCATGGAGGCCATGGATGGAATGGGATTGTGCTGATTTTGCAGTGTTTTTCGATTTTTGGGGGTGTTCATGGGGAGGGACATGCCATGTGGCTGGTGGCCATTTTGAGTGCAGCTACAGGCACTGGCCATGTGCTGGCAGGCAAGTGGCCATTTTGAATGCAGGCTTTGTTGTTAGGCCTCCGACCATTTTGCCTACTTTTCAACCTTTATTTATGCCCAGGGGTAGTGAGTCTTGCATGGGCCTAGTCTTTCTGTGGGTTGTCTTGAATTTAAACATCATGGAGGCCATGGATGTAATGGGATTGTGCTGATTTTTCTGTGTTTTTCGATTTTTGACCTGTTGTTGGGGCCTTGACCAGGGGTAGTGAGTGGTGCATGGGCCTAGTCTTTCTGTGGGGTGTCTTGAATTTAAACATCATATAGGGCATGGATGGAATGGGATTGTGCTGATTTTGCAGTGTTTTTCGATTTTTGGGGGTGTTCATGGGGACAGGCCATGTGGGTGGGGGCCATTTTGAGTGCTGGTACAGGCAGGCCCTGGCCATGTGCTAGGAGGCAAGTGGCCATTTTGAATGCAGGCTTTGTTGTTAGGCCTCCAACCATTTTGCCTACTTTTCAACCTTTATTTATGCCCAGGGGTAGTGAGTCTTGCATGGGCCTAGTCTTTCTGTGGGTTGTCTTGAATTTAAACATCATGGAGGGCATGGATGGAATGGGATTGTGCAGGTTTTTCAGTGTTTTTCGATTTTTGGGGGTGTTCATGGGGAGGGACATGCCATGTGGCTGGTGGCCATTTTGAGTGCAGCTACAGGCACTGGCCATGTGCTGGCACTGGCAGGCAAGTGGCCATTTTGAATGCAGGCTTTGTTGTTAGGCCTCCAACCATTTTGCCTACTTTTCAACCTTTATTTATGCCCAGGGGTAGTGAGTCTTGCATGGGCCTAGTCTTTCTGTGGGTTGTCTTGAATTTAAACATCATGGAGGCCATGGATGGAATGGGATTGTGCAGATTTTTCAGTGATTTTCGTTTTTTGGGCCTGTACTTGTGGCCTTTTCACCAGGGGTATTTGAGTCTAGCATGGGCCTAGTCTTTCTGTGGGCTGTCTTCAACTTAAACATCATGGAGGGCATGGATTGAATGGGATTGTGCTGATTTTTCTGTGTTTTTCGATTTTTGACCTGTTGTTGGGGCCTTGACCAGGGGTAGTGAGTGGTGCATGGGCCTAGTCTTTCTGTGGGGTGTCTTGAATTTAAACATCATGGAGGGCACGGATGGAATGGGATTGTGCTGATTTTGCAGTGTTTTTCGATTTTGGGGGTGTTCATGGGGACAGGCCATGTGGGTGGGGGCCATTTTGAGTGCTGGTACAGGCAGGCCCTGGCCATGTGCTAGGAGGCAAGTGGCCATTTTGAATGCAGGCTTTGTTGTTAGGCCTCCAACCATTTTGCCTACTTTTCAACCTTTATTTATGCCCAGGGGTACTAGTGAGTCTTGCATGGGCCTAGTCTTTCTGTGGGTTGTCTTGAATTTAAACATTATGGAGGGCATGGATGGATTGGGATTGTGCTGATTTTGCAGTGTTTTTCGATTTTTTTTGTGCTCTATAACTGAACTGATGTTCCTCTGTCTTCCATTTTTTTTAGGTGCACAAGACTCAAGAGAACCACCAGTGCCAGGAAGAAGTCCTGCAGCGGTGTGTGTGTGCAGCATAACGTCACGCGACGTCACGTCTGGCCTCAGACAACTCTACAATTCGTGCAACTGCGGCCTGCTGTCTGACCTGCTCTGAAGAAGATGGCCCCGCCCCCAAAGAAAGTTCTCCGTGGCTCCTCTAGCAAGAAAGTTGCTAGTAAGGAGCAGAAGAAGCAAGTTACCAAGGAGGCTGGTGTGCCACCCGCCACGTTTTTTGGGAGCAAAAAAAAAAGTACGCCTGCTGCAGCAGGTTCTGCTGGGGACCAAGCTGGGAGCAGCACCCCTGCTCCATTGGGTTCAGTGCCTCCACCACCACGCCAACTTAAGTCAAAGCCCTTGAGTGCTTCAGAGGCAGTCAGTGTACTTCTCCAATCACCATCGACCAGTGATGTTGGCTCATCGCAAGAAAGTAGCAGCAATGTCCCTGAATCAACACAGGTTGTTGTAACTCATCTGACAAGTGTTGAACAACCACAGCCGCAACAACAACACCATGTGCAAGTACACGCCCAAGTACATGTGGAAGGAGAGGCAGCAAAAGGAGATGCGCAAGCAAAGGTGCATGGAGGTTCACAAGTGCCCACAATAGTTGTTCCTCCCGAAGTAGGGGCACATCAGGAAATCGACAATGAAGCCGAGGTATCATTGGAAGCCACTCCTCCTGATGATCATTCATTGTCTTCCACATCCCTAGCAAGGAAAAGATCAAGGGGGGTGTCTACATCTTCTTCAAGCCCACCTCGTTCTGATGCAAGTGATCTGTCTTGGGAACCACAACTGCGGTCTGACAGTGAGGCACACCATGATCTGACACCGGTACCTAAGCGTAAAAGGAAGGTCGTCCAAAAACTCAAACCTATGGAGTGTGATGAGGCTCAACAAGAAGTGACAGATACTGCTGGTGATGAAGCCTCTCACGATGACGACGAGCCAGTCATCACAAAGGTCACTGCAGCCCCACCGGGCATGCAGCAAAGAGACATTTTGACCCTATCCCGAGAAGCTGCTGAGCGTGATGATGATGTCGGCGAGGAGGCAATGGAAATGGAATCATTAGATTTGGAGTTAAGTAGTACACCAAAACCTACCGCTTCCATATTTCTTCGCAAGAAGGTACCCACCTCGTCCTCCACCTCAATTCGTGGTGGTGAAAGTGCAAAACGTACTGAAGTTCGGCAATCCACATCCTCCACTTCATCTGGCATTAGCAGCAGGACCACCACCACCAGTATCGCCGCCTCCTCCGGCCCCCGAAGACATTTCAAGTCTCCAGTTTGGGACTTCTTTAGTGTTTGCCCAAAAAAGGAAAACGTAGCCATTTGTAGCCTTTGTAAGCTTCGAGTTAGTCGTGGTAAGCTTGGTTCTAACTATGGTACCGGAGGCCAGAGAGGTCATCTTGAGAGAAGGCACGCTGTCCAATGGTTTCCGCACCTAGAGGCGGTCAAGAAAGCCGGAATTGCACGTAATGAAAACGTTGATTTTTCATCTGCTGATGACGAGGAGGTAGAAGAAGACGATTCAAACACTTCACTTACACCCAGTTCCCATGTCAGCAGCACACCCCATGGGAGCCACACTAAGAGTGTGGGAGAGAGTGAGACATCAATGCGGAAAAGTTCATCAGCGAGCGTAACTGGGTCGAAGAGATCATCATCATCCCGTAAATCATTGGTCCAGGGCAACATTAAAAATATGTTGTTTACAGAAGCGCAATATGAACGCAACCACCCAATGACCCGTCTGTATAACACTAAGCTGGCTAAAATGCTAGCTCTGGACCTTCTCCCCTTTTCTTTTGTAGAAGGGGTTGGTTTTCTAGAATTAGTGACAGCGCTCTGCCCTAAATGGAAGGTTCCTAGCCGGTTCTATTTTGCCCGAGTTGCGGTTCCAGCACTACATGAAGATGTTCTGAAGGTGATTGGGGCAGCTTTGCAGAAGAGTGCTGTTCACACTATACATCTGACAACAGACATGTGGACCAGTGGCGCAGGCGCTGATTACATGTGCATCACTGCACACTGGGTCTCTTTTTCAGGGGCTAAAGCAAAGCTAAACTCAGGTGTTGACACTAACATTGTTTTTAAAGGTGCTCGGAAACATGCAATACTGGCCATGTTTGGTTTGGAGAAACGTCACACAGCAGAAAACATTTTGGATGTCTTTAACACAAAGGTCCTTAACTGTCTGTCCCCACTAAAACGCAAGGTTGGTTATGTTTCCACGGACAATGGCGCCAATATAGTTAAGGCCATGAGGGACGGTTACTATTTCAGAGTGCCGTGTTTGGCGCACTGTATAAACCTGGTTGTCCAAAAATTCTTGGGTAATAAAGGCAGTGCAGCGTACGGTGTATTGGACACCTGCCGAAAAATGTGCAAGCATTTCAGCCATTCTTTTAAGGCCCGGAAGCAGCTGAGGAGCCTGCTATATCAACATCAAATGCCAGTGAAAGCACTCATCCAGGAGGTGGTAACACGTTGGAACTCAACCTTCTACATGCTTGAGCGTCTGTATGAGCAGTATACGGAACTCGATCAATATTTCCTTAAAGAGGGTGCAGAGGAGCTGAGGATGGGTGGGCCGCAATGGAACATAGTTGAAAGCCTGACACGCATGCTTCGTCCTTTTGAGTTCTTCACGCGTGCAGTCAGCAAGGAGGACTCTAATTTGGGAAAAACTATCCCATTGTTGTACATGCTGGAGGACCAACTGAAGGAGGTGTGTTCTGTGTTTAGAAAAGATAAAAACCAAGACTCTTTGCTTCTGGCTGAGCAATTATTAGAGCTCCTACAAGGTGATGAACGTCTTAAAAAGATCCACTCAGAACAGCATTACATTTGTGCTACTATTCTGGATCCACGCTACAAAAAGGCGCTGGCAGGCCAAGCATTCTTTCCTTTTGATGATGAACATGTTCTAAAGTACAAACGTTGGCTAGCCTTGTCAGCCAAGAAGTTTGAAACAGAACGGCTGGAAATTGAAGGAAATGGCAGTACATCAGCAGGCCATCCCCAGTCAAAACAATCCACTTCTGCACCTGTGGCTGTGGCACAAGTGACCTCTCAGCCGTTAAAGACACCGGCAACCGGATCATCTGCACGAAAGACAACAGAAACATTGGAGGCTGAAGAGGATTGGCTAGCTCTGCGTGGGTTTGGTTCTCAAAAGGTCAGAGGCACAGCAAGAGCTAAGCAAAGTGGAGGAACCTTGGATGAGGACCTTGAGTTGATGGTGAAGGACTATCTGAATGACTCAACAGAGGTCTATGTTAATTCTGACCCATTGGCGTATTGGCATGGGAAAAAAGAATTGTGGCCACAGCTCACCAACCTGGCTTTAAACTACTTGTCTTGCCCACTCGCAAGCGTGTCTTCTGAACGGGTTTTCAGTGCGGCTGGTGGGATTGTAACTCCCAAACGGAGCCGCCTCTCGCCCAAAAATGTGGAGAGGTTAACAATGATCGAGATGAATGAGCACCTCATACCACCAGATTTCAGAGTACGAGAGAGCGTGCCGGATGAAGAGGAGGTGGCCAGCAACATAGATGAGGGAATTTCTACTCTGTCAGGTGACACTGAGCTCTCCCTGCCTGAATTCGCAGAGTATGATGACGAAGCCTTATTCTTATTCCTGGACCGTGATACCGACTTCGAGCCCTGAAAATGAGACAACGAATCAATAACTTTCTTTTTCATCCTTATTCACTTTTATTCCTGTGTGTCTGTCTTTCTTTGTTGTGCACAGTTAATATAATTCAAACTTTAATCAGATAATCACAAAAACAAGCCCATCAGCAGAACTGTCTTCACTTGTTTGCTAATTTATTTGAAGGTGCCGCAGTCTGCATTCCTCAGGTTCACAAGTTCAGAAGAACATGCTCCTCTATCCTCCTCCTCCAGACTCCTATTTCCATCAAAGCAGAGGGCTGGTTTACGCCCAATGAAGAAAGACTCAGCACTTGTGGGGGTGTTGTTCTACCTCTTTGCAGGTTAGTTGACGGGTCTGGGGCCATTGCTGGGAAGCACTAAAAGTGGTTTGGACCAAATCCGAGGCGGAAATTTTTTTGTGTTTTTGATGACTTGCTTGCCTTTGAGGTGCTCTTAGGGGGGGTTCCGTCTGTTTGTGGGTGAGTTTCGTGGTCTGGGAGCATTGCTGGGACACTCTAATCTTGATTGCATTTGCTTTTCAGGAAATCCGTCGTGCCAACCCCGACTTATGGCCTAGCTACGCAGCGCGTTTGGACCGAAGGCCCAGAAATATTGCAAGTATGAGATTTTGCTTTTGGCCTGTTTGGGGGTGTTACGCTTCTTGGCGGGTGGGTTGCCGGGTCTTGGGGCATTCCTGGGAAGGTCTAATACCGGGTAGAAGTGGTTGGGACAAAATCCAGGCCGATATTTTTTTTTGCTATTTCTGACATTTTGCTCTATGTAGCGTTTTCGGGGGCCTGTTTGGGGGGCTTCCTGGTGTTTGTGGGTGAGTTTCGTGGTCTGGGAGCACTGCTGGGACACTCTAATCTTGATTGCATTTGCTTTTCAGGAAATCCGTCGTGCCAACCCCGACTTATGGCCTAGCTACGCAGTGCGTTTGGACCGAAGGCCCAGAAATATTGCAAGTATGAGATTTTGCTTTTGGCCTGTTTGGGGGTGTTATGCTTCTTGGCGGGTGGGTTGACGGGTCTTGGGGCATTCCTGGGAAGGTCTAATACCGGGTAGAAGTGGTTGGGACAAAATCCAGGCCGATTTTTTTTTGGCTATTTCTGACATTTTGCTTTATGTAGCGTTTTCGGGGGCCCGTTTGGGGGGCTTCCTGGTGTTTGTGGGTGAGTTTCGTGGTCTGGGAGCACTGCTGGCTATATATACTTTACTTTGCAAGAGGTTTGAAGCAAATCCATGGTGGCAGAGGGGACTTAGGGCCTAGCTGCAGAGCGCGCGCGGAGTGATTTGGGAAATTTGTGAAAAATTGACTAAGTCCCCATTTTTGTACTTTTGCTCTTTGGCTGTTTGGGGGTCTTCTACTCGTTTTCTCCTGGGTTGACGGCTCTGGGGCCATTGCTGGGAAGCTCTAATACCGGATAAAAGTGTTTTGGACCAAATCCCAGGCGGAATTTTTTTTGTGTTTTTGATGACTTGCTTGCCTTTGAGGTGCTCTTAGGGGGGTTCCGTCTGTTTGTGGGTGAGTTTCGTGGTCTGGGAGCATTGCTGGGACACTCTAATCTTGATTGCATTTGCTTTTCAGGAAATCCGTCGTGCCAACCCCGACTTATGGCCTAGCTACGCAGCGCGTTTGGACCGAAGGCCCAGAAATATTGCAAGTATGAGATTTTGCTTTTGGCCTGTTTGGGGGTGTTATGCTTCTTGGCGGGTGGGTTGACGGGTCTTGGGGCATTCCTGGGAAGGTCTAATACCGGCTAGAAGTGGTTGGGACAAAATCCAGGCCGATTTTTTTTGGGGCTATTTCTGACATTTTGCTCTATGTAGCGTTTTCGGGGCCTGTTTGGGGGGCTTCCTGGTGTTTGTGGGTGAGTTTCGTGGTCTGGGAGCACTGCTGGGACACTCTAATCTTGATTGCATTTGCTTTTCAGGAAATCCGTCGTGCCAACCCCGACTTATGGCCTAGCTACGCTGCGCGTTTGGACCGAAGGCCCAGAAATATTGCAAGTATGAGATTTTGCTTTTGGCCTGTTTGGGGGTGTTACGCTTCTTGGCGGGTGGGTTGCCGGGTCTTGGGGCATTCCTGGGAAGGTCTAATACCGGGTAGAAGTGGTTGGGACAAAATCCGCGCGGAAAAGCCTTTAGTTTTGGCACTTTTTGTAACTTAGGGTTCGTTAGGGTTAGCCCTAGCAGCAGGATTGCATGTGTTTCGGGGTGTTCTAGATTTTTCCAACTGAGTTCTGGGGTCTTAGAGCACTCGTGAGAATGTGTAATTTTGGTTGCAAGTCATTTGAAGAAAATCCATGGTGGGAAAGGGGGGATTTGGCATAGTTAAAGAAAGCCTTTGCCACTATTCTTAACTTAGGGTTCGTTAGGGTTAGCAGTATTTCTATTGCATGTGTTTGAGTGGGGGGGATTTCGAGTCTTGGAGCGATGCTGGCTATGGCTACTTTTGCTTGGTTGCTTGCAAGTGGTTTGAATGCAATCCACGGTGGGTAATGGGTAATTAGGAAGGGGGTACTTCGGCCTACTTTTACTTTCAAAGTAAGTTTTGTCACCAGTTTTCTGCTAGGCCTCGTTTTTTGAGATTTGATTGGGGGTCTTCTACATTTTTGCGACTGGCTTTAGTAAGGGTCTGGGTGGGAGCACTGCTAGGAAGATCTAATTTTGTTCTAAAACACAGTTTACAGTACACCTAGCTTGAGGGGCAAGATCCGCTACATTAATTTGCCCATACTTATTTATCCTTCAAAAGGTGACTCAGAGTACGCACTTTCATAAATATTGTACTGTCTACTAGGAAAATCAAATTGTGACTTTTTGCACTCCACAGCCTACATACCTTATATTTATTTATCAGTGGTGTTGTAATATTATATCACTTCCTGTTTTTCGTTGAATAATTACAGGCCGGGTTTCAGTCTCTGCAATGGGGAAAAAAGGATGGAGTCAGGCTTCACAGTAGCGAGCCACAATTCAGCATCAGGCAGGCAGTGGACAGGGTGTCTTCTGGTGACCAACATCGATGGACGAAGCGTCGGCTGCAATGGAGGAGTGCCGCTAATAGGAGGATTTTTTTTCTGCAGGCAACTTACTTACCACTTCCAACAGGACCACTACAACCACATAGATACAGTATCCCTTGCCTTTTTCTCTGACTGTGACTGCATTTCTTGGCTCTCTCTCGGCTTCTACATTGATCCCTTAACACATCACTTAGTCCACTCCACTATCACATCTGCACCACACATAGTCATTTGTAAGTGCTCCTACGTAATTCGCAAGTCGCAGCACGCCCCAGGCCGTAGAGGACTGGGATGGCCCCAATGATGAAGCATGTCACCAAGGGGCAACCCTGGTGAGTGAGGGGACACCTAGAAAAAAAGCAATTTCTCCTTTTCTATCTACTATACCTTCCAGACCAACCCCACTGAGTGTTGTTGTGAATGGATTTATAGTGACCAGCAAGGCTCTCGGGTATCTGGCTACAGAGACCTTATGTTGAATATCGTTATCAATAATTTACACATAGGCCCTTTACTGTTGCATTCTTTCTTCCACAGTTGTCGAATGTACTACTTACTTTTCACTGACATGCATGCAGTAGTGCATGCACTTTCAAAGATTGATGGATAGGTTTGTACCCAAAGAATTGTTTATGTTCAATTGTTTGTCTATGCTGTGCTTTTTTTTACAGGGTGTCTTCTGGTGACCAACATCGATGGACGAAGCGTCGGCTGCAATGGAGGAGTGCCGCTAATAGGAGGATTTTTTTTCTGCAGGCAACTTACTTACCACTTCCAACAGGACCACTACAACCACATAGATACAGTATCCCTTGCCTTTTTCTCTGACTGTGACTGCATTTCTTGGCTCTCTCTAGGCTTCTAAATTGATCCCTTAACACATCACTTAGTCCACTCCACTATCACATCTGCACCACACATAGTCATTTGTAAGTGCTCCTACGTAATTCGCAAGTCGCAGCACGCCCCAGGCCGTAGAGGACTGGGATGGCTCCAATGATGAAGCATGTCACCAAGGGGCAACCCTGGTGAGTGAGGGGACACCTAGAAAAAAAGCAATTTCTCCTTTTCTATCTACTATACCTTCTGTCAGGTTACGCAGCCCCTAAGCGCCTACCGTACTATGAAACTACATTTCCCATGAGTAGGCGGGAGACTTGCAGGAAGTTTATCTGGGGAACAGACGCGCTTCCTGTTGCGCGTTATTCTGGTTTCTGTTCTGCACCGGCATGAGAGCGGACGCTCTGCATGCTTTTCTATCGTGTCTCCTGTGGACTATCACCTTCCCCCCCCCCCCCCCCCCTGAGGCTCAGTGGGGAGCGCTTCCGTGTTCTGTCCTTGGCGGTAGACGGACTTCACGCGTCTTCAGGTAAAGCCGCTCTAAACTCTTCGGCCGCCCGTGCGGTCAGCTGATTACTGCCTGAACGTATTGTTAAGGGAGGTTCTGTGACTGTTTTCTAACAGAATTCTACCTTTGATGAATTCCTGTTTGGTTGAATTGTGTGTGGCGGAGTACAGTGGCGGTCTATACCACGTGTTAGCGTTCACATCGGGGATCGTTTTTGTACTATTAAAACGGAGCGCGGTAGTAAGGACAACTACGCGTCTCCGTTGTATAACTGTGTATTTCAAAGGACCTCCATACCTGGGCATGTAGTGAGGTAACTACAGGCTACCCCAGTTCTCTTTGTGTAGTGCACCGTGGGGTGTGTTGTTGGCAGAATTCAGTGGTGGTCGCAACTACGTTTTTCTGTTTGACCTTCACCAAAGATTCTCTACTGGGTCATTACTTAGAGAGCGCAGTGTTGTAGTTCTTGCTTCCTACACACTACCGTTTCCCTCTTCCTTTTTGTTGGACCATACATCTTTGCTTTGACTATTTGGAACCCCCTTTGTACATTGAGTCCTCTACCAAGTTTGTGGTATGTTGTGAGTAGTGGGTTTGATGTCTTAGTATAACGCGAGTGTGTTTGGTGCGACAGGAGTGTGTTCGTTAACTATATGTTTATGTGTTTCTTAGGCCTTCCTCACAGATTGTGGCAGAAGGGCTATAGTATTTCCTATCCAAGGTCATGTTTTCTTGGTGCTCAGGTACTTGTCTACTTCCTTGGTTATTTAGTGAGACTATATGAGAGTACCCTTGTATGTTAGGACAGCACTTCACTGATGCCTGTCTTGTCTTCTGTTACAGGTATCCTTTCCCTGCTGACCCTACCTTTACCCATCCCACATTTTTTATTTTAGTTTGTTATTTTTCTCCCCCGCCTAATGGCTCGAACACCCTGTGTTTACACTTCTGGGTGTTGGTGACATTTGGAGGTGGAACCATATTTGCATCGACTGGATCACGGGGAGTAAACCTGACACCTTCCAGACCAACCCCATTGAGTGTTGTTGTGAATGGATTTATAGGGACCAGCAAGGCTCTCGGGTATCTGGCTACAGAGACCTTATGTTGAATATCGTTATCAATAATTCCACACAGGCCCTGTACTGTCGCATTCTTTCTTTCCACAGTTGTCGAATGTACTACTTACTTTTCACTGACATGCATGCAGTAGTGCATGCACTTTCAAAGATTGATGGATAGGTTTGTACCCAAAGATTTGTTTATGTTCACAATAGTTTGTCTATGCTGTGCTATTTTTTCTTGTCTCCCAAAACCTTTCCCAAAAACCCCCGTACCCATCCATTTTTCAAACCCTAACCCTCTTCCCCCGGGCTGTGTGGTTTTGATTGATGTGTGACTAAATTATTATTACAGCAATAAATCCACACACTTGCTGGGGAGGATAAGGTGATAGCAACAGGCTGGTGAAGAAATCCGAGGATATATTCTTACTCTGCTTCACAAAGAACCATTGCTAATGTGAAAGAACTTCAACCGAATTAGTAGTTATACTTTACCATTTGTTAGGCTACAATGTGGCACTGCTCTACTGTACTTCTGTCACCTGCTATATTCTCAGTTGTACCGTTGAATTGCTCAGGAGGACAAACCAGATTTCATTTTCTTTTTTTTCATAGGCATGCAACTGCCACTGTGTCACACCGCTAGTACCACCGCTATGAGGAAATTTTATCCGACCAAGATTGCCAACCTTATTCGGTGTTTCCCGTGGAGCCAGCCCTGGGTCTAGCCCTACTTTCAAACACAAATTACAGGTAAGATAAGCGTTTGGTGGTTTGGGGGTATAATGGAGTATTAGTACGAGAGACGAGAGACTGAAGGTAGTACTACTAAAGTCCTAGGACTCTTGGATTCACTTCACTTAGTCTGTGAGAGGCACTTAGTGTTGAAAACATTTGGGCATTTACACTTAAAGGAAGAAAATGGAACTAAACTTTCAGGAAAACAGTCAACGTTAAACCCCCACCCACCAGGCAAGCAGTAAAAAACAGGTATGCTCAGATAAAGTTTGAAAAAGTATATTTATATCCCTAACAAAATAATCTCCCGCAAGACCCTCCCTAACCCCAACGATTGTCCTTCAAAAGTCCCCAAAAACCCAACTCCCAATTCCCACCCCCCAAAAGTCTCTAAAAAAGGGGCAAGGGACACTATGGGTGGATGCTGTTAACTTTTTGGGCCAGGGCATCATGCTCCTCGCGGAGCAAGGCGAGCTCCTGCTGAAGGCGGGACACCATCAGGGTAGTGCGGCGCAGGCGTGCCTTCACTGCCTTGCAGGTGCAATGCCTGTGAGAGGCAGCTGTTGGCCTTGCTGCTCGGCGGTGGCGTTTGCCTTTGGCAGCCCGGCTCAGTCTGGGTGGACCACTGTGCTGGGTGGCAGCCCGTGGGGCCACGGAGGCCGATGCAGACGACGTTGTTGTTGTTGTCGACTGCACACTTTCCTCGTCCTCCAGGGCCACCAGCCGCCGATATTCCGCAACAGTGGCCTCGATCCTCCGTTGCCGGGCCGCTCTAGCCAGCTCCATCCTCCTTGTTCGTTTGGAAGGAGAACCTATATGAAGAAAGAAAGACATAGTCTGTAACCAATGCTCTTTAAGATTAACTCAATCATTCAGCAGAAATTTGTGTTGCAGTACAACTAGCAACTTGCAAGCGCATTACATAACTATTGAGGCCAGTATCTATCTAACCTCACACTTCTTCATCCTTGCTCTAACATTAGTGGGAGTTTAAGGAACAAATTCTACGAGCACTGTGGACTTCCATTGGAGTCGACTATGAAAGTACACCAGTCTTATTCTTCTTCTTATCTCTTGTTTTGGAAAATTGGTACGTTATTTTCTGCAAGCCGGCATTGCCAGCGCAGTAAACTTGCACCCGAGAAAAAGAGGCGCACGCCATGAGGAGTGACCTAGACTTGCGTTGCCGTTGCGTTACTGTACCCGTCCAGTACATGCAGGTGGTGAAGCTCTTACTTTTCTAGTACGGGTGGCACTGAGAATACTCTGTTACAACTCAAGGGCTACTGCTTAATTAATTTAACTTTCACCCTACAGTGGAAATGAGTACTAGAAATGGAAAATTGAAGAAGATAAATAATCTGATTATCTATCACTTCACATGGGATGTTTTTGCTTATATATGGGATGACTTTAGGTGCTTTGCTTTTTATTGAGTGACCAGTGATACATCCACACATGAATGACTGAGTACTACTAAACTTATTAAGAGAGGTAGGGAGTGGCCACCATAATAACCGGATCTATGCAGTGCTTGCAATACAAACTACTGCTACTATTTATGGTAGTATTTGGACAAAATTAAAAGTTCTTTTCCTTGCCTTTCCTACACTGGAACGGACGTGCGGGTGCAGTGTTACATGCTCTTCAAAGTTACACTTAGTTCATCCACTGACCGTCTACTCTCTCTAGATCATGGGTACTCACAAACTTTCTCTCAGGGGCTACATTTACAGTGTAGTTTGGGGCCGAGGGCCGCACTGGTGGGGGCGGAGTCAGAGGGGGCGGGGCTAAAGCAAAACGATAACTTGTGACCATGAGGTTGCACACAGGTCCCTGCAGCAGATGCCCTCATCCACTGAGCCACCAGACCCAGCATTTACATACATCTCTCTCCCTCCTGCTCTCCCTCCTGCCCTCCCTCCATCTCTCTCTCCCTCCTGCCCTCCCTCTCCCTCCCCCTCTGTCATCTCACTGTGTGTGTGTCTATCTGTGTCAGCCTTCAGCCCGGGTTGAGACCGCTTCCTCAACGCGCACACACAGACAACAACACCAAAGTACTTAACAGGTCTTTAAAAGACCATGAACATATTATTGAGGCTTTGTTTGTTGTAGCGCCCCTGCTTCTCCACCCTGACAATCACTGCTTGCCCGGCCCCACAGAGCAGAGGCTTTGTTCTATTTCACCTCTTTGTGGCCTTGCATCTCCACTCTGCTCTGTGGGGGCCGGGGCAGCAGTGATTGTCAGAGTGGAGATGCAGGGGCGCTAACAGGTGAAATACAAAAAAGCCTCTGCTCTGTGGGGGCCGGGGGAGCAGTGATTGTCTGCAAGGTCTGCGCACCGCCAAGGAAGGCTTGCCGGGCCACCACCGGCCCGCGGGCCATACTAGGAGTACCCCTGCTCTAGATACACATATGCTATCTAAGAGTCAGATAGTAGCATGATCCAGGTATATGGACACATACAGTTTCTGTGTCACCCACCCAGGCTGTTGTCCTTCCACCCATCATTGCTTCATCATTCACCCAGCCATGCATTCCATATTCTTGCCTTCCCAGCTAGTCTTCAATCTCAATAAGTAAGGAATATATAAGAGCTTACCTCTGGCCGCCACCACCACCGTCTCAACTCTCACAGCCGCCGCCTCCTCCCCTGAAGAATCGCCCTCCGCCTCCGTGTCGAGCACCACCACCTCCACACTGGCCCCGCCACCAGATGTTCCACCTACAAAGTACATTTAAGAATGTTAGAATAAAGCACTCACTAGTCTTTGGTCTAGGAATGAAGACATGTGAAAACAATGTAATTTGTGACTGTCTACGTTAAAGTTAAAAAAAATGTCCCTTTTTCCAGGGAAGGTTGTCTTGCTGCACTTTTTGGCACAACTGATGAAGGCTGTTTTTTTAACACGCACCATTTTTCTCCACACAGACAGAAGATGGACTTCTAACAACAAGATCAAGTTGAAACCAGGTGAGAGCTCGGCTCGACCACGAGAAATGTCTTCAATTAATCGTCAGCACTAACCACTTTTCCATTATCAGTTAAACGTTTAGTTTTATTATGACTTCATTTTAATAAATGTGTTTACTTTTAATAAAGCTTTTAAACTTAAATACAATCTGTGTTTTTTGGTCCAGACTAGAGTGACTGAGCGAAAGGTTTTGCAATTTTTGCAAGCATGAGTCCAGATAGAACACTTCAAAAGACATTATGGACAATCCCAGAGGACTGCACTAAGTTGATAGAGCTATTGCTGACTAGAATCATGGGAGTTTCGCCAACCGTGCAATCTTAGTTAGCTACACAGACAGACTAATAAGAATAATCTAGTAATACCACAGGGAGTCATAGAAGAGGCAGGATAAGAATTTAGATACAGTCTACAAGAAGAGCAAAGACAATTTTGAAAAAAGTCAAATGAGGAACGCTAGGAAAAATAGGTACTAGTCTAAAATGAAAACTTACTGGGGCCAGCAGAGGAGCCCTCGCCTGCCCGATCCTGGCCCTGTTGAACAGCATCCGCCGCCTGCTGCTCCTGTGTCCTCCTCTCGCCCCTGGGGGGAGCTGACGTACAACATGAAAGAAAGAACAGAAAACATGGATGATTGTTGCTTGTCAATGTCAACCAAATCAAACATTTCAAAAGAACAATAACAAAATATTTCCGCGAAATTATATTGATTATGGTTACTTTTCATTTATTTGCGGACCTGTGACTTCGAAAGTCACGTAACTCACTAAACAAAGTACTGAAACGTTCACCTAGGACTGGCAGGCAGCAGTCCGCAGGCAAGACGCAAAGTGACAGACAAACTCCATTGTGATTTCAGTCAGATCAGTGACAACACTAACAGTTGCCTGCTACATTACCAGTCATTTAAATAGTCAAACTATCAATCCACCGCCACTATTTTTCTTATTGTCAGGGGTACAAAGGAAGGGGCAGATTTAAGCCCTTGCGGCTCTTTTGCGCCGTTCTTGCGTGACTTTTGTGACGCAGCAGCTAAACAAAAAAGGGCGCCATGGTGCGGCGTATAATATTATAACAACGTGACGCATTTGGGAGATGCATCCCGTTATAAAGCCCTGCGCCATCAGGGGGCGTTCCGGCGCAAGGGAGGGCATTCCTGCGCTGGAACACATCCTAATAGTGGCTGAGGGAAATCTACAAAATATCAATCAGTCACCTTTAGGACAATGATGCGTCACACAAACCCTGCACCTGCTTGAAGCAGACGTACGGCTTGACCCAGCATTGGGGAGATAGGGTACCCCAGAGCATTGATGGAGCTGCGCCATCGTTGCGACGCAACTCCAGCAGTAAAGCTTCGGTGACGTTTTGGGCCCATGGTGCGCCGCATTGCAAATACGGCGCACCATGTTTGGTGGTGGTAGCGGGCCGCACAATTAATGGCGCATCCCTGCTACTTTGCAGGGATGCGACGGTAATTGCAATTCTGCCCCTTAGGGGCATACTTACTTACGCGTTCTGGCGCATCTCCAGAGATGCGCCAGATCAAATGCGTCACGCAAAACTACCCTTGCGACACGGCAGATGTGCCTCATTTACAAAGCGGCGCGCCCTGGCGCAAGGGTAGGCACTTGCATGACGCATCTCGTCACGTAAGAGCGGCGCATCGCTGGAGTCACGTCGCCAACGCAATGCAACTCCAGTAATGCTCAGGGCCACCCAATACTTAACATGCTGTGTCAGTCCTTTCGCCTGCTTCGAGCAGACATAAGGAATTGAATTGACGTAGCAGCGTCGCAGAAGTGCCTGCGTTAAATCTTGTACATTTCACGCAGGCAATTTTGCGAGGCGCACAGCCGCTGGACCGCCCACCCTGCGTACTAGGAACGCACCCATTGTGGTGCAGGCCCATGGCTTTATAACGTGACGCATCTCCCTAGATGCGTCATGCTGTAAATGACTCGCAGGGATGCGGCACGTTTACGCCGCTGTTGCGTCACGCAAGGCAACGTAAACGTGGCGCAAGGGGCTTGTAAATGTAATCTGCCCCCTAGTGTCTAGCATTACGCAGTTCTGTAAAGTACACTCATACATAATAGTTACTCAGGCCAATGAGACCACGAAATAGAAAACAAATAAGCATAGTAGCAACGCCACTGAGAAGGAGAGCAGTGCACCTGAAATGCACAGAAGATTTTGAAATATAATTTAACTACAATGTAATCGTCATCAGCGGCATTATTGGCTTGCTCCATGTAAAAAACAAATATTTGCAATACAACAACACAGAGCAGGAGAAAACATCATAGTAGTGAGTGATTAAATGGCTACTACTACTCACCAAGCCCGGGGATCTCCAAGCCGAGCTGGTCCAGCAGGTCGCGCTCGCGGTCCAGGAGGTCCGTCCAGCGATGGGTGACCTGGCTGTAGGTGCGCTGGACCCCGTAGAGGTGGGATATGGCCCAGCACACCTTCTCCCACCGCTTCCGGCGCTCCCGCATGTTGTAGCCGCCGGCCGCGATCCTGCCGCCTCCCGCGATGGTCCTGGGCAGGCGGCGCTGGACGAAGTAGACCAGCGCGCCCACTTCCTCCGGGCTGAATATCTCCCGTCGCGTCACCTGCTCCCCCCTCAATCTCCCGCATGCTGTCCTGCCACTGGGTCCAGCACTACTCCCCGCCGCCGCTGCGGCCCTCAAGTGCCTGGGCAGCTTCACGGCGCCTGGCTTGACCATGGTCTGGGCAGGTAAGGTAGGAAGAAGTAGAAAATTAAGAAAGAATAGGATAGGGAAGAAGAAAAGAAAAGAGTTTAAAAAAGTAATTTAAAAGTAAAGAAAAATAGCAGAAAAGACAAAAATATA
Organism: Lissotriton vulgaris; assembly: GCF_964263255.1. Lineage (NCBI taxonomy): Eukaryota > Metazoa > Chordata > Amphibia > Caudata > Salamandridae > Lissotriton > Lissotriton vulgaris. Next base: position 168,304 of record NW_028246378.1, read on the forward strand.
CAGCTAGGAAAAGAGAGGGATAGATAAGAAGCAAAATCGTAAAAAAAAAACTGAAAACAAGCAAAGGATGGCAAAGATACCAAGAGGATTAAACACCATGCCCAGACACAGGAAATGAATGAAAAACAAGATGGCCGGCGCCCGTTCACGAGCGCGAAAGTAAGTTCGCGCGAGACTTTCCTCGCGATCTCGTGCGAACCTCTAGATTTCCCGCGCGATCTCGTGCGAACCTCTACTCGCAATGCGCTTACTGCGCGAGATTATACATAGCGGGCGGAAACGGAAATACGTCACGCAAACAAAATGGCCGCGCCCGTACTCGACCTTGGGGTAAATTCGCGTGTTGCGCTGCAAGCGGCTCGCGAATACTGCAAAAAAACTCGCGAAACAACAAGCCGCAAAAAAATAAAATGCTCATTCGCACGAATTGGCGGCTTCCGCGAATAGCGCGAAAAAAACCGAAAAACGATTTCAGCAAAAGCAAAAGCAATGAGCAGGTGCAAAAGGTCAACCTCATGATTTGTAACGATTCTTTGTAGTGCTTCCTGAGGGGGCCCTCCAGAATTCGGTTGCCTGCTTGCAACTATTGTGTGACCCTGCTCTGACCTTAACTGTATGCCACAAAGGTCCTGATTTACAGCTAAAGGAGCAGACAAGCAGGTGCCAGGCTGGAACTTTAAATTCTTTCAGTGACACATTAATTAGCCCCTAATTCATTATTGTCAGTTGGGGCAGGGCAGGTGTTGTTAATAAACTAACCCCAAATTAATTCATGTCAGTTCAAGCAGGGCAGGTGGGCTTGCTTTTCCCCCCCATCTTCTACAGTGATGATGAACCAGAGGGTGGCATTGATGTAACAGAGGGTGGCATGGGTCAAAGAGAGGGTGCCAGTGGTAAAACAGAGGGTGCTGGGAGGCTGTGATGATGAACCAGACGTAGAAACAACATAGTCGCGACCGTTGCGAGCCGACAAGTAAGTTCGCAATTGCGAACTAGTACCAAATCCTCGCGAACTGACAGAAACAATTGCGAACACACAAAAAAAAAAAAATCCGCAAATTCGCGGATATTCGCGGATTTTGCGGATTGCGAGTTCGCAAATCCGCAAAATTCGCGAACGCGAGATCCGCAAAATTCGCCCATGTCTACAATCAATCAATCAGGGGTTCATCAAGCGTGAGGGTCTCAAGGCAGGGGGGTTGCAGATCCGTTAGCCGAAGAGCCAGGTCTTGAGGGTCTTCCTGAAGGTGTTCAGGGAGGGGGCGAGTATGATGTCTGCCGGGAGCTCGTTCCGGGTCTTGGCTGCAATGTGAGAGAAGCATCTTCCGCCTGCTCTGGCTCTGCAGATGCGTGGGGTTTCGGCCAGTGCGAGGTTGGAAGATTGGAGGTTCCTTTTGGGTACGTGGAAGTTGATTCTGTCATTGCCTATGTGAATGTTTTTATTTTTGCAGTTTTATACAGTGCGAACGCAACACGAAGGTATCAGAGGGCTTTACAAGCGCACTAGTTGTATTACCACAAAATCTATTGGCTTTGTCAAGGTTTTTTCCATGTTGCACAGCAGCAAGTACAGCTGTGCAATATGGCTTGGAAAAAAAATACAGCACTTTGAAGTGGTCAGCATTAACCACGTCAGAGCGTTTTTTAAAACTTTAAACTATGTTGCACAGCAATGCGCTGCTGCTGTGTAACATGTGAAACAACAGCGCAGGGAGGCATTAGGGGTCAAGCAACACGAGAAAGGAGGTTGGGAAACACAATGGAGAGCAGCAGAGGTGGGGGGTGGGGGGGTAAGACGGGTCGGTGGGTTAGCAGGGGCGGCTCTAGGCTCATGGTGGCCCTGGGCATGGACCGTAGGTCGGGGGGGCCCCGGAAGAGGTTGTCCGGCGGGGCGGAGCGCGGAGGCCAGTGAAGAGAGAGGGGGGGGGGGATCAGGGTGTTTGGAAGTGGAACAAATCCCTGCCAGGGGCCGCCACGCAAATATGTATCCATCTTCAGAGGATTAATATATTAAGGATATATATTGGTGTGGTGGCCCCTGGGGTTTGGTGGCCCTGTGCAGGTGCACAGCTTGCACATGCCTAAGGCCGCCCCTGGGGTTAGGAACAAAGGAGTGCAGGTGGAGGGCTTAGAAAGAACGGAAGGCTGGATTAGACACAATGGAGAGCAGGAAGAGGCTGGGAGTGCGTTAGAAACAATGGTGGGGTGGGTCAGAAACAACGGCAAAGGGCGGGAGTGAAGGGGAGGGACTGCAGGCAACACTTTCACAATGACTGTGCTGCTCTCAGAGAACTCATCGGCGCACGTGACAAGCTCACCCTAACAAGCCCATCCTTGATACTCGCTTCTACCCATGAATCTTCCCCAGTGTGTGAAATAAACATTGCATACACAGAACCCTGGCAGCCAAGAGTTACTGTGCCCATCTTGCACTTTATCTTCTTATTTTATATGTTTTGTTCATAAAGTATCATTGTAGTACTAAAGAAAAGCACATTTTAGAATACTGTATTAATTTCCTGTGATGTGTATCATTACATATTTGAGTCATAATAATACACATTGTTGCATAAATCACATTTTAAATATTAATACATTATCCCTAACAAAAACTCACATTTCTAAAAATATTGACAGACATATTCGCAGTCTCAGGCAAACAATGAATACTAAACAGCTGATGTTTAAATGCTCCAAATCTTTCCAAAGAATACTAAAACCAGCTAATAAATTGAGTAATATACCAAATACATAATGAGTAATGTGTAATTTAGCCTTATATTGCCATCTCAGGGTTCAGTTGATATATATAAGACACTCAGCCTTTGGAGTCGTGGTTTACAAATGTCATTAGAACCCTCTCATTGTAATGTAGTACCACATTAAACAGATTCCTATTAAGTACACTTCCTCCCTCTCTCTTTACACCTATATATATTTACCGTCACACTATTGCGGTAGTTGATATTCTGGGTAAAATTGTTTTGTGGGATGATGTTTGAAAAAAATAAATACTCCTAGAATACCCTTTTTATGCTTCTATTATCTGTCTGAGCACAGACAGGCCTTCAACAGCTGCAATAGACAAATGGGGAGATTGCTGAAGAACATCTGTCTGCTCAGCAAGATAAGATTGGGTTTATATGAAGGTGTGTTGTGTAAGAGATGAGCAGGGTTTGAAGCAGAAGCTTCTGCAGTCCTCCTGGCCTTCTGCAGTATGTTGGTGGGATGGACATAGGGCTGGTAGCTAGCAGGATGGCTTCCAAAAAAGAGGTGTGTGAGTGGCAGGCTGGAAGATTACAGTGTCAGAGGTCCCCGAATGTAGTGTTATGGGAAGCATGGGGGAAATTGCACACTGGGCAGGTCATGAGGTTTTGAGTTTGGTGAGCAGGTGGGTTTTCGATTCAGGGCCAGGCGTAGGGGAGTAGGGTAGCAGACAGAATGGAAGGCATTGATGCACATTTATGAAGCAATATGCATGTATGGAAATTATAGAATCACACCAGAAGGCAAAGAAAAAACAGTAGTGATGAACTACTCACAGTTTTGTATTACTGGCTACCTCACTTTATGAGAAGAAATACCAACACCACCCTCCCTTGCACTTAGTGCTTTTTGTCATACCCCCTCTATACAAAGATATTCTATATTCTATGGCTTGAATTTCATTTCCAAAAACCGTTTTATATTAAACTGAAATTCACTTTTGCTGGAGCACTGAGCCAGTCTTACCATTTATCCTGAGAATAATCTTTTTAGTTACCTGAGAGGTAAAGGGGAGTTAATATCAATTAAACAATTCAATTTAAATTTCTTCACCAGCACCCTTTGTTGTCCAGGAAGCCGCTTGGTCACAGTGCGCTTTATCAAGAACTTTTAACTTCAACTTCAACTTCTTGTGCCCTAGGGTCAGCTCCCGAGGTTCCTGTGCCCTAGGTTCAAGGGCAAGTGGCACTCGCCGTTTTTTGTTCCTGTACTGATTTCCAGCTTCTCCCCTCCCCAGTGCCCCTCCCAGGACCTAATTCATGGAGGCTGCAGGTCCTCACGAGCTGCCTGGGCTGCCAGCTCCCACCTACCTGTGCCTGACCCAGGACCTCATGACCTTCAGAAGACTTCTCAAGACCTGGCTGTTCAACCAGTAGCTGCCACCCCCTCCCCATCAGCGCCTTGAGACCCTCACAGGTGAGTAGCACACTTTACAAATGTTTGATTGATTGATTGATTGATTGAGTTGCCACCTTTATCCCACTACTGCCTGGCCGCTCCTGCCTCATAGTCAGCCTCGGCAGCCTGCCTTGTCAGCCCTCCTAGGTTCCTGTGCGCTAAGCTCAGCCCCTGAGGTTCCATACCCTGGGCTTCAGGACTAGTACCACCCATGGGATAATGGTTCATCATCATTATTCCACCTCCCCAGTTCCCCTCCCAGGACCTACTCAATGGAGGCCGCACACAATGGAGGTGCCGCTAGCACGCCAAATTGCAAAAAACACAGTTGATGGACAGAATGCAGAACAATGTCTTACATTCACCCCAGTACAAAGATCTGGGCCTAAATCCATCGTTTTTTGCACTCCACACCACCCTAGGTCAGACAAGGGCTATATGCAAATCAGCCTTGACCCTGTGCCTCATGGGAACAGTCCAGCCCGAACTACCAAGCCATGTCTTTCCTAGACCGGAATCAAGCATCCAAGGACCGGTTTCTGGTTATCAGCCTTCTTCAGCCTGGATAGCTTGACTCCAGTGATGTGGAGAGCCTGGGACTCACGTCTGAGCATACCCAGCCTACTCGGGGTGAAAATTGCAAAAAACACAGTTGATGGACAGAATGCAGAACAATGTCTTACATTCACCCCAGTACAAAGATCTGGGACTAAATCCATCGTTTTTTGCACTCCACACCACCCTAGGTCAGACAATAGCTATATGCAAATCAGCCTTGACCCTGTGCCTCATGGGAACAGTCCAGCCTGAACCACCAAGCCATGTCTTGTTCCGGTCCAGGGAAGACATGGCTTGGCAGTTAGGGCTTGACTGTTCCCATGAGGCACGGGTCAGACTGATTTGCATATAGCCATGTCTGAACTGGGGTGGCAGAGTGGGATAAAGAACGGTGATGGATTAAAACCAGATCTTTTGACTGGGTGTGAGTGTTTGATTGATTCAGATGCTCCGTCCATCACCACCCCCTTTTGTACCGCTAGCACACCAAAGGCAAGACCCTCTGCGCCCATCCTTGGCTGGACTGCGCCTGGTGCCAGGAACCCTGGCTCTCCAGACACCCACAGGTACTCCACTGCAGGTTTCTGAGCCCTGGACCCCGGACACTGCAACAACTGCTGCCTCGCATTTCCTCACTCCACAGAAGAATTGTTTACCTGCCACTGATGCCCGTTCACCTGCAACCTAGGACCACCCGTCCTCGTAGAAACCCATGCCACTCCCACCCTGCTGGCCGACACTTCCCAGTAACTGCTCTGATGCCTCCTGATCAACGCCAGATCGCTCTGCAAACATGCCACAAAGTCTGGGACACCATATACACCCCGCCCCTGATGTGACCTTCATTACAGAGACATGGTTCACCCCCACGTCGGCCCCGACATCGCCACTGCGACACTCAAAGACTACAAGATGAAACACCAGGACCTCACCAACAATCACGCAGGTGGCATCTCCATCATACACAAGGAATCACCACCACACCTGCACCACCACAGAAGATGAAACAAGGCGGATCATGGAACACCTGAATTTCCAACTCCACATCAACAACAAAACACCCATCAAGGGTACCCTCGCCTACAGACCCTCTGAACTGCAAACTGGCTGCTATGACACCATCACATAGTTCATCTCCCCCTTCGCCATCGATTCCAAGCACTACCTACATCTTACTAGGAGACCTCAACTTCCACCTGAATGACCCCAAAGTCACAAACCCTGCTGACCTCCAGGAACGAATGGACAACATAAGCCTCACCCAGCTGTTCACAGACACCACACACAGATTAGGACACACACTAGACCTTATCTTTACATCCAGTAATAGAGTCTCATACAGCCATACCACGGAACTAACCTGAACCGATCACTGCATCGTCCACTTCACCATCACGGCACCACCTAGCACCACCCGCAACCCTTCCAACACTTCCTTCTGCAGCTGGAGCAAAGTGACACAGAACCAGTGGATGGACCTGTAGTATGGTTTAGGGCCTCCTTTTGCGTGCATGTTAATTTAGCATGGCTTATTAGAAGTTTAAACGCCATTTTACCTTTTGCTGCTTTTTGCACTCAACACTGCTTAGCTGTTTTTGCAAGTTAGCTTTCACGAAGGCCTATACATGAGAAAAGGTTTGTTTTTCGACATCTCTAGACATACATCGTGCCCCCAGTCTGTACAGTGAGTGCTGAGCCGTCAAGGTTATCATAACATGCAAGCCTGTTTATCGGCATCTCTGTGTAACATATTCTAGACACAACATTTTGGCAGCTGCGAGCCGAGCAAGATTCTGGAGCCTTTATTATAGCAAACTTGCCATAATTTCACACTTGGAAGATTCCAGAGATGCAGAGAGACTTGCTGATCCAGATGTAATTCATACTTACTGAACAGAAAGGTAATGGGGTCCCCCAAAACAAGTTCAAGAGACCTTCTATAGCTTATAATACATAGTTCCTATATAGGGAGGGTATTTAAACTAGGCGCTATATCATCTATTTACACTATCATTGTAATATGATTCCTCCGTATGTATTTTATGGAGTTGTAACCATGCTGCTCCCTACCTCGAGACCATAGGTCCCGACCCCTGCGCACATTTGCCAATGGGATATACCACACTTTAATTAACACTATATATTGAATAATAAAAAATTTTCACTGCATAATTGAACATTTATTTTGACACCATAAATATTCACTCGTTTCGTTTAAATCATGAAGCGTATTTTACACGCAGTACATATCATGCAATCATTTGTTCTTTTACAACGTTAATTCTGACAATGTTCTTCTGTATTCATTTCAAGATGCTCTATGCATTTCGGGTCTCACAGGACCCTTCATCAGGAGCAAGTGCCATCTATGAAAACAATAATGCACAGCAATGAGCTTTATATAGCAACTGGGGTAAACAACGTAACAGTTGAAAAAAGAGAAAGCAACATGCTTGCTTATGATGTGTAAAAAACTCAATCCAAAAGTGTGTGTGGAACCCAAACCATCACCACTGTGCAATCACTAAAGCCCAGAGACAAAATACCAGCTTACTTGATGCTTTTTAAACGACACACATAATACCTGAAAAAATGAAACAACCATCTATGAGAGAAACACAATGGTTTAACTAATTCCTGCAGGCATATATTAACTCTGCCTTCTGGACTTACCAAAGGCTTCGTGTGAATCAAATCCTGATGGCTGAATATCCGTAGTTAATACCTCGTGAAAAACGACCGCATTTCAAGCCCCTACAACAACAGAAAATAGGCACAATGTCTGTATAGACCCTCATTCAAAATGCCGTGTTCGAACTCCCCTACTACTTCGCTCGCTTTCAGAAGTTCCATAAATCTTACCGATTCCCTTGGAAATCAAGGTCTCAACTCCGCTGGACCATTTCTCCGAGTGAGTACAACTCCGCAAACTCCGCGTCCGCGGGAACGCTGTTACCGACGAGTACGGTAGTAAACACTAACAACGGACTACCATTCTTCAGTGTAATGCGGCCGCCATAGTTGAAGGGTAAAAACAACTCAACTACAACTGTGTATGTGATATATAATTTATCAAAACCATATCCAAACTACAACCAATATTAAACGCTCATAAATATGCATCAGAAACTCAAATTTCTGTTCAAAACAAAATGTGTGGACAATATTCGACGCAGTGGCTAAGAAGCCAAGACATAGAGCCTCAAAAAAAACTGGTGACTCAACCAAAACTTAAGGTGTGAAAAAATGTGAGTGTGTAAGCATGTTGAAGCAAACCAAAATACTTTATACACCATACTAGACATATTTACAATTTATATACATGTGTACTAATCAACAGTAGACCACTGTAATGAGCAAAGTTACAGAAAACAAGATAAATCTATCCTTTCATTTAATCCTTTTGGTTCTTGGGTACCCAGCTTTTTTATCCAAAATATTTCTCGCTGAAAGAGGGATCTAGTGCGATCCACTCCTTCAGGGAGAACTACCTGTTCTAGCACTGAGAATTTTAATTGAGATATACTATGTCTCTCATTGGTCCAATGGGATGCTAAATTGCTTTTCATATTTTTATTTCTTATCGTGCTCTTATGTTCTGAAATTCGCACTTTTAGTTTTCTTTCTGTCTTGCCTACGTAAACTTTCCCGCAGGGACATTTTATGTAGTATATCAGGTTCATAGAATTACAATCTGAATTGTGGTGCAATTTTATTTCTTTTCCTGACAGGGGATGATGTATAGTATTGCCAATGATGACGTTACTACAGTGCACAAAAGTTGTAACCATGCTGACCATATTATGTTTAATCATATGTCTGCTTATGTTGACTAAAATACTGCGCATGAGAACACATCGTTAAAATAAATATTTTAACCTTACCGTGTCTCTTTTTTACTCCTGGTGTGGACTGGTATGAGAGTATAAAAAAAGAGTGTTCTCACTTCCCACCATTCCTGAGATGGTCGTAAGTCGCATGTTCTAGGTTGTCTAATCATTTGTTACTTTCCCATAGGACGTAGAGCTCATGTGACACTGATTGCTAGCTGGTTGGGGTTTTCTAGGTACTGAGGTGAGTTTCTGGAACACCACAATTCACTAATGTCCTAGGTCTCTGTACACAGTTCTGTGTATGAGCAGAAATCCTTGCAACAGACCTCTTCAACAGTGCCCAACCCTACGCTGTTACAAACCTGAAACAGACAGTTAAGAACTCCAACACCTGGATCACCAATGCCGCAAACCGAGTCGCCCCCATCGAAGCTGCCAAAACTCGCAGATCCACCAAAAAAGCCAGCTGGTACACTCCAGAATTCAGTGCAATGAAATGCAGCTGCAAACAACTACAAAGAAGATGGTGCACCCGCAGAGATGACACAGACCGAGCCACCTTCAAGTCAGCCCTCAAAGGGTAACCATCATCAACTCAACAAAACGGAAAAGGAGGCCCTTGCAGACTGCATTGAGGCTAGCATCAACCGCACCAAGGAACTCTTCACCATCATCAGATAGTTTTCCTGCCTGGCATTCACCGAAAACTCGATCCCTCCCTCACAGGAACTCTGCGACGCTCTAGCAAATCACTTCCACAACAAGATCTCTACCACCTACAGGAACTTTGACCCCCAACCCACTGACCTTCTCAGCCTTCCCACTCCTAAGAAAACTGCACTGACCACCAACTCACCGCATGGTAAAAGCTCAACACTCTGGACACCACAGCCATAATTAACTCCATCCACTCAGGAGCACCCACCGACCCATGCCCTCACCACCTCTTCACCCTCAGAAGCAACGAGATCAGCCACCAAATCATCACCATCCTCAACACATCCATCGACACAATCACCTCTCTCAACACTGAGGTCAGACCGCTCCTCAAGAAACCCTCTGCAGACCCCAGCAACCTCTAGAACTACTTTCCCATCTTGCTGCTCTAGTTTTCTGCCAACGTCCTGAGAAGGCCATCAACCTTTAACTCATCAAACACTTGGAGAGAAACAACCTGCTAGACCACTCCCGATCTGGTTTCAAAGCCAAACATAACACCGAGACGGCGCTGAGTGTCTCCACAGATGACATCTGCACCCTACTTGAGGAGAATAGGCCGCCCTGATCCTTCTTGATCTCTTCACAGCCTTCAACACCGTTTCCCACCACACAATCATCAAGAGACTGCACCAGATCAGAATCAAAGAAGACATACTCGGATGGATAGCATTATTCCTTACGGGTCGCATGCAGAGAATCTGACTCACCCCCTACACTTCGCAATCCAAGAGCACCATCTGCGGCATCTCTCAAGGTTAATCCATCAGCCCAATCATTCTTCAACATCTTCATGACACCGCTAGCCGACATAGTCAAAACCCACAAAATCAATATCATATTGTAAGCTGACGACATCCAGCTCGTCCTCTTACTCTCAGCAGACTCCACCACAATAAAGACCAACTTACACAACTGCATGAAGAAAGTCGCAGCATGGATAAAGAACAACTGCCTGAACCGCAACATGGACAAGACCAAAGTGCTGATCTTTGACCAGCATACCTCCATCTGGAACGAAACCTGGTGGATCACGGAGCCCGGACCCACCCCCTACACCTAAAGACTACACCTGCAACCTTGGCATCATCTTGGACAGCAAACTCACCATCAACACTGTCTCCACGGCTTGCTTCCACACTCTCCACATTCTCTGAAGTATCTTCAAATGGCTCCCCACAAGCACCAGGAAAGCAGTCACACAAACCCTAATCACCAGTCATCTGGACTAAGGCAATGCACTGTACGCAGGAATCACCAGTGAACTCATGAGGAGGCTCCAGACAATACAGAACTCAGCGACCAGACTGATCCTCAACCTGCTCAAAAGGACCCACATCACCTAGCACCTGAGAGACCTGCACTGGCTCCCCATCCAGAAAGGGTGGCAATTCAAACTACTGACACCTGCCTACAAAACCCTCCACAACCGAGGGCCAGCATACATGAACCACCGTCTGAAATTCCACCAACCATCCAGAAACCTTAGTTCTGCCTCTTCTCCCACCTCATTGCCAAGCTCTGCAATGCCCCCCTTCTCTGACCATCTCCCCCGCTGACGGACTACAGGAAGAAACTCAAGACCTGACTCTTCGACTAGCCCAGCAGTCCAGTGTCTGGATACCCTCATGGGTGTTAAGTCATGCTCTATAAATACCAGTTGACTGATTGATTGATTAATGTGAAGTCCTTTAGGCCACACATTAAGGACCAGGAATCAATAAGTAGGGTTATGTTGGTTTTATTATAAATTAAGAGCCAAACTGATGTATATAAATCTCAAAAACATACGACAAAGATCCAAAATCACCACATGCACGCTAAAGCGTTGAATGAAATAAAGACTTAGTAGCATTAAGCATACAAGTTATTCAGTTGCCGCAATACAGAATATAAGAAATAAGATTTAATGAACCGTGTACAGGTGCGACCCTCCTGTCTATGCATGAATAAATGTAAAGTCACCTAAACCTGTCTTAAACTAAAGTTGGGAAAACTGGAGAAACCTAGTTAAAGAGGGGACAGTAGGAAAGTGTTAGCATAGTGGAGACTTCAGTAGAAGTTCTCCAAATCGAGGCAATGCCTAGCATAAAGACGCAGAGAAGCCTGTAACCCTCAAAGTCCAAGAAAATCTTCCCTAAAGACTAACCACCACTACTAACACCATTACCTACCACCACTAAACACCAATTAAACCCACAGAATATTTGAGAATTTCACATCGACTCCAGTAGTTTTTCACATTCTTACAGTAGAGATTGGCAACTTCACTCGTTGAACATCATGACATCCTCTCCTGATACAACTTGCATTGGGAGGAATCGTCTCTTCGTTCTTAGCGCCTCTCGTTTTTGCCAAAAGTTCTCCTCCCAGACCTCACTTTCTCTAATACACAAAATGTCTTTCACTGACTATGAGATCATGTCACCTTCAAAGGAAGAACATTGCAGTGCAAACAAAACTTTCACATTGAAGGTTAAACATAAGGGACCAAATGCTTATGGGCTTTGATAAGCTAACTTAGTAAGACCATCAGTGTACACTTTGAATACATGATTATAGGCGCACCTACGATTATAGAATAAATGCAAAATATTAATAAATTAATGCATGAGTACATAATAATTATATTCCAGTAAAAGCAGTATGACTCAAAATGCACACGTGTAAATGTGAACGAAACCTACAATTTGTAACACTATAATGAAAATATTAGAGCACAAACCTATATGAATGACTACTTTCTACAGTGAATACACTCCAGCAGTATGTTTAGGGTTTACTATACATTGATGGAGTTAAGGCACACAGTAAATATATTGTGCTAATGCATGTAAGTATCGTTCTTTGGTGATGTATAGGGGTGGAGCTTAAATTGTGCGTTTCCACTTTTTATAAGATGCATTGTGCAAATGTACCATGAAGGATTTTTTTTTGAAGAGGATAGATTTGTGAGGATTGTTATTGGTAATACAATGTTTTTCCAATAAATAATGTGATAATGAGGGAACTATTTGCATTGCCTCTGGATATGCTCCTGTATGACAGAGCACATGCAGTTAGAAGCATTGTCTCTGGATGAATCTACACCCAAAAGACATAAGGCAAGGTGTGGCCCCATTGGCTGCAGTCTCACCACTTCCGGATAACAATGCTCTTATGATGTAAGATTCCTTATGAATTATGGTATCCATTTGATTTCAGGGTTGAAAGACAAACCAGATCACTTATCAGTACCAATCTTCCTGCGATTCATTGGTAGAATTCAGCAAATTTCCTGGCACTTGGTCCCCGCATATCAGAAATGTTACTCGCACCCGCTGACTCCCTACCTTAGGGCCACACACTCTGGCCAACCTCCATAGGTGCCTGTCCCCTCATAGCTTGAAGCTCAGAGCTCTTGGCTTCTGGTTTCTTTTGACCTCTCTTGTTATGCCCACACTACTACAATATCTTGCAACCACTTATTCCTGGCCATGTTGATGTGACTTTACATGCCTTGCCTGTCATTTACATACCACGTTACTGTTATGACATCTATCTGGGGCTCCCCCATCCATCAATTAGTCCCATACAGTCTTGATCATGTCTTTTTAATCTTTTTATTGGTTTGCAATACATGAAAGAATGACTTTGAAATCTCTGTGTATTGTGCATCAGGCCTATCCTTGACTTGACCCATCCATTTTTAGCAAAAAGTGTCAACGATACACCCCTAGCGTACTTCCTGATCTAGGTTTCAACTTATGCTAAAAACCCCTTTGTATAAGTGAATGAAGGCCACAGAGGGCTCTTGCAGCCTCTACGCAGCTAAACTATGACTCAGGGCAGAAGCTTGGGGTGCATGCAATCACTTCTAAGGTCGAAGTCTTCATTGGATAATTTAAGCCTCAGCATCGGTTTTTATTTAGAAATGATTTTGCAGGTCAGTTACCCCCTGGTGGGTATAATTTCAACTGCACACATAACATGAGGTCTGGCATAGTTAAACCTGAGATCTTTGAATGGCAGTACGTAGTCATAATAGACTTTGTCGTTTGCCACTCAACATGTGGCCTTACTTTCTCACAAGAGTGTTTTTGAGCGCTTTTGGATTTTTGTGGTGTATGTTTGAGCCTAGCTGATGGCTTATGTTTATCGCCAGTCTTATGATCATGTTCCCACCATATGTCTGCGTTTAAAGTTGAAATCTTCATATGGGGTTTTGCTCTTTGCTAAAGATTTTAGATCATGTACCGCAACAACATTGTGTTAGTTTGCTCAAATGTTCCTAATTTTGGCAGTAGTGTGCTTTCTGTATAATACACACAATCATGTTATGTTATGTTATGTTATGTTAGTATGGCTTGTATAGCGCGCAGCTGCCACAGCAAAGGGGCGTCCCGGCGCTGTAGCTAAGGAGTGTGAAAAACGCACAGAAATCTCAGATCATAAAAGCTATCAGACGTATCTAATTAGACTGGAGGAAAAAGGAAAGTTTTTTCACAATCCACAATTCCACAATCATAAAAGGTGACAAGTTACCACATGTCATAATGGTCACCTGAAGCCTTTTCAGGACTTTGCTTACTTGGACATGCAGACCAATGCTTTTAACGAGGAAGAAATGAAACTACAACTGCATTATACAAGGTACTGCTGTCTAAAGAGACCAAGTGGAGACTCACAAAGCACAGAGTAGGCTGGCTATTCTGCATCTTGAATCTTACTCCAGTTCCAGTTCTCCTACATAGAGTAAGCATGGTGTCCATCCCTTTCAACCACTCGCTTTTTCTGCCAGCCCTTTCAGCCATTTGCGTGACTCTTTTTCAATCACGTCTTGACTGAGCCCAAAGTCATAATCATCTCTCAGCTGATGCTATTGGCTATTTTATTGTATCCTTTTGCTTCCACTTTAGTAATTGCAAGGAACCCATGAGGGGCTGCTTTACAACTATATTCCTTTATGACTGCTACTGGATCCATCACATGGGGCTCACTCTAATGTGCTAATGATGTCTTTGTTACCACGTTAAAGTCATTTAACGTGGCTATGCCAATACTTGTTATGTTACAAACATTTGTATCGGGCATTTCGACCATCTATATGATCTTCAGTGTTATATATATATATGAGCACTCGCTGCAGTTCTGGAATTTGTACTGATGGGAGTCAATGTGATCTGTGAACATTCTGTTTGGTTCTGTTTTCTGTTATCTTTTCATGAACATTACTGGATGGTGATCGGCTATGGTAACAAGCATTTGCAATGCAATAGGCCTCGCATTAGGAAAGTTTGAGCTATTGGTATTATAAATGACACATTTTTTATTTATGTTTTGTTTTTGAAAATAGCGAAATTAATAGCTTTGTCATTTACAATGCCAATAGTTATAACTTTCGCAAATGTGACACCCTATAGCATTTGTAATGCAATATGTGTTGTATTTACGTGACTTACATGTATTGATATTACAAATAACAATGGCTTTTAATTTGTTTTATAATTAATACTTAAATAAAAGTTATTGTAATTTATAATGGCAATAGCTTAACCTTTTGTAAATAACTTTTGTGAACATTATGTTCAGTGTATTTTATTGTGACGAAAATCCAAGAACAGAAGTGAAATATTAACATCTTTTTGTTACATTTGTAATAAAGCTTGAAACATTGAGAGAACATATTTGAACCAGTTGTTGTTGAATGGTTGCACAGATTGATGCTGTGGTGGCGCTGAGTGATGTTGTGATGGTGTGTGAGGGTGAGGTTGTGTGAGGGTGAGAGTGTGAGGGTGGAAGCGTTGTGAGGGTGAGGGTGAGTGAGGGTGGGTGAGGGTGTGAGAGTGAGGGTGTGTGAGGGTGTGTGAGGGTGAGGGGTGTGAGGGGGTGTGAGGGGGTGAGGGGGTGTGAGGGTGAGGGGGTGTGAGGGTGAGTGAGGGTGTGTGAGGGTGAGAGGGTGAGGGTGTGTGAGGGTGTGAGGGTGAGTGAGGGTGTGTGAGGGTGAGGGGGTGAGGATGAGGGTGTGTGAGGGTGAGGGTGTGAGGTTGAGGGTGTGAGGGTGGGTGAGGGTGATGGTGTGAGGGTGAGTGAGGTTGGGCCACGGTGTCTCTGAAAGCAGTTGTTTTCATTTACTTGGCGCAGGTTCAGGTCCGATAGAATGAAATGATACGGGCTAGGCGCATTCCTCCGCCGTGAAGCCATCCCAAGAGCCGTTTTAAAGTTAACAGGAGAATTTCCCCCATGCTGTTCTCATCTGTCATTCCGCGAGACGTCTGTTCTCCGAACGCTCACTCCGTACATTCCTAAACATTCGGGATTGCAAAATGTTATGTTTCCATTCACACGGTAAGAGCACGGTGTCAAATAGGCACCTCGTGCCTGCCCAACTCTTCCCACCCCAAAAATTTTTTCTTGCGTGCCGTGATGTGACACATTGAACTTCCACCTAGCAAAAGCATTGTTGTTTGGCGTAACAAAACTTGAGGGGGCCCCCCTGAAAAGCACATGGAGGGCCCCCCACGCGGCCCGGCCCACCACCTACAGTATATCATCTCGACATCTCAGACCAGCAATTCCTCATGTTAAACTCATAAGTGGTAGAAGTACTGCGTTTATCACAGATAGGTATATATACACATGGCTCCTCGTAGAATGCTCTGAGGCATTTGTTAAAGGCAGCTCTAAGTTTTGGGGGGAGGGGGGTGAATGGCCAAACTGCCGGAATGTCTATCAGGAATAACTAATAAATAACTGAGACATATGTGAGAAATTAGAGCACAGCAAACATTATATCAGCCAAACTTAAAGCCACATTAAATACTTTAGTATGTCACTGATGACGTAAAATAGGATTTAGTATGACAATGATCAACTCAAGTAGATAAACAAGTTAAAGCAGTAAGCAAATTAAGGAAACATTGCCTATTACAGGGATCATGATGTTAATCAATATATACTGACTCCAATAGAGCCCTGATGTGGGAATAGACAACCACAAGTAGAAAAACTAACATTTAGATATAGTTTGGAAAGGTTTTCATTTTGCTTGTAGATTGATCTATTGATTTTATAGTATATGCGGGCGAATTTCCTTCAGGTGTATGACCGGCACGAGATGGAGAGTGGGTGAAGTATGTACCGCCCTACATTATGTTTTACTTTTATTGCCGGCCAGGCCCCAGCCGCCCCATTATGATGCCCTCCCTGATTCCAAATTATCCGATTACCACCCCACCACCCACTGAAACTTAGGGTTGGGACAATGTCGGTGATCCCTCATGGTCAAGGGCCTACGCTGACCGAGAGCTTTCCAGAACAAATCCAGGACTGGATTCAACAGCGAAACCCACTGAGGAAACTTGTAGGACCGAGGTGACTGCACACATTTTTAATATATCTCGCACATGCCATGGAAGATGCCGTAAGACACTTAACATCTGCACGCCCTTTGTGAGAAGAGGGAAGTGTAATGCAATGGGGGACATTTAAATCCTACCAACTTACATGCTACTCGAATAGAGGGCTTGCAATAGAAGCTTAATGGGGAAAAGCCCAAACTATTTCTATGGAAATTCCAAGGAACTTCTGCAAAAACCACACACTTGCAGACAAAATTGCCCAGGCAACAATCAATAATGAATATGGGTGATTAACAGCCAGCGAGAGCAATATGGCGGCATTATGAGGATGCTCACACTTATGCAGGCGAGGGCGGGAACATTTTTAATAACGTCATTGCTGTGCCAATATCTGACACTTTTGTGTGACCATTTTCGAGTCAAATGCTACACATTTGTCTTTTGTATTTTTATTCATCCCTTAGCCATCCACAAGTCATAACCAATCCATCATTACCCATCAAACTAAATCACCCAAATGACCCATCCGCCCACTTATCCAACCTCATCTATTGATCCATCCAAACCCTTTATCCATCAAACGAGCAAAACTCATCCATCTATTCACCCACCCAGCCATTCAGCCAACCTAACACAATAACCCAACCTTTCATCCATCCCCACCCATCCATCCAAACACTTGCATCGAAACACATACCAAATCAAGACCATCTGTCCATATCATCCATTAATTCACTCATCTACCCACCCATCTCTCTAGATACAAGCAGTGAGCAAATGATGAAAACTGGGAGATTTTCAGAGCAGCCTAATTTTTATTCTACCCCATGCCTGATTCTTTCACTACACACTGACTCTTAGCTCACAGCTGGGATTATTTTTATCCTGATTCCTGCTTTTATCACTGCTGCTGTCGTATCCTTCTCTTCCTGCTTCTTTCTCCATTGTTTTATGCCTTTCTCTCTATTGCACTGGGTCAATCTTTGGAAATGAAAAATAATTCTGGATGCCCAAATATTGAAAGCCCGAGTCTACAACATGCATCCACCAGCACAAATTAAGCATGTTTGCCTGAGAAAAGACTGACTCTGTCTCAACCCTCACAAGCTTTCAGAGACACTGATCTTTTCAGAAAATGTACCAGTTTTGAGACAGGCCAGCCAGCCACTGATCTCTGCTTATTCTTAGGCCTTTGTATTACTTCCATGGACTCTACACCCGCCCCTCCCTCCATGATGTGATGCAGGAGGAGAGGCCTCTCACTACCCAACATCAACACTGGATGCAGTAGTGACATAATGAATACCGCACTCCTCAGAATGCGTAAGCCCTACTAGAACTAGCAAATGTTATGGGTTTGCAGGTTCTACACATATCATTTCATAGCAGTAACATCTATCTAACTTAAGATCTTTCAGGACAATGATTATTTTATAATACATTTTTGATATGAGTAAACAATTACAACTTCCCATAAAGTTTTTTTCAGTAATGGTTTAACTACTTTAGTCATTTTTCAATGTAGCCACTAGTTTAGGACCAGCCTTCGCCCAAGTTCTTTGCACCCAGAGTCCACTCCACAAGGCCATTGTCGAAGGATACAATCTTCAGGCACACCCTGGACCCAATTCCCTAGCTCCCTATCAATATGGGTATAGACACCCCTCCTAATGATGTCCCTCTATCCAGAGAGCCTCCTAAATGCAGTGTCTGCCTTTGGTCATCTTCTACACTCACTCCCAAGCGCCTTCAGAGCTTGAGGCCATGGCATCTGGCCAGCCCTTGTGCAGTATGGCATTTAGCCACACCCCAAACTAACTTTTACTGCCACTGGACCCCATAGAGCATCACATTCAGCCATGCCCACCACACTCTAGGCATCATCCACCTCCAGCAAATAAATGTACCAAAAATTGTTTTCATGTGCTATTCATTGGAGTTAATGGTAATATGCAATGTCACCACTGATGTCCTCTCCAAACTAAATTCTGATGCCTTCAGTATAGTTTGGTCTTGTTGAAACCAATATGTCAAATAAGGGTTTCAGACAACTTAAATATCTTAAACATGTGTAATAACAAATGGGTAAGGCACGCAAGATTATCGTCAAAGGGCCAAGTTGAAAATAATGCTTTCTTCACCAGGCAGTCAGAACAGCAGAAAAGTGGGCAGCCATGCATCTGAAAATAAACAATCCTAAAAAAAACTCTGACATTTCTATTTTATAACCTTGTTATATTTCAATCATAACTTTTCAGAATCGAGTAGAGCATGTGATGAGAGCAGGCAATAGAACTGATAGAACATATAAAACTGAGCAGACTTTAATAAGCTACAGAATAGGCAAATTACAAGAGTTATAAATTTAGAGCATAAACTGAGAAGGGGCAGGAGTGGGAAATGGCAGTTGACAGGGGCAGGAAATCAGGAGTGGCTATGGCTATTACAAGGGCGGTACAAAAAGGGGGTGGTGATGGACGGAGCATCTGAATCAATCAAACACTCACACCCAGTCAAAAGATCTGGGTTTAATCCATCCCCGTTCTTTAGCCCACTCTGCCACCCCAGTTCAGACATGGCTATATGCAAATCAGTCTGACCCTGTGCCTCATGGGAACAGTCCAGCCCGAACTGCCAAGCCATGTCTTTCCTGGACCAGAATCAAGCTTCCGAGGACCGGTTTCTGGCATTCCAGCCGTCTTCAGCCCGGCTTGCTTGAATCCAGTGGCAAAGGGAGCAAGGGACTCACGTCTGAGCATACCCTGCCACACTTATGGCGGCCAAAAGCTGTACAAAAGGGGGTGGTGATGGACGGAGCATCTGAATCAATCAAACACTCACTGGCTATTACAAGGGGCAGCGAGGTCACAGGCATCAACATCACACAATAATAAATGGGCAGGGTAGATCTCACTAGAAGCAAACCTGAGTAGAACTAAGTACCCAGAACACTCTTAAACTGCACAAGGGGTTTGAAATAGGCCATGGGGGATTTTAGGGACCTCCTCCATTCGCTAAATTGAAAAAATGGGCAATAACATGGTTTTCTTCATTACAGTGCAAAAATACCAGACATTGATTTTATAACTATTTTGCTAACTTTGCGTTTATGGGTTTGAGATGTACAAATGTACAAACTAATTTCAGTCACAAAAATCTCTTAACAATATCCATTTCATCTAAGACTTGTCAAACAATAACACTATGAAGAACACATGGACTCTGATGTCACGCTTTCACAATCAAAACGGTCATAAATAATACTGGTTTTCCTGGCGGTTTTGTGGTGGGGCCTAGGGTAATGGTTGATTTATACTCCTGTAATTTCCTACCATGTACATCTAAGTTCTCCCTATTGTTCTTTAGTAAAACGTATTTCTAGCAAATGGTGTTTTACCACAAATGCATGGTTTTGATTTATGTTAGAGCAACTTGTTTATTAAATCTGATATTGCTTGCAAGGCTAGATCGACTATAACTTAAAATATACGTTCAGAAAAACTTAATATGTAGTTTTGGGAAAAGCTCAAATGAAGATTTTTGGGGGTGCAAAAAGGGTCCTGCACCTACCAGTTGACAATAAACACCTGAAAATCTACACTAGTAAGTTTCCACCTGCCTACCTTTTTGTATTTATGCAGTTCACATATTTCACCTTCGTTATGCCAGTTAATCTACACCACCGGTGGATTGTCGGGTACATTTCTCCTGCGCGAAACATATGCATTATCCACATTGCAGGCTATCGACCTGCGACAATTTTGTGGAAACGTGCATTTCCACAAGTAAATTTGGTCCTGATAAACCTGGCCCTGTGATTATGCCCACCTGGTAAATGCTGCTACCCAACTTTCACACTTACTCCTGGCGGGTTTTAGGAGGCCTGCCGTCTTCGCCACCACCCAGGCACCCCTCCAGGCTACTAAAGTTGGACACAGACTCACCTGACCTTAGGGCTGGGCCTGGCCTAGCCTGCTGCTTCAGAGGAAGGCACGAGGCCGGGCAGGCAGCAGAAGCATAAGGCAGGGGCATGGCAAGGGTAGCCAGGCGGAGGGCTTGGGGGGGGAATACTGATGAATTCATTTAAATTATGGACGGGGACGTCCTACAGGCCTTCTCAGTCTCTGGTGACGGTGTAGGAGCGTGGCACCTACCCTGATTCAGACTCACCATTTAATGGAAAGCAAAGCTGCCAAGGTTTCAGATTGCTGTGTATGACATTATCATAATTTCAGTGTAATTATGAGTGACATTTCAATGACTATGAGTGACACTTTTGTGTGAGCAAAATTAGGAAGCGAAGACGAGGAAAACATATAAATATTAGAATTTACACCCATTTGAGTAACAAGGGTTTAAAAACTGCTACAAAAAAACAGAAATTGAAGGGCTTTTGTAATCTGATCATACTGTTAAACGAATGTGTAACCATGGCATTAAACAAGTATTTCAGAGGCAGTATTTTATTAAAGTTCTGTGCACATAAGGTAGACACACACCCGGGTTGGGCAGGGGCACAAGCTGAGGTAGGAAAACATCAGAGATGCGCTGCCAGTGCCTGATTGGACACACTGATGTGTTGCCGGCAGGATCGACAGAAAAGTCAATTAACAACCGATTGCCATAGCCATGTTTTGCCGACTGGGCCCCCATGCTCCTCCCTGGCTATTAATGATGCCAGCGCAGTTGCAGACCATCACAGTGTCGACTCCAGGGCCTCTCTGTCCCACGTGGGACCCGGCACTAACAGGATGCGAGCCCGAACAACGGGCCCGATTCACAGAACAAACTTAAGACAAAATCCTAAACTTACTACTTTTGGTATTCACAGAAGTTGGGATTTTGTCTTAAGTTTGTCTTAAGTCTGTCTTAAGACAAACTTAAGACAAAATCCTAACTTCTGTGAATACCAAAAGTAGTAAGTTTAGGATTTTGTCTTAAGTTAGTTCTGTGAATCGGCCCCAACATTCTCATCTTAGCCCTCAATAGTGTTGCCGGGTGGGCCGGCAGAAAAATAAATTGATTTTGCTCACTGGGCCCCCTGGATCCCCTCTGAGAGTCAATCAAATCCAATAGGTCTTGTCTTTGAGACCTGTTGGCTCTACCAAAGTCGGGGGGAAACGCTTTTTTAAAGTATAACATTAAAAACAAAATTAAAAAACTGTGGACTCAGGGTTAAGGGCAATGGAGGTTCAGTTGGGGGGTGGGGGGGAAATGAAAAGCAGCCGACAAGGGAGAGGAATACTGTGGAATCGGGAGGAGCATCCAAATGAATGAGTGCAACAGGGAGCATAGGAGAGGAAGAGGAAAAGAAGCACTCAGGTGATAGCCCATGCTTTAGATGATTTGTGTGCACAAGGATTATCAGTGCACACTGCAAAATTGTGATACTTCTGTGCGCCTACTGCTCATAACACACCTGTTCTATTTGCAAGGAAGCTTGGATTGCACATAAACATGTATGTTCCACCTCTTCTATTTGAAACACAGTTTTCAACTTTCCCAATTCCATGCATGTGTGTATAGCTCATCCAGTTGTTTTGTTTTTGCTCTTTAGTTCTTCAAGTTGTGAATTTACCAGGAAAAATATAGAACTACAATATAAAGAGGCCCCAACAACACAGAACTCGTAATTTTAATTACGCACTGCAGCTGAGAAGATAGAGCGCCTTCTCAGCTGCAAAATTAAGTCAACACAGTCAGCTGACTTGCCGCATGTCCCCGGTCGGGATCTGGGGAAGGCTAAGGCACACACAGTGACATTGTTGGGTCACAGCTGAGCTTGCAGCCAGGGACGGGTGCTGTAGTGTCCTTATTTCAAAAACTATATTACTCTCAGCCCAAATGAAACCATTACTCTGAAGTGGTCACTATCTGCGCGCCGCTACCTTCCCAGCCCCGCAGGCATTGCAGTCAGTGGCTCAGATGAGTTTAGCTCTCGAACATAGTATAGAGTCAGCAGTCAGTATTTTACTCGCTGACTTGACAGCAGCACCTTCGGGTATTGATTGAGCAAGCCTCTATCTAAGGCCCTACAGCAGGTGCTGTAATTGTTTTAATATACAAGCGGCTGGTACTTATTTGGGCCGCAGACGAGAGTCCGGAGGACGGTGACGCACTATAACTGCAGGATATTCACACTCCTCAGTGTGCAAGGCTGGCTCAGGCCGTGAGCCACTGTGGGACGTGGCAATTCGAGTTTGCCGCCTGGCCTCCATCCAGTGACAGTCATCCGTCCAGGCTGTCGAGGGACAGGGGCGGCTTGTGACATTTGAAAGTGGTGAGGCGTAAACTAATTTGCATATTGCACCACAGCGATCGAGCGCAGCGAGCGAGCCCGAACCACCTTGCATCCATCCATACATCATTCATGCATCCACCCATCCATCCACCCATCCACCCTGCATCCATACATCATTCATTCATTCATCCACCCATCCATCCATCATGCATCCACCCATCATGCATGCATCCATGCATCCATCCATACATCATTCATGCATCCACCCATCCATCCACCCACCCATCCTGCATCCATACATCATTCATTCATGCACCCACCCATTCATCCATCCACCCATCCATCCATCATGCATCCACCCATCATGCATGCATCCATGCATCCATCCATACATCATTCATGCATCCACCCATCCATCCACCCATCCTGCATCCATACATCATTCATTCATGCATCCTCCCATCCACCCACCCATCCATCCTGCATCCATCATTCATGCATCGATCCACCCATCATGCATGCATCCATCCATCCATGCACCCATCCACCAAACAATCATTAATGCACCCACCCTGCATCCATCCATCATTCATGTATTTTTATGACCATATAAAAATAAATTATGGACTCTAACAAGCCTTTAGGATCGATGTTGAAGGATGTGCCAGTTTACATATTACATCACCCCTACCTTTTTATGCTGGAAACCTTCTACCACCCATGTATTTGCCATCCTGTAAGCCCTAGGTATGTACTATACAAATTCACATACACCCATACACCAACATCCATGCAATAATAAATGCATATATCATGCTATTCCGCCTCTACAGTTTGTTAACATTTTGAAATTTTAAAGAAAAAGAGAGATTGAGACGGAAAGAGTGTCAGGAAGAAGCTGAGGTATAGTCAGAGAGAGAGTAGCAAGCAGGTTCAGAGCGGCGTGGAGCAGTAAACGGGGCGGGGGGAGACAGGTGGCAGAGGGGAAGAGCGGCACGGAGCTTTAAAAACAGAATAATAAAGACGAGTGAGAAAAAAGCTAAGAAATAAGGGAGATGTGTTTAACTGAGAGGGTAACAAATATGGGACGTGGTAGACGAAGAGACGAGACGACTGGAGTAATGCACTAAAAACACACACTCTTACCTTGCTGCCGGTCCCGGTCCGCGCCACCTCTGGGCTCTGCTCCCCACACGTCACAGGCTCACAGCGCCCCTGGCCAATCCTGGCGCCAGGGGCACAGGTACCTTCTCGCCCGCAGCACGCCCATTAGGGCTCCTGATGGGCATGCGCAACGCCGCAAAAACACAAGTGCGCATGCGTGGTCACGGGTAAAAATTCACCCTACGACCCCACGCATGCGTACTTGTGTTGCCGCCTGTACAATCATGTCAATCAATCAACATGACGCCGCCCGGCGGTCTGACGTCATGTTGATTCATCGACATGATTGTCATAAGGGAGCTGCGGGCGGCGTCGGGCAGGGGGGTCTACGCCCCCACGCCCCAATGGACGAACCGCGCCTGTCCAGGGACAATCCCAAGCAGGGCCGTCCAGTGATAGACTGTCCTGGCGGCCTACTACTCCTCTCTGGCTTTGGTCTCAACTGCGACAATAAAGAGCGAGGCATGCCTCTGAGGCCCGGCCAGGGCCCGCAGGGGCCGTTTGTGCTGTGCGCACTGTGCACCACTATTTAATTTATTAAGAGGCCGGACGCGCCCTTCACTTCATGATGAATTGAGGAGCCCCCAAGAGCTCAGGGGCCCTACCGCAACGCGGGGTCTACGGGGGCCTCTGTTACGCCCCAGGCTTTTAACATTTCACAATTCGTGTTCAAATTAAGTTATATTTATTTGTAGCAAGTAGGATTCTTTTAAATGAGTGCTGCAAAATGACGTCACCGAAACTTTTCTTGGTTCTTGAGACCAATTTTCTCACAGAGAGTTTTCGCCGCCAATTTCATCCGAAAAAGCTGTACTACTATTTAGGCCCATGCATTGTTCCACTTTAAATCAAAACGGTGTGAAATTTACCTTAAAATACTTTCAGACATGTTGCCGTCAATGAACGCATTTTGCGTTTCCAGAAACGAATAAAAGTGAAAGTGTCAGTGAAGCTCTCGGCATTCCGCGGCGGTGGGGTGCGGGGGCGGGGTGTGTGTGTCTGTGTGTGTGTGTCTGTGGGCTGGGTTAAAGATGAGAGCTGAGTAAAATTAACGAAAAGAGGGCTATAGTGGAGAAGCCTGTATTAGGGAGCAGGGAAAGTGCACAAGACCAATTTTCTCACAGAGAGTTTTTGCCACCAATTTCATCCGAAAAAGCTGTACTACTATTTAGGCACATGCATTGTTCCACTTTAAATCAAAACGGTGTGAAATTTACCTTAAAATACTTTTAGACATGTTACAGTCAATGAACGCATTTTGCGTTTCCAGAACCAAATTAAAGTGAAAGTGTCAGTGAAGCTCTGGGCATTGCGCGCCGGGGGGGCGGTGCGTGTGTGTGTGTGTGGGCATGCATGCATGCGTGCGTGTGTGTGTGTGTCTGTGGGCTAGGTTAAAGATGAGAGCTGAGTAAAACTAACGAAAAGAGGGTTATAGTGGAGAAGCCTGTGTCAGGGAGCAGGGAAAGTGCACTCAGAGATAGGTGGTCAGGACTAGGTCATAATAAGCTCTCGGCATTGCGTGGGGTGAGCGGCTTCCTTTGAAGTCTGATGCTGAGGCTCACACAGATGGTGTGCGATGTGGCTGGGATGTGCACGCGCCCTGCTCACATGGACTGTACCCGAGCCGCAGGCAGTTTGGGTAGACTTTTGAAAGCCCTTACTATAATCTCAGTATTGAATATTTATTACATATTCATCATCTGCTTTATAAGCAAAAGATTCACATTCAATAAACAAACATCATTTTACACAAAAAATAAATGAATGAACATTTGTATTCTTTCACATTAGATACACAACATAAAACACCACATTTTTTTATATAACACCCAATGCATTTCGGGACTCGAAGTCCCTTCGTCAGGGGTTCCTGAAAAGCAAAGGAAACAAATTATACGATGCCAGTACCTGCTAATTTTAAAGAATAAAATATGCTATCTATAAAAGATCTGTCAGATACACGATGGTAAAGCGGCCCGACAAAACTTCACACTTCCAGTTCAAACACATCAACACAAAACCTAAATCAAACGCAATAATAAAGGTGACTCTCACCTATTCCAAGAGAATAGCGTTATGGCGTAAAAAATGTAGTTCAATCAGTTGCCTGTAACCTAAATGTAAATATAAGTAAATCCATAATACAGAAATAACGGTGCGGAAAAAGTGCTCAGGCTGTACATGCAAGCCATATAATATAGACTTACCAAATGAATGATTAGCAGAGAATAAGCCTAAAAAAACAGAAGCGAACATAAATATTCTACACTTATGGATATCTCAAGTCTTAACTGCAAATTCAAGACTGAACACAGTTCTCACCTTAAATATCTGGGGTCATGTACAAATCGTTCAACCATGCATTTTCAACTGCCTGTGTGAAAATGGGAAAATAATAATGTCCGTTCTTAAGCAAACTATTTCTCGGACACTACCAAAATATAAATATAAAAGCCAGATGGCCCAAAATGAAAACACACAGCTCACCTCGGTGTTTGTAAACAAGCGACTCAGCCGTGCAGTCGAAAACTCGTTCTGGGATAACAACCTAGGCAGAGAAGTAACGGACGTTGTAAAATGAAACCTAAATGCCGGTCGAGTTGTGTACATGAAAGAACACAACAAGGTATAAAACATGAACGAAGACGCTTACCGGAATTGAAAATTCATCGACCCGACAAGAACCCGACTCCCTAGTAGTGCGACTCGCTTCCGTGTTCCCAGCATGCTCTATTTGCTGGCGAGTTTGCTACATCAACAAAAACGACGGACTTCTAGAGATTATACTGTCAACTATGACGGCGGTGTAACGGATAACATAAACAAAGGACTCGCGCTGTAAACAAATAGGCATTCCACTCCAATGTCGGCCGTTTCAAGCGAACCAAACTGAAGACTGACCAAACCGACAAGTTAACGCATGAGACCATATTACAGCCTTGTATCGTGAACTTAAATAGAACTGCCAGTTCGAATGCCTAAAGCATTTTAAATGTAAAAAAAGAGAAAAAGAAAAAGGAGAAGAAGAAGAACCTTCTCATATATTTCAAACATCAAGCATCAATAGACATTGTGAAAAATACACGATAGTAAATTTGTGAGTTGACCTGAAATCCAACTGTAAAAATTATACAATAATAAATGACACATATATAACAGATATATATATATACATACATATGCACCTTATATGTGTAGTATGTGTGTTTAATGATAGTGTGTTAGAAGATGGGCAGTGTGTACAGATAGAGGGGGGGGGGGAAGGGTGGGGGGGGAAATGTGGAATTTTGGAACGGGGCTTCATGGGATCAAGCGACTATACGACTGACTGATTCAAAGAAAGCAGCTCATTTCAATTTTATCATTAAGTCCATGAGGAACGAGGGTTCCCAATTTCTTGATCCAGAAGACTTCACGTTGAAGGAGGATCTTTGAATTGTCCATGTCTGGCCTTTTAGGTACTTGTTCAATTATTTGGAATTTAAGCTGGGCGATGGAGTGGCGACATTCTGTCCAATGAAGGGCCAAAGGTGATGTTAGGTTTTTTGTGCGGATTCGACTTTTATGTTCTGATAGCCTGGTTTTAATTTTACGTGTAGTCTTCCCAATATACAGTAGGCCGCACGGGCACTTGATTGCGTAGACCAAATGTTCAGAGTCACAGTTAGACGTATGATTGAGTTTGATATTCTCACCAGATCTCGGGTGTAAGAGTACATTCCCTAATATGACATTGTTGCAATGTTTACAATTCCAACATTTCAGTGTTCCACGAGGTTGTGTGTCTACATTAGGTTTCTCCATTTTACGTCTGCTAAGAATTTCCTTTAGATTTTGAGCTCTTTTATAAGCAAATATGGGTTTTGTCAAAAACAAGTCACCAAAGTCTCTTTCAGCTTGGAGGATATCCCACCTCTTCAAAATAATATTCTTTATGTCTCTTGATGATGATGAAAATTTGGATACGAAGACCATTTTCTCTGTTTTTTTCTTTTCTGATTTGATCAGTAGGGTTTCTCTTGGTAAACCTTTCACTTTGGCGATTTGTCTGTCTAGACTGGTATGCGGGTATCCTCTGTCAGTGTACCTCTGTTTTTGTTCAGCAAGTGTAAGCTCGCAGATTTCTTCATCCGAAGATATTCTTTTGATGCGCATAAACTGCGATAGTGGTAAATTCAGAATGAGATTTTTGGGGTGAAAGCTCTGAAATAATAGAGCATTATTTTTGTCTGTAGGTTTCTTGTAAAGACGAGTTTGGATTTTATTTTCTTTCAATTCTACCAAAACGTCTAGAAATGGTATGACCTTTTCACTGATGGAATAGGTGAACTGTATTCTTGGGTCTACAGCATTGAGGGTATTGATGTTGTCGATTAACACTCTTTCCGAATTCCGCCAAATCAAGAATATATCATCAATATATCGTCTGAAAAATAACAGACCAGTTTGCCAAGTTTGATCTGTTAATATGTAGTCCTGCTCGAATTTTGCCATGAACGTATTCGCGTACATGGGTGCCCCAGGAAAACCCATGGATGTTCCATTCAGTTGACAAAAGAACTTTCCTTGCCATTCAAAATAGCTGTGGCTCAAACAAAATTCAAGCATCTAAAGAAGTAGAATTTTCAAATGATCTGGTATATTCTCTTGTAACAGAGCCCATTCAACAGCTTCTAGCCCCATTTTGTGTGGGATTGAGGTATAGAGTGCAACTACATCAATTGTACATAAGATTAGGGTGTCGGTTTGTTCAATTGTCCTTTCAGCCATTCATTTGGGGTCAGGCTTTATTCATGCATTACTCACTGTTTTAGCAGACAGTAATTCAGCGCGCACACCTACCTAATTAACCTGTTTAATCGTTCAACCGAGTGCGACCTCCACCCACATTCATCCTTACTATAATCTCGACACAAACAAGCATTGCTAAAGCAATGCTATAGGTCGAGACCTAAAAATGACTAACATATTGTTTAATGAGAGTTCTCGTCGGGTAGTGCCTACATGGACCACGTTGTGGATATGTGCAGAGCACTTTTGTAAGGATGTGTGTGTCGAAGGACTTTGCCGTCTCTTTGAAGATAACTGTCCTAAAGGCAACTCACAAAAGTCCCTGTCCTCGAAGGTGACCGACGTGACAGCTAACCTCCCTCGCTGAATCTATCTCTACTGAAGGTGATTCTCCTGTAGGTGAAGCGCCTTAAGAGTAACCCTCAATAAGTGATCCACCCTGAAGGTACCTAATCCCTCGTGGTTAATTTCCTGAAAGTAACCCTCCCAAATAATAACCCTCTGAAGTTGATCCTCACCCTTGTGGTTACCTTCCTGAAGGTGACCCTCCCAAATAATAACCCTCTGAAGTTGATCCTCACCCTTGTGGTTACCTTCCTGAAGGTGACCCTCCCAAATAATAACCCTCAGAAGTTGATCCTCACCCTTGTGGTTACCTTCCTGAAGGTGACCCTCCCAAATAATAACCCTCTGAAGTTGATCCTCACCCTTGTGGTTACCTTCCTGAAAGTGACCCTCCCAAATAATAACCCTCTGAAGTTGATCCTCGCCCTTGTGGTTACCTTCCTGATGGTGACCCTCCCAAATAATAACCCTCTGAAGTTGATCCTCGCCCTTGTGGTTACCTTCCCGAAGGTGACCCTCCCAAATAATAACCCTCAGAAGTTGATCCTCACCCCTGTGGTTACCTTCCCGAAGGTGACCCTCCCAAATAATAACCCTATGAAGTTGATCCTCACCCTTGTGGTTACCTTCCCGAAGGTGACCCTCCCAAATAATAACCCTCTGAAGTTGATCCTCACCCCTGTGGTTACCTTCCCGAAGGTGACCCTCCCAAATAATAACCCTCAGAAGTTGATCCTCACCCTTGTGGTTACCTTCCTGAAGGTGACCCTCCCAAATAATAACCCTCTGAAGTTGATCCTCGCCCTTGTGGTTACCTTCCTGAAGGTGACCCTCCCAAATAATAACCCTCAGAAGTTGATCCTCACCCCTGTGGTTACCTTCCCGAAGGTGACCCTTATAAATAATAACCCTCTGAAGTTGATCCTCACCCTTGTGGTTACCTTCCCAAAGGTGACCCTCCCAAATAATAACCCTCTGAAGTTGATCCTCACCCATGTGGTTACCTTCCCGAAGGTGACCCTCCTAAATAATAACCCTCAGAAGTTGATCCTCACCCTTGTGGTTACCTTCCTGAAGGTGACCCTCCCAAATAATAACCCTCTGAAGTTGATCCTCACCCTTGTGGTTACCTTCCTGAAGGTGACCATCCCAAATAATAACCCTCTGAAGTTGATCCTCACCCTTGTGGTTACCTTCCTGAAGGTGACCCTCCCAAATAATAACCCTCTGAAGTTGATACTAGCCCCTGTGGTTACCTTCCTGAAGGTGACCCTCCCAAATATTAACCCTCAGAAGTTGATCCTCGCCCCTGTGGTTACCTTCCTGAAGGTGACCCTCCCAAATATTAACCCTCAGAAGTTGATCCTCACCCCTGTGGTTACCTTCCTGAAGGTGACCCTCCCAAATAATAACCCTCAGAAGTTGATCCTCACCCTTGTGGTTACCTTCCTGAAGGTGACCCTCCCAAATAATAACCCTCTGAAGTTGATCCTCACCCTTGTGGTTACCTTCCCGAAGGTGACCCTCCCAAATAATAACCCTCTGAAGTTGATCCTCACCCTTGTGGTTACCTTCCCGAAGGTGACCCTCCCAAATAATAACCCTCTGAAGTTGATCCTCACCCCTGTGGTTACCTTCCCGAAGGTGACTCTCCCAAATAATAACCCTCAGAAGTTGATCCTCACCCTTGTGGTTACCTTCCTGAAGGTGACCCTCCCAAATAATAACCCTCTGAAGTTGATCCTCACCCTTGTGGTTCCCTTCCTGAAGGTGACCCTCCCAAATAATAACCCTCTGAAGTTGATCCTCACCCTTGTGGTTACCTTCCTGAAGGTGACCCTCCCAAGTAATAACCCTCTGAAGTTGATCCTCACCCTTGTGGTTACCTTCCCGAAGGTGACCCTCCCAAATAATAACCCTCTGAAGTTGATCCTCACCCCTGTGGTTACCTTCCCGAAGGTGACCCTCCCAAATAATAACCCTCAGAAGTTGATCCTCACCCTTGTGGTTACCTTCCTGAAGGTGACCCTCCCAAATAATAACCCTCTGAAGTTGATCCTCACCCTTGTGGTTCCCTTCCTGAAGGTGACCATCCCAAATAATAACCCTCTTAAGTTGATCCTCGCCCCTGTGGTTACCTTCCTGAAGGTGACCCTCCCAAATATTAACCCTCAGAAGTTGATCCTCATCCCTGTGGTTACCTTCCTGAAGGTGACCCTCCCAAATAATAACCCTCAGAAGTTGATCCTCACCCTTGTGGTTACCTTCCTGAAGGTGACCCTCCCAAATAATAACCCTCTGAAGTTGATCCTCACCCTTGTGGTTACCTTCCTGATGGTGACCCTCCCAAATAATAACCCTCTGAAGTTGATCGTCACCCTTGTGGTTACCTTCCTGATGGTGACCCTCCCAAATAATAACCCTCTGAAGTTGATCCTCGCCCTTTGGTTACCTTCCTGAAGGTGACCCTCCCAAATAATAACCCTCAGAAGTTGATCCTCACCCCTGTGGTTACCGTCCCGAAGGTGACCCTCCCAAATAATAACCCTCTGAAGTTGATCGTCACCCTTGTGGTTACCTTCCCGAAGGTGACCCTCCCAAATAATAACCCTCTGAAGTTGATCCTCACCCCTGTGGTTACCTTCCCGAAGGTGACCCTCCCAAATAATAACCCTCAGAAGTTGATCCTCACCCTTATGGTTACCTTCCCGAAGGTGACCCTCCCAAATAATAACCCTCAGAAGTTGATCCTCACCCTTGTGGTTACCTTCCCGAAGGTGACCATCCCAAATAATAACCCTCTGAAGTTGATCCTCACCCTTGTGGTTACCTTCCTGAAGGTGACCCTCCCAAATAATAACCCTCTGAAGTTGATCCTCGCCCCTGTGGTTACCTTCCCGAAGGTGACCCTCCCAAATAATAACCCTCAGAAGTTGATCCTCACCCTTGTGGTTACCTTCCCGAAGGTGACCCTCCCAAATAATAACCCTCTGAAGTCGATCCTCACCCTTGTGGTTACCTTCCTGAAGGTGACCATCCCAAATAATAACCCTCTGAAGTTGATCCTCGCCCCTGTGGTTACCTTTCCGAAGGTGACCCTCCCAAATAATAACCCTCAGAAGTTGATCCTCACCCTTGTGGTTACCTTCCCGAAGGTGACCCTCCCAAATAATAACCCTCTGAAGTCGATCCTCACCCTTGTGGTTACCTTCCTAAAGGTGACCATCCCAAATAATAACCCTCTGAAGTTGATCCTCGCCCTTGTGGTTACCTTCCTGAAGGTGACCCTCCCAAATAATAACCCTCTGAAGTTGATCCTCGCCCCTGTGGTTACCTTCCTGAAGGTGACCCTCCCAAATATTAACCCTCAGAAGTTGATCCTCACCCCTGTGGTTACCTTCCTGAAGGTGACCCTCCCAAATAATAACCCTCAGAAGTTGATCCTCACCCCTGTGGTTACCTTCCTGAAGGTGACCCTCCCAAATAATAACCCTCAGAAGTTGATCCTCACCCTTGTGGTTACCTTCCTGAAGGTGACCCTCCCAAATAATAACCCTCTGAAGTTGATCCTCACCCTTGTGGTTACCTTCCTGAAGGTGACCCTCCCAAATAATAACCCTCAGAAGTTGATCCTTACCCTTGTGGTTACCTTCCTGAAGGTGACCCTCCCAAATAATAACCCTCTGAAGTTGATCCTCACCCTTGTGGTTACCTTCCTGAAGGTGATCCTCCCAAATAATAACCCTCAGAAGTTGATCCTCACCCCTGTGGTTACCTTCTCGAAGGTGACCCTTATAAATAATAACCCTCTGAAGTTGATCCTCACCCTTGTGGTTACCTTCCTAAAGGTGACCCTCCCAAATAATAACCCTCTGAAGTTGATCCTCACCCCTGTGGTTACCTTCCCGAAGGTGACCCTCCCAAATAATAACCCTCAGAAGTTGATCCTCACCCTTGTGGTTACCTTCCTGAAGGTGACCCTCCCAAATAATAACCCTCTGAAGTTGATCCTCACCCTTGTGGTTACCTTCCTGAAGGTGACCATCCCAAATAATAACCCTCTGAAGTTGATCCTCACCCTTGTGGTTACCTTCCTGAAGGTGACCCTCCCAAATAATAACCCTCTGAAGTTGATACTAGCCCCTGTGGTTACCTTCCTGAAGGTGACCCTCCCAAATATTAACCCTCAGAAGTTGATCCTCGCCCCTGTGGTTACCTTCCTGAAGGTGACCCTCCCAAATATTAACCCTCAGAAGTTGATCCTCACCCCTGTGGTTACCTTCCTGAAGGTGACCCTCCCAAATAATAACCCTCTGAAGTTGATCCTCACCCTTGTGGTTACCTTCCTGAAGGTGACCCTCCCAAGTAATAACCCTCTGAAGTTGATCCTCACCCTTGTGGTTACCTTCCCGAAGGTGACCCTCCCAAATAATAACCCTCTGAAGTTGATCCTCACCCCTGTGGTTACCTTCCCGAAGGTGACCCTCCCAAATAATAACCCTCAGAAGTTGATCCTCACCCTTGTGGTTACCTTCCTGAAGGTGACCCTCCCAAATAATAACCCTCTGAAGTTGATCCTCACCCTTGTGGTTCCCTTCCTGAAGGTGACCATCCCAAATAATAACCCTCTGAAGTTGATCCTCGCCCCTGTGGTTACCTTCCTGAAGGTGACCCTCCCAAATATTAACCCTCAGAAGTTGATCCTCTTCCCTGTGGTTACCTTCCTGAAGGTGACCCTCCCAAATAATAACCCTCAGAAGTGGATCCTCACCCTTGTGGTTACCTTCCTGAAGGTGACCCTCCCAAATAATAACCCTCTGAAGTTGATCCTCACCCTTGTGGTTACCTTCCTGATGGTGACCCTCCCAAATAATAACCCTCTGAAGTTGATCCTCACCCTTGTGGTTACCTTCCTGATGGTGACCCTCCCAAATAATAACCCTCTGAAGTTGATCCTCGCCCTTTGGTTACCTTCCTGAAGGTGACCCTCCCAAATAATAACCCTCAGAAGTTGATCCTCACCCCTGTGGTTACCGTCCCGAAGGTGACCCTCCCAAATAATAACCCTCTGAAGTTGATCCTCACCCTTGTGGTTACCTTCCCGAAGGTGACCCTCCCAAATAATAACCCTCTGAAGTTGATCCTCACCCCTGTGGTTACCTTCCCGAAGGTGACCCTCCCAAATAATAACCCTCAGAAGTTGATCCTCACCCTTATGGTTACCTTCCCGAAGGTGACCCTCCCAAATAATAACCCTCAGAAGTTGATCCTCACCCTTGTGGTTACCTTCCCGAAGGTGACCATCCCGAATAATAACCCTCTGAAGTTGATCCTCACCCTTGTGGTTACCTTCCTGAAGGTGACCCTCCCAAATAATAACCCTCTGAAGTTGATCCTCGCCCCTGTGGTTACCTTCCCGAAGGTGACCCTCCCAAATAATAACCCTCAGAAGTTGATCCTCACCCTTGTGGTTACCTTCCCGAAGGTGACCCTCCCAAATAATAACCCTCTGAAGTCAATCCTCACCCTTGTGGTTACCTTCCCGAAGGTGACCATCCCAAATAATAACCCTCTGAAGTCGATCCTCGCCCCTGTGGTTACCTTCCCGAAGGTGACCCTCCCAAATAATAACCCTCAGAAGTTGATCCTCACCCTTGTGGTTACCTTCCCGAAGGTGACCCTCCCAAATAATAACCCTCTGAAATCGATCCTCACCCTTGTGGTTACCTTCCTAAAGGTGACCATCCCAAATAATAACCCTCTGAAGTCGATCCTCACCCTTGTGGTTACCTTCCTGAAGGTGACCATCCCAAATAATAACCCTCTGAAGTCGATCCTCGCCCTTGTGGTTACCTTCCTGAAGGTGACCCTCCCAAATAATAACCCTCTGAAGTTGATCCTCGCCCCTGTGGTTACCTTCCTGAAGGTGACCCTCCCAAATATTAACCCTCAGAAGTTGATCCTCACCCCTGTGGTTACCTTCCTGATGGTGACCCTCCCAAATAATAACCCTCAGAAGTTGATCCTCACCCCTGTGGTTACCTTCCTGAAGTTGACCCTCCCAAATAATAACCCTCAGAAGTTGATCCTCACCCTTGTGGTTACCTTCCTGAAGGTGACCCTCCCAAATAATAACCCTCTGAAGTTGATCCTCGCCCTTGTGGTTACCTTCCTGAAGGTGACCCTCCCAAATAATAACCCTCTGAAGTTGATCCTCACCCTTGTGGTTACCTTCCTGAAGGTGACCCTCCCAAATAATAACCCTCTGAAGTTGATCCTCACCCTTGTGGTTACCTTCCCGAAGGTGACCCTCCCAAATAATAACCCTCTGAAGTTGATCCTCACCTTGTGGTTACCTTCACGAAGGTGACCCTCCCAAATAATAACCCTCTGAAGTTGATCCTCACCCTTGTGGTTACCTTCCCGATCGTGACCTTCCCTGAAGTTGATGCTTTATAAAAATGATTAGCCCTGAAGATAATCCACAGTAGAGCGGCACTTCTGAAGGTATAGCTTTCCGTTAAATTGCCCTTCCAGGCGTGAGTGTCCTTGAGTGATAGACTTCTTAAGGGTGACGCTCCCTGAAGGTGACTCTCCCAAAGCTCACCATACATGTTGCTGGTTCTTCAGGTGACAGTCTCTAAAGCTGACTTCTCTGTGCGCATCCTTCTTGTAGGGACCCCTCGCTGAAATGACCCTTCCTGAAGGTGCATAGTGCTGGAAATTGTGTTTGTCTTCTCTTGCGCTCTGTCTCCGACCCCAGAAGTGTGCTGCGGCTAGGATTGTACCCAGACTCAGTGAAAGCCATTTGATTGATCGAAGCCCACCGGCTTTATTAGAGGATTATTGATTTCCTCTCAGAGCTGCGAAAGGCACCCCTTCCTTCGCCCTTCAAGCAGCCTACTTAATGTCAGGGTTCAACCCTTTCCCAAGCACCCCAAGCCTAGGATAAAGCAGACCGACCCGTGCACTTCCTGGGAAAGGGCTGCTCCAGATGTCCGGGGGGACCAATCCTGGCGTCTGAGCACAATGGCGGGTCAAGCACCCTTCACTAAACGGGGCTTCTTTCAAGGCACGCTTCCTTTGTGCCCCGCTGAATGTCATTCATGACGGGAAAGTGTGAGAATCTCGGGGACTCGGGCCTCGGTCTGTGCTTAATAGGGCTTTTGTGGGGTGAATTTCCCAAGGACGAGGGATCCGGGTAATGTGCAGTGCAAGGACCCCTTTATACCGAGAGGGGGGCTGGACTTGGCAGTTAGAGCATCCGTCAAACGCATGATTGATCAGAGATGCATTCAATTGACCCCAAGTGATCAAATTAGATTAGCACTGGCCGGGAATGGGAAGGAATCCACGTATTGTCTTCCCTGCTTTTTGGCACAGTTAAAAGAGACATTTTAGGATGACGTTTCACCAGAAACCGAACACCGCTATTCTTTTTAATCGAAGCTCTAACTTAAGCTGAACATTTATAGCTACGATATGTGTTTTCTTGTGCAGAGTAATATCTTATTGAAGGGGTTTTTATTAGAGCTGGGGCATTTCATGAGATTATTACAGAGAAGCATATGTAACCTTTAAATCGTGCGCATGGTGTGTCAGGGCCAAGTTACCGCTTCATCCTTTGAGGTCGATAAAATGGTTATAACGCGCTATTTAGTAATGCAAGTTTATGATTTATTTTCGGTGCTTTTCTACTGTCAACACGTCGAAGTTCAGGTATTTCAAAGAGTTTTTGAGTAAGGGGGGTTACTATACTTTGCAGAGATCTAAAACTGTTACGGCAATTTTTATATTTTTCTTATTTAAAAAAAATTATTTGTAGTGTATGAAGTAGTAAAAGCAGAAACAGTAGTAATAGGACGACTTCTATTAATTGTGAATCTATTGTTATTAATATTAGTTTTGTTATTGCTATTATTTGTGGAACTCTTCTTGGAAAGAAGCATTAAAAAATACTATTTTGGCCTTTTGGAGATTTGTACTAAGCTTCACTAACACACAGACCCAGGGTATGGCATGCATAGCAGCAAATATTTTCTTTTATATGTGGTTAGCCTTTACTCTTCAATCTCTGAGTAGATCAGAGTCCCTGTTGAAGCTGCGGCCTAGCAGTTGCCTAGCAGTTGCCCAGATTCTAGTGACACTCAAGTATAGCACTGTCTCACTTGAAAATAATGTTTCTTTATACAGTTTTGTGTGCTGTCTCAAAAAGCCCCCAATATATTTCTAAAAGCCCTGCATGAAAAACTGACCTTGATTTAAAACTTCAGATTGTCGACTCTCCTTATCTTTCATCCTCTGCATGCCACCTCTCAACGAGCACTCTGAAATATGAACATTAGAATGAATGATAACCAGTGCTTATTTTGAGCCAGTGGTTTCTGTGCTCAGCTCCGGCACTTAATTGTCAACACCAGTGCATGACAGTCTGCCTCGTGGTGGCGCTGTCTGTCTAGTTTACAGATGAGCACAGTTTTATATTCAATATACATTAAAAATGGCTAATGTCTTCCACCCAAGCAAGTTTTATAGCTTTAGGGGCCTGGATAGTCTGAATTGTCACACTTGTAGGAGTGTGATGCTTTGTAGTTGTGTTGGTACTGTAATTGGCAGTGCTAGCAGGGACAATGGGTACTGCAAGTTGCAGTGAGCCCTTGAAGAGGTCCCTAGCACTTACTTTTTTTTACAGATTAAGCACTGATGGTAACCAACTAGAGACTAACTTATACCGCAAACCTACTGCAGGCAATAGCCTATTACATGTGCAGAATAGCCACCCTGAAATGAAGCATTCCCTATGGGAAGATGTTGAGGGCTAGATGGAATCGTAGCTCTACTAAGGATTTTCACAGGGAACTGGACACTGTGGCTAAGAGATTTGTGAAAGAGGCAATCCGCCATGAATATTGAAGTGAGCCACCTGTGAGGTGGTAGAAAAGACAAGAGAGAGCACCTTATTAGAGAGGAAAGAAATAAACATCAGTCACCATACTGAGGATGAGACTCGCATGGTTACCACCTTTAACAAGAAATCTTAAAGATTACGTTCGATTCTCAACTGGAATTGGAAGATTTTGAGTCGTGCTAATACTATAGAAAAGTTTATCATAGAGAAACCCAAGATCATATATTTTATCAGTAGATAAATTTGTGACCGGCTGGTACATATCGATATTTCTGCAAAAGATGAAAACTCAGGCAATTTGGGTCTTAACATATTCTATGTCTGTGGGAAATGTAAGGTGTGCAACAAATACATTCCCTATACCATATGGGACAGGACAGAAGGAAATAGAAAAATTCAGCCTGTGCAAAAATAGTAATCTACATACTTGCATGCCATTGTAGCAAGCGTTACTTTGGCAGTACTATTCACCTAGTCAGAAAGAGGATACTTGAGCATACAGGTCACCATCATTAAAGACTTCCTAGCCGACCAATCACTTACTCAAGCCTGCACTCTTCCAACTCACACAAAAGGCTCCATGCTGGATTGCATCATCTTAAAGGAAATGGCGGTCAGTCTAACCTCAATTGCTCATTGTGACTGGTCAGACCACCATGCTATTAACTTCCTAATACCAGGTGTACATAGGAAAAGATCAGTGCAATTAGTGAAACCGAAACTATGGCTCAGGGTCACAAAAAGCCTAGACTATGAGAAGCTGGCAGCATGACGCGTGAAGGATTTCCCCCTCCCCCCCAAGCTACCAACTGTCAGCGAACTCACAGAGCACTGCAACTCAACAATGTTTGATACAATTGACTCACTAGCCATGTTAAAAATAAAAAGAACTCAGGTTAAAGACAAAAATCCCTTGTTTAATGGGTCCCTAAACAATGAAAGGAGAAATTTTCGCCTAACAGAAAAGAAGTGGAGACAACACCCATCCTCCCCACAGGCTAAAACGTCTCAGAAAGTCCAGAAATGCATACAACAAGAGCATTCTCAAATCAAATAAAGACGCCTTTAGATTGTAACTGGAGAACGCTAAGAATAGACCTCGTAAGCTCTTTGAAATGGTAAAACAGCAATCAAACAAACTGGCAAAAACCTACAAAGAAACAACAAAATTCCTAATAAACTGTGATGCCGCTATCATCCATTCACATCCTTCGGCAACTCAATTCAACGACTTTTCACACTCCTGCAAGGCAGTACCCAAAAACCAAACTCACTGGACTACCTTCAAGTTATATGATGACCATATCATCTCAAAAATTCTATTGTCCACAAGACCGAACAACAACTTCAATGACCCACTCCCCTCCATCTGCTTGTCTGCAACCAACCAATGTATCATACCCATCTGTACTACAATAATCAACGCTTCCCTAACACAAGGGTCCATACCAGACTCTCTAAAAGCTGGTCAAGTCATCCCCATTAAAAAAAAAACACAATGAATCCTGCGGACCCAGACAATTTCCGACCAATATCTAATATTCTTCTACTAGCGAAAGTACTTGAGAAATGTGTGCAACAACAACTTAGCCAACACATTGCCACATTCAACCTGCCAAACGAATGCCAATCTGGTTTCAGACCAGATCATAGTACTGAAACTACTATTCTCCATATAATAGATGACGCTCTTCAAGCTCTAGACCAAGTCAAGATGTGTCTCTTAATTCTTTTGGATCTATCTTCGACGTTTGACACAGTTAACCATAAGAAGTTACTAGAACATCTGGAAAATAGGATGGGATTAAGAAGAACCGTTTTTGAATGGTTTAAATCATTCCTACAGAACCGCTCCCAAAGATTCTTAGTTAATTGAAATCTATCCTCTTCTTCTCCGATTACGTCGGATTCCCCCAAGGTTCAACTCTCTCCCCAACTCTTTTTAACCTCTATTTGATACCGTTAACTGCAATACTACGTTTCGCTAACATCTCTTTCCACATGTATGCAAATGCCACACAGGTCCCTAGAGGAAATCAAAACAAGGAACGAGGCTCTAAAGCTGACTGAACAATGGCTTGCTAGCAACCAGATCAAACCTAATGTGCAAAACCCAGAATTCTTACTAATTTCCCCTTTTAAAAGTTCCACTGACATACTTGAATGGACCAAATCAATCACCACGCTTAATTTCAACCCGACCATAGTGGACTCGGCCAAATCACTAGGAATCACACTGGACAAGAACCTGAACATGCAAGCCCACATCAACACACTGACCAAAAATGCCAGGTTTCACTTGAGCTACCTGAGAAAACTAATACCATTCCTAGATACTTCGGACCTTAAACTGGCAGTACAGGCATTAGTTATCTCTAGGATCGAATACGGATGCTCAACTCTCTCTGGACTACCCAAGATCTCAACGGTTCCCCTAAAAGCTTGTCTCAATGCAGCTGCAAGACTCTTAACAGGTTAAAAATAATTCGGTCACATCTCACTGCACCTGCTGGTGCTGAACTGGCTTACTTACAAAGCCAGAATCCATCTCACATTGGCCTGTATCACACACAAAGCGTCACACTCTAATTCTCCTGCGCATCTTGCTCAGAAAATCATGGTATCTGGAGGAGGCAGGCAATCCCGGTGTGCCAGAAATTTTTTCTGAAACCACCCCTCTTCCGGAAGAAGAAAACTTACAATAGAGCTTTCTCTGCGGCCGCACGTAGTATATGGAGCTAGCTGCCCCCTAACATCAGAAGAATACCATCTTTGTCAAGATTCAAAAAGTAAGCTCAGACTTTCCTAATGGGCAAATTCCTTCCATAAACACTCTCATTGTATATAGAGCTCAGAGCCCTAGCGATATGGTATTGATCTCTACTTAACTCTACCCATGTAAGCCGGTCTTGTTTTCCTAGATGTAACCTACGCGATTCATGTATCGTGGTCGTTGCTTATCATTTTGTATCATTCTTACTTTACTGTCACTTTAATAGGCTGAGGCTGGTGTTCCAGTCCTTCCCTGCTCCTGCTAACGTTTGTTTTATTCTCCCCAGGTGTACTCAGGATTGCCTAATCCTACTCTGTGTAAATAGCTTGTTATTCTCTGCAAGGTGTTCTCATGATGCGCCAGCTCCTAATCTTCTAAATAACTTGTTATCGCTGTAAAGCGCTCTGATACCCTAACGGGTCCCTTCGCGCTCTATAAAACACTAAATAAATATGATGGCCATAGATAAGACAGAAAATAGTTATCCTGTGGCAAGGCATTTTGCATAGTTCCATTTCTCAGACCAGAATCTTTTGAGGTGCTCTGGTTTTGCAAGAACAGATCCTGATGTGTGGGGGGTGTATAGAGCCCTGCATTTGAGACCCAATGAGTCTAAAACAATCTTATTTCTAGGAACCAAATCCCTCAAGGGTCTGAATGTTAAAGAGGAACTGCTGGTACACCTGGTGGGAGAGTAGTTTCCTGGGATCCTGATGTTGACCTATTACTGTCTGCTCTGTGTAGTTTGCTCTGTCATACGTGGTAGATATTTTAACTACTTTTATTATTTTTTTATGTTACAGGAGACAATGATGGGACTTTCAAGTGAGAGGTGGTTGGTACCCACTACCCTTGTCCTTGAGAAACTACTTCACTGGCTTCTGTGTTGCAGTGCACATAATGTTCACTTTTTTGTATTTACATTATACCAAACATTACTGTGTAATGTGCAGTTCTAAGGATGTTTCCATTAATTAATTTGTTATTTAGGTTGTTTTTTGGCATTAAGTATGCCTCTGCTCTCATTCGCATTATTTAGTCTATACTGTCAATATATACTGTCAATATATCCCTTGTTTTTTACCAGGGGATCGTGTTGTCAAGAGGTATGGTGTAATTTTGCCCGATTCAAATTTTATATCATGACTAATTAGAATCCCCATTCAGACATTATTTTGCTTTGATTTGCTTTATTTCATTTTGTGATATATCGTCATAAACTCTTGAATTATGATGTGTGTATAACTATTTTGAATTTTCAAGTCAGGAGGTACATTTGTTTAAAAAAATTATGATATCTATTATGTATGCAAATTGCATGGATATTTTCACATTTGATTTTTCACGTTTCACCATCCCTTTATGTTTATACACCCCGCATCAAGATGGTGCTTTTTATGGCTGGCTTTAGTCCTTACATTATGTTTGTTATGATACTGGTGTTTAATACATATCATGATACGGTGTACACCAAGTTGTGACCCATACAGAGGCTTCTGGCAGAAATGCGTAGGTCATCTGTTCTCTGATGCATTGATTGCACTTCATATTCTAGAAAAGAATGCAAAAATAAGTAAATAAAGATTTCCAAGGAGCTACAACCTGGCGGGTTCTTACCAGTCTTACCATATATATATATATGGTAGACTATAAATGATTTTACAAAATGGCGCTTAACAAACTGACGAAGGCTGCTGTGATAGCCGAAAATGCGTTCTCTCTGTGCTGCTTGGTCGGAGGAGGCCTAATGCAATAAATACCTATTGAAATCTAGCATTCTTCGTGTGCGTGCCCTTTTCTGTGAGGAGTAGGGTTGGTTTGGATTAAGTATGGGCGGAAAATCCGTTCCGCTCGCGGATTTTGCGGATTTTCGGTAAATTCGCAATCCGCGAGATTCGCGAATTTCCCGCGAAATCCGCAAATCCGCGAGCAGCGGATTTTATGGCTTGCTCGCACTGTTCGCGTGAGTTCGCGGCTTCCCAGTTCAACTTCGCGCCCCGCGAATAAGCGCTAAATTGCAGAAATACGATCTTAGCAAAACTGAAACTACTTACCAGGTTCAAAAGTTCAAGCTCATCATTAGTAGCCATTTCCTGTAGTGCTTCCTGAGGCGCCCCTCCAGAGTTCAGTTGCCTACTTGCAACTATTATGTGACCCTGCTCTGACCCTCAGAATAGTTACACATATGCCACAAAGGTCCTGAATTACAGCTAAGGGAGACAAGCAGGAGCCAGGCTGGAAGTTCAAATCCAACAATGACACATTAATCAGCCCCTAATTCATTATTGTCAGTTGGGGCAGGGCAGGTGTTGTAACTAATTTTGCAACAATGAAAGCACTTAGCAAGTGCAAAAGATCACTAATCAGGAAGCACTAAGGAAGCAGGTGCCAGCTAAAAAAATATTCTGTGACACATTAATCAGCCCCAAATTAATTCAGGTCACTTGAGGCAGGGAAGGTGTGCTTTGCTTTGCCACAATAATGTACACTGGACAACCAGAGGGTGCTGTGATGAAACAGAGGGTGGCATGGGTGGGCCAGAGGGTGGCATGAGTAGTCAGAGAGTGGCAGTGGTGACAGAGGATGGCAGTGATGAAGAA
The DNA here is from genome assembly GCF_964263255.1 of Lissotriton vulgaris. Classification (NCBI taxonomy): domain Eukaryota; kingdom Metazoa; phylum Chordata; class Amphibia; order Caudata; family Salamandridae; genus Lissotriton; species Lissotriton vulgaris. The sequence goes on from NW_028246378.1 coordinate 211,738, forward strand.
GAGTGTCCCAAGCAGGCTGGACACGTAGAAACAACAAGTTCGCAAAACTTGCGACCCGACAGGTAAGTTCGCGTTTGCGAAATTGTACAAAACCCTCGCGAACTGGCAGAAACCCGCGCAAACACAAAAAAAAATCCGCAAATTCGCGAGAATTTGCGGATTTTTGCGGATTGCGAGTTCGCAAATCCGCAAAATTCGCGAACGCGAGATTCGCAAAATTCGCCCATGCTTAGTTTGGATATTTTCAAGGGCCGGCGGTCGGCTCTTTACTTGCATCACCAGTCGAAATGGGCTTTTCAAACGACCGCAGTTGGAGGAGTTTGAGCATGTGAGTGCTATTGATCAGCCCCCAGGGTTTTGCTGGAACAAGGATAATGGATGACAGCAGCATGGATGGTGGTGATTCCGACGCGAGGAGGTCTTCAAGGCATTCAGCTCGGTGTCTCTAACTTTCCCCTGGCTTGAAATGCCTCATACTTTGTCCATGGGATCCCTGGTGACTAGGCACTGTGTCAGTCGACGCTGGTACGGTGCTGTGTTGCAGAGTGTTGTAAAAAGGGACGTGGCCTCTGAACACCTCTCTGCAACGCAGCTCCCTGGCGCAAACTGGAGGTACCTGGTGGGCTAGTTGGCCCCCAGGGGACCGCAGGATTGAAGAGGAATTAATTCCCCAACTTAAAACGCGCCACAGGGCGTGTTTGCACACATGTCTCCTAAGGCCCGCCCCCTTCCTTCACCATTGTAAAAATATTCCTCTTAAATCAGCCGAACTACGAATTCCGATTTACTTACCTGTTATCAGAAGAGAACCCAGTGCTGCATCTTTTACCCCAGCACTGACCCTGAAAAGTAATTCTAAGCGTGCTTACCAGTAACTTGTATTTCCTTTCATAGGAATCCATTGTGTGGTTTTCACCAGAAATGTTTCGAAGTGTTGATTTTTTAAACGTACAAACATTCCTCTGAAATCAGCCGAACTACGAATTCCGATTTACTCACCTGTTATCAGGAAAGAACCCAGTGCTGCATCTTTTAGCCCAGCACTGACCCTGAAAAGTAATTCTAACCATACTTACCAGTAACTTGTATTTCCTTCCATAGGCTAACATTGACTGGTTTCACTTGGAAATTCTTCGAAGTGTGGAGTTTTGGAACTTTAAAATATTCACCTAAAGCCATCCGAACAACAAATTCCGATTTACTCACCTGTTATCAGGAGAGAACCCAGTGCTGCATCATTTAGCCCAGCACTGACACTGAAAAGTCATTCTAACCATACTTACCAGTAACTTGTATTTCCTTCTATAGGAATCCATTTTCTGGTTTTCACAAGAAAAGTTTCAAAGTGTCTATTTTCACAAACTAAAAATATTCCTAAAAAATTGCCTGTATGACTTAAACGCATTCTTTCAACTGTTTACAGGAGATCCACCACTGAGTACGAAAAAGTGACAATAGCACCACTTACCTGCTAAAGGAATTTCCTGCAATAGGATAACATTGGTGATTCTATGTGAAAAAATTTCTGTCAACTTTTAAAATACAATAATATTCCTTAAAAATCACTACTGTAACTAAAACGCTTTTAGTCAACCCTTTATAGGAGATGTCCAAGGACTGAATCTAGGATCCAGTCCTGTGGTTAGAAAAGTAATCCATAAAGTAACTAATTGCATTTAACTAGAAATTCACATTGAGGTCAATGTTGCATTGTGTTTTAAATTGTGTTGCCCATTGCAACAACTGTAACTACTGTACTTAAAAGTCCATTGCCTATTTGCAAAGTAATTAAACTAAAGTGATTCATTCTGAGAAAGTATATTTTGTAATGTAATGTATAATGTAATTATAATGTAATTTAAAAAATAAAATATCTAAAAATAAATAGTTTAAAAAATGTAGTAAATCAGTATAAAAAAATATAACAATTAATACATTAAAAATTGTCATTTACAAAACCTTCAAAATTCACTGAAAAAACCATAGGTTTCAGGCCTGATATAGTTGGGAATTAGCATTTAAAAAAACTTTGCAATTCACTGAAAAAAACATAGGTTTCAGGCCTGATATAGTTAGGAATTAGCATTTCAAACACCTTAGAAATTCACTGAAAAAACCATAGGTTTTAGGGATGTTATAGTTAGCTGGACATATTCACTCGTACAAAACCATTGAAATTCCTCCGATATTGTTAGTTGTACTCACTATATCTCGTGCGCCCACAATCCACTGCTGATGATGTCACATATTACATCATTCATGACATGGTCAGTGACATCACTGATGACATATCAAATGACATCACTGATGACATCACAGTCCTACCTATAATGTCACTTTAACCTTTGTTTTTTTCCAGCGAATTTCTATTGTCTTTTTAATTTCAAGTAAGATGTTGACCGCTGTGCATGCGGTTGAATGCAGCAGCAAGGAGCTGTTTTCAATCAACCTGTGAGCGCCCTATCCTCTGCAACACATGGACTTAAACAATATTTCATACATTTATATTTAAAAAGGAAATCAGCATGTTTCAGTCTTTCTTTAACATTTTCATTATAGTCATAAAAAACAACCACAAGAGAACCCTGTACTCTAGCTAAAGAGCATAGAGCTTCAGCTAGGTGTGGTTTTTGAAATATGGTTATCTGTCCGGGGTAATGGATTTAATGACACAAGAGACTTAGGGCCAGATGTAGGTAATTCCGATTTACAGACTCTTAAATACCGAATTATACCGATTCAGTATTTAAGAGTCGGTAAATCTGAAGGGGGCAGATGTAGGTAATTCTTATTTCAGAATTACTGAATCTGTATGATTCGTTATTTACCGATTCGGGAAATACCGATTCGGTATTGCCCATTGATTCCTATGGGCCTTGAAGCCCATAGGAATCAATGGGAAATACCGATTCGGTATTTACCGAATCGGTAAATACCGAATCCTGCAAGGGTGCAGGGGGTGTCACTTTGACACCCTCTAGCACCCCAAGTTCAGGCTTGTGTGACATGTGGCACACATACATGCCCTAAGGGCATGTCTGTGTGTCACATGGCATAAGTGTACATTCACAGATGTGCATGTACACCTGCATTCGGTATTTTACCACCCAATTGGATTGGGTGGTAAAATACCGAATTCTGAAGGCCTGTAGCACTGTAAACACTGTATTTTCCTTTAAACTAGGACAGGGGACTGTGTCCCAGAGTTCTAAGATGTCTGGTGCCACATCATTCTTCACTCATCGCACTGATGCGGGCAGGTAAACAGAACACATATTGCTCCCGCGAGGTAGCAACATAAACAGCTGCTCCCTCAGGTTGGAAGCAATGCCGGTTACAGCACCATGCCGGGGCACCCACCTATGTTATAGGCAGGGCCCTGGGGATGGGGTCCCTGTAGCCTTAGTAGGCACGGGAGGGGTGTTGAATGGCTCTTTCCTAGGGGATTCTTGACTTTACACCCACATACATGCTATGTACACTTAAGAAGCTTGATTGCTGTCATGTTTATATGCCTACATATATTCACTGTTTTAGCACCATGGTAGAATTCTACCTTCTATTTACTCTGTTGGTGTTTATAATATTTTACATTTGCTTCTGTCTATTCATTGTTGCAGAAAGCATGTTTTATACTAGAATGACGCTGGTTCAATAAATGCTTATTGAAAACGTCCCCAATGTTTTTTCTGTGTATCTCTCTGAGACTAATTGAGCACAATTGACTGAGCCAAAAGTACTGTACTGTTTCCATGATCCCTGAAGGGTCAAGGGTTGTCATGTTCAATGGTTGCCAGAAACTATTCGCTCCTTGGTAAGGTTAGGGGCCTTATTGTGGCACTGTGAGCTATCTGTTCTACAGGCTGACATATTCGGTAGGGGTGTCCAGAATCAGTCTAAACACCAATCCTGTAGTTTATGTTGTCCAACAAACGTGCAGATCCTATGTATTTCTAGGAACTACACTACAAGACAAGCCAACTCAGGTGGAGGACCCCACCAAGGCAGGGGGAATGCTTGCGTGTTGTTATATACAATAAAGTAGAACACTTCAAATCAAAAAGATCCCAAAAGCAAAGAATCATCCTTAGAAGACAGGTTATTGCATTTGAGAATACATCATTCTCAGGTATACTAAATACCACACAAAAAACATGATGAACGTTGTTCTTCTTAGGCACATAACTTGCTCAAAAAAATTGTGACATAAGTCAGTTTTCAACAGTAATTTAGAAATTGATTCACCTAATAAACATTTTGTCTGAGTCATCATTGACCACCTAGCTAGTCCTTACAGCTTGAGTTAATTGACTTGTTCTCCAGTGATTTCCCGTGTCCAGAAGATGTATCTTTTCACAGGGGGAGCTCACCCACTCCCTGATACCAAGGGAGTCCGGGTAAACATTTAGGCTGAGTCCCTAACCAACCATGCCAGAGCCAACGTTAAAAGTAATATTCCCTGTGGCTCCCTTCAGAAGACGGGCCTGGTTAGCCAGGTTATAGCTGGTTCCCTGTTGCATGCCCCGACTCCACAACATCCCACGGTCCATGCTATAGAATACTCAGAAGAAATAGGGTGCCACTGTAGTGCCCAACTCCATCCCCACACTGAAGATTGCTGTACCATTGCCCTGACTTGGGTAAGATTTAAAGTCAAATTTGATCAAGAATTCGCCTCGGTTTTTTATGGCTGATGCCAAGGTCTCTACCTCCGCTGTAGCAAACCATGAACTATGCTTGCTAAATATGACAAAAACACCAACATGAAGCAGCAAGCAAACATATAGAAGAATGTAATCAAGAAAATTGACAACCGAAGTGAACCAAAGCAAAAAAACCTGGGCCCCTGGAACTTGAAATTAGGGATGGATGGGTTGGAAACAGGATACATAGGTGTCAAGTGGTGCCAAGTTGTTGGTCGGTGTTAGACCTGGCATCTTTTAGCGTGGTTTCCTCTGTATTTTTGCCTCTGACTTCCTGTTTTTGACTGTATTCTGGATTTTGTTCTTGCTGGCTTAAGGACTCTGGCCACTTTACAACTGCTGACCAGTGCAAAAGTGCAAGTGCTCCCTGTCTAAAATGTAACAGTATTTGGTTTCTCCATGATTGGCCTATTTGATTTACTATTAAATCCCTAGTACAGTGCACCATGTGTGCCGGGGGCCTGTAGGTCAAATGCTACAAGTGGGCCTGCAGCACGGATTGTGTCACCCACAGGAGGAGCCCTGAAACCATTTCTCTGGCCTATCCCTGCAGTGCATGTGCGTGCAGTTTTAAACTGCCATGTTGACCTGGTAAGTGTTCCCACTTGTCAGGCTCAAAACTTCCCATCTATTGCATGTAAGAGACCCCTAAGTTAGGCCCAGGGTAGCCCCATGGGCCGGGTGCAGTGTACTTAAAATGTAGAACATGTACAGTTGTATTTCACATGTCCCGGTAGTGAGATATGGCTAATTTTGCTTTTCGCTACAGCAAGGGTGTCTCACCCATAAGTTAGCATTGGAGGTGCCTGGTAACCTAGTAACAGAGTATCTTCCAATTAGGAGTTGATAGAAGATTGGAGTTTGGTGTCACTGGACTTGCAATTTAAAAATACATCTTTTAGTGAAGTTGTTTTTTAGATTTTAGGTCTGAAACTTTTAGAAAGTTGCCATTTCTTACTTAATAATTCAGAGCCTCCACCCGCCCGTAGAATACACGTCTGGGTTGGATGACAGTTGGGCTTTGTGAATTCACTCTAGACAGTCACACACTGGGAGCTGAGGTGGCCCTGCATATGCTGAAGGCCCATCCCATGGCTGATGAGCTTTCCTGAGCGAGAGTGGTGGGAGGAGCTGACACTTGCACCTGAATAGGTCTGTGCATGTCCTCACATAAAGAAGTTGCCACCCCACGTAGAGTGTCTTGAGCCAGGGCAAGGAAGAGCAGGTTCATGTGAACTACAAATACCTTTCTTTGAAGTTTGCCTGCTTCAAAGGCTGAAACGGGTATAAGTACTAGACGTCTGACACCATAGAGTAGTAACAGTTCTGGACTGAGGACATTCTGAAAAAAAGAAGGACTGTTGTGCTGTCAGGAGGGACTGCCACTTTGCTGGGCTAGCCTGCTGCTTGTTGCTTCTGTCCTGGGAGTGAAAGGACTGGACTTTTCTTTCTACATCCTACTTTCCAAGTTTCTCCAAGGGATTGAGTTGAGCTTGCCTCCTGCTGGAAGTCTCAGGGCCATCAAAGACCTCACGGGTAGCACCTGGGCTCATCTGCTGAGAGCCCTACTTGCCTAGTGGTGCCAACTCCAGTTCCTGGCCCCTTGGAAGTGAGTTGCCATGCCACCAAAAGAATCTGACATTAAGTGATTTCGGAACCGGTACCTGTCTGCAACCGTGAAGCTGTGCAGCTGCCTGCACTGGAGCCATGGTTCCTGCATGACCTAACAAACAGGATTTACAATGCAGGCACCGACGATGTCGTAGCCCCTCTGTAGAACTGCCATTGCGGGTGTCCTGAGCACTGCGCCACAGACATCTGTGACACACCCCTCCAACACGCAGCTGTGGCCCAGTGAATTGATCTCGATGCTGTGAAACCAAAAACTCACGGCTTGACCGCCGACAACTTCATCAAAAGAGCCCAGCAGTAAGGAACCAAGTTGACTCACCTGCAATTGATACCTCACCTCCCTTGTGTCCAGCATCATTGTCGCTTGGCATTAGCAGCTTAAAAACACTGCTCCGCCTCTAGGAACCGATACATCACTTATTACAAGCAACACATCACTTCTGTTGTGCAATGCACAATCACCAAGCGCGAACGCATCAATGACCTGCATAGCAGTAAGGAACTGACGCATCACCTGCTTTAACAAAACCTCACCTCCCATGCGCCTTACATCATCTATAAGTTTAAATGCATCCAAGGTACTGTACTGGGGTCTGCATGACCCCTGTATCTAGCCCACGTTCGGACTGAACTTGTGGATTTGGGCCAGTCAGGCACTACCCACTTGCCCCAGTCGGAGCTATTGTTTTCTAAGAACTAGAACTTTCCTTAAATTTGAAGAATTCGGAACCTGATTTGTGTATGTTGGATTTTTGCAATTTTGGTCTTGTTTTCATCTGATAAATATTGGCTATTTTCTGGAACTGGTGTGGAGTTTTTTTCTGTTGTTTTCACTGTATTACGGTATGTGCATACAAATACTTTACACATTTCCTCTGGGGATAAGCCTGTCTGCTCTGGCCAAGTTACCAAGGGTGGGATCACAGCTTACTCCGTGGGTTTAACTCACTTACCCTGACTAGATTGAGGGTCCCTACTTGGATATGGTGCAAACCACTGCCAACTATAGACCCCAATTCTAACCGAGGGGCACCAACAGGTGTAAATGTGGGTCCACCTAGATTTGTGCCCCTGCAGCTACCTGAGGATGACCCCACCAGCCAGTAGGTAGACTTTCTTTTTGAAGGCTTTTTGCCCACACCCTAAACGCCCCAACTAGGGACGATGGCAATAGCAGTTGAATATTCCCTCTCTCCCCCAGGTGTGGCACACATCTATAGGCTTTTCTGAGTCGTTTTTGTCCACCATAAGCGTGGAAGGGTATGCTCAGATGTGAGTCCCTTGCTCATTGCACCATCAGGATTCAAGCAAGCCGGGCCGAAGACGGCTGAAATGCCAGAAACCGGTCCCCGGAAGCTTGTTTCCTTCCCAGTATAAGAATTGGCTTGGTAGTTTGGTCTGCCCTGTTCCCATGATGCACTGGGCCAGGGTCAGACTAATTTGCATATAGCCAGGTTCTGAGCTGGAATGGTGCAGTGAGCTAAAAAACGGTGATGGATCAAGCCCTGATCTTTGGACTGGGTAAGAGTGGTCTGCTTAATTCGGACACTCTGTTCATCACCACCCCCTTTTCTGAGTCGTTTTTGTCCACCATAAGCGTGGAAGGGTATGCTCAGATGTGAGTCTCTTGCTCATTGCACCATCAGGATTCAAGCAAGCCGGGCTGAAGACGGCTGAAATGCCAGAAACCGGTCCCCGGAAGCTTGTTTCCTTCCCAGTATAAGAATTGGCTTGGTAGTTTGGTCTGCCCTGTTCCCATGATGCACTTGGCCAGGGTCAGACTAATTTGCATATAGCCAGGTTCTGAGCTGGGATGGTGCAGTGAGCTAAAAAACGGTGATGGATGAAGCCCTGATCTTTGGACTGGGTAAGAGTGGTCTGCTTAATTCGGACACTCTGTTCATCACCACCCCCTTTTCTGAGTCATAAATAACATAAATAGCATTTTCTGCTCACCCGTACTCTGCTGGATCACCTATCATGACAAACAGAATGATTTTAGGAGATGGTCAGTACCTCAATGACAGAAATACATAAATAACAAAACAAAGAAGCCATAGAGAACCCAAAGTTGTTGCTCTTAAGTTGCAGCATTTAAAGGACTCTTAGGCAATGTGCAGTAGCTTTAGAGAAACATACTGTGTCTGCCACTGTTTATTTGTCAGGTTACACTTTAAAATCTGCCGGGGGTACATCATGGTTACTATACTTATAATTGACTGCAGTAGGCAGGCCAAAAGTCCTAGATGCAGCCGACCAGACACTTGTCTGTGTTACTTAATGGCTAGTCCTCCATCAGCCCCTCCCGGGGCCACTAGTGACCCAGGTGAATGGGATGCCTGTTGTGGTGGGAAGAAAGGTTGCTCAGCTCCTACCATCCTGTACCTCAATTGAGAAGGAAGAGAAGCTACCACAATTGCAGGAGTCTGAACTACACCTTTGCTAAGAAGAAAATATTCTTGCACTGCTATGTTACACTTGCTGCTTGGCAGGAAGGGAGTGTTGCGCCGTTGTTGCCTTATAAATAGACAATTCATTAAAGCAGACTTTCCAACATGTACACTAGGCAGCTTCCCATAGGACCCTGTCCCATTTCACCCAGTCTTAACCATGTGCTGGACCCACAAGAACCTTCATAGTCCAGTACCTACACTACGAGGCAATGGAGCAGCCCCCTTTAGCAACCGCCGATGGCATATGATCACAGGTGTACTTCCCCTGAACAGAAGTGCACTTGGACATCAGGGCCTAAGCTCCAATGCTTCACTTTACCAAGGATTTTCCCCATTATTTATAATTTTTAAAAAACATCCTTGCGTGTTTACATGATTTCTTTAAGTTACATTCAAAGGCAATATTACTTTTATTTGCACTAAGAAGAATCATATTTTTTAGTGATGTGTACTTTAGTAACTGCACCTGCCTACTAGGAAGCACCCTTACTATCCTATAAATATTATAAAAATGATAATTTTGTTTACAATAAAAGTCTTTATTGCAAGCATATTGTTATCACATTTAAGAGTCTGCATGTTTTCTATTTTTTTATTTTTTTTTATTTTTTTTGTAGCATATTCGTACAATATTTGAAAAAAAATTTGCAGTAGCAACCCAAGGCCAAACTTATTAACTTTACTGATACCTGTTAAAGAACTGATGAGAGAGAAGCAATTCTCAATCTACAGAATACATGATAGCTATAAAATGTCCAAATATTTATGTGTAGGGTGGTTTAACATGTTTAGTATTCTTTCCTTGGATAGACTACGATATTGTTCATTTATGTATTGTTATTGTGTGCAGTGTTGCCATTTTGCATTTTTGTTGTGTTGTGGTGTATTTTATCTTATTGGAGCGTTGTGTTGTTTCCCCATTTTTTTACTGTGTTTTTGTATTATACTGTTGTTGACAAGTAGCCAATGAATTTTGGGGCTTTGAAGAGTCAATCCTTTATATACCTGTGCCGTCAAGTTTGTATACTATTTTGGGGTCAGGGTTGCAGGTCAGTCAGGGTGACCTGCAAATCCAACGAAATATGAATCAGATTGTGAAACTTCTGACGCGGTGTGTGTGTGTGTATATGTGTCTTTCTGTGTGTGTGCGCGTGTGTTTTAGATCATACAGTTGCACCTGGGACGTCGAGTTTCAGCATCCTTTGATTGTAATATTCATGACCAGTAGTGTCCACCATCATTAATGTTTGCAAACATTTTGGATCCATTTTAAATTATGCATGCACCAACTCAATTAGTGTGCAATGTTTGTGAAGGATTATCTTGTGATTATGGACATTTATGGATATATGCTGCTCTGGTGCATGCGCACTGCTCACTTGGGTTTGCTTAATAACCCTAAAACGTATAGATGAAAAAGCCCAGGATTAAACCAGAGACAACGTGGCTGAAAAATGTTCTTCGCATAGGAAGTTATCTATGTGGATTTCTATGTAATTTGGAAAAGTCACAGGATTTCGTATTCCCCTTATAACCTTTGTCCCCTATGACCACTCTTCACCAAAGGCCCCCCCACGACTGGTTGGTCTAGTTAAACATCTCATCCAACTTTTGCAGTTACTTCAAAAAGCAGCTGCAGGGATGATCCTGGGTTTAAGAGAGATGTGTCCATCTCGCAGCATTTACAAGCTCTTCACTGGCTACCATTGCTACTTTAAAGCCTTGAGTTTGTGCCGTAAACCCGTCCATAATACTAGTCAGGCTACCTATATGACATACATTTTTTCTCTGTATATACCACCTAGGGACGTAAGACCTAAACTCCTATGTTTGGTTAAAACTCGAAAATTCAGGAAAAGTGGCCCCTTATTGGCAGTGGTTACATCTAGGGTTTGGAACTCTCTACCCCTAGCCCTCCATTGCCAACTGAGCCTCTTCATGATATTCTGTTTAACCATAACTTTTAGTTTCTGATTGAGTAATTCCACAGTATGCATCTATTGTAGCATTTTTCTGCCTCTCCCTTATTTGTTCTTCTATAGTCTGTGCTATGATGGAGGATTTCTGATTGTTTGCTTCCTCATAAGCGTAGGCACACTTCGTTTCAAATAACTGTTTGTGCTTCATAAACGGCCTCATTCATTCATTCACTCATTCGCTTGGCAGGCTAATAGGTTCCAATCTGAACACTGTTTTTCCCATATTTGATTTAAATGTGGTGGGTCCAAGTCATAAATATGTTATCTATCTAGCTGTCTGTATGTCTGTCTGTCTGTGTGTGTCACTGAAAATGGATATAACTACAAATGTAAATCATATCATAGATGAGATTGTATAATGCATTACCTTTAACACTAGGAAAGAGAGGACTATGAATGTGCTATTAATTATTGGCTTGAATAGCTTTTATTTAATTACATTGTGTTTTAATTATTGTTATATTTTGGCATAAATGTTGTGTACTGTTGTCATAATATAGACCATATACATGTGCTATGTTTACCCATGATGCAGGCAGGCAAACATCAAGAGTCGGCTGTATTTGATATGTTTCTGAACATTGTATATCAGGTAGAAACTCAGATTAAGAACTTTCATTATGCTTCAATCTGCTATCACTTGTGGGTATGAGCCTTAATCTGCTGCTTGGCTCTCATGGCGCCCTCTAAGAACTAATGATGTGCCATCGTGTGCAAGTAAATGTGCTTACCCCTTGAATGTTAATATATGCTATTGACTGTAACCTATTTGTACTTTATATACTTATGTTCCCATGCAAAGCATTATTCTTCCTTGGTGGGTCTGATGCATGGTTTACACAATACTGAGGTTAAATGAAGAGTATAAGAGCTAATTAGATAGATCTAGCTACAATCTTTCAGCTGTTAAGTTGTGGGCAGTGTTTTGTGTAAGAGCCAAAGCACGTACAAATCTTCTTAAAAAACTACACAATAAGTACAGTATCACATGGGTGCTCGAAACGTTACACACAGTGTGTCTTTCATGAGCGGCAGAATAAATAGGGTGCCACCTGCGGCTTGAGTTTATTACTACTTGGTGTCCAGATTCTTTGAATCAGTGCAAAGCCCGCTGCCTAGCCTAATGATAAACTTGTAAGAAAAGGTCCACCAGATCCTTGAAACAACACACACCATCACTGTCCTCCATATTGTGTGTAAAACAAGAATGCTCATTAAACATAGGCATTGATAAAGTTAGAGTCAGAGGACAAAAACTCTGAAAGTGAGTTTCCCAAAAATTGATTGACATATCTGTTTTGATTTGATTATGGAAACGTTTTGCACCGACAGATGTGTCCACCACTGTCACGGGATCAGCAATGCTTCGTCAGTGACTCCTCAATAAAGTTATTTGAGATGTCCTCAATGATATCGCTGATTTGTGAAGCCATGAGCAGTGCATCGTTGGAGCATGAGTTACGGTTTGTGAAACCAACAATAACTGATGAATTCCATGGGCTGGTAGTTTTTTTTAACCATAATGTATATGTATGGTCTAATATGTAAGCACATATCTCATTTTTATGTGAGTGGAAGTATCAAAAGATTGCAAGCCAATGAGAGAATCACTCTTCAGTACAGGGAGACTAGGGCTACCTGTTACTTTTTTGCCTGTTTTTTGTGTTTACACTAATTTCACTCAAGGTAGGTTCTAATTATATACAGACTTCGTGCCTGTATTAAGTATCTGCTATATCAAAGATATGAGGTACATAAATATGCTGCAAGCCTTAAAAAACTCCACCTTTATTAATAAATAGTTTATTCTCACTTTTTCCATTAGAATAGATCACAATTACCGTCAAGTGATAAACATATTTGTTCATACTACAAATATCACTTTAAAAATAAGTACTGAATATTGCTCTAAACATATTAATTTTTGCGTAGTATTTAGGCATAAAATAGAACTGCTAATTTGATAATTACTAAAGCAAAAAGGCAGTGCTTTAACTTCTATAAATATCTCCATGGAGATAGCACAATATCATTCAAGGCAGATTTCCTCAAAAATACATTTGTTACAAAAATAACAATTTAAATCTTTACAGATTAGATAATCTGTGGTAGACATCATACCTACAAATCTGCACCCACAAGAGCAGATACTCTCATACTTACATGCTACGTTTTTATTAGAAAACAGTGCATTCTAAAAATAAGACGCTGTGAGTGAAATTGCTATACCCTATCACTAGAGTGGGTAAGTGCTTAGAGTCATTACAGTTTGAGCAAGCACTACACAGATGTCTTCAATGACTAGGACGTATCATTGTGCACAGTATGGGCCTCATGTATGTAAAAAGCATTTTGTGATTACCAAATAGCAATTTTTACTGAATCGCTATTTGCTAATCTCAAAATGCTATGCATGTAAGAAAACACCAAATATTTAGCGATTCCTTAATATTACCAAATAGTGGTTCAGTAAATAGGTAATCGCTATTAGGTAATACTTCTCCGTTCTTTCCTATGGGCTAGGCCCATAGGTGTGAACCGTTTTGCATTGGCTAATTTGCAAATACCTAATTGGTAATCGCAAATTAGCTAATCCAAAGCCAAGGGAGCCGGGGCGCCTAAAGCCCCCCCTGAAGCACCCTAAAAAAATGAATGTGCACATGTAACGTGCACACATGCCCTAGGGGCATGTGTGCGCTACATGGCACTTTGAAAAATGCATTTTTGTGCCTTTTTCAAATTTTGCACATGGTTACCACCGACTTGAAATCATTGCTATTCGCATTTCCTATATGCATAGTCTGCATTTAGAGAATGCTTGGTACATGTGTTAAGGGAATCACGATTACCTAAAATTGTGACTACAAAGTCTTCCATACATCATGAAAGGATATCTTGCATTCTAAAATGGCAGAATTTTGCAATTCGCACCATTTGTGAATGCAAAATGGTTTCATACATGTGACCCTATATTTCATGTGCAGAGCACAGTGTGCAAATCTAATTGCCTCTGAGAAGTTGAACTGGTCTCGACGACTCATTTGATTTAAATGAATAGTTCATTTTTTATATAGCACTGAATATTGTGTTGGTCATTTTTAAGAGGACATAATTTTAGCACATAAATGGATCGAGGCACAGAGTGATAAGGCAATTTTCACAGGACCACACAATTCTTTAAGGTGAGAGAGTCAAAAATTCAGATCTCCATGTTTACAAGTCAAAAACAACCAAAAGTCCTCAAGCTTCTGTGTGGGGCAATAATGGGTAGCCTCTTAAAAGGACCCCCAAAAGTGCCTTAATTTCTTCTTTGACTACCAAGGCCTCCATAGCCTTTCAGTGTTTGGGTTTGCCAGTTTCCTTGCTCCTTGGCATGTTGGAAATGGGGCGATGCAGTGCTTGGAAGACTGGCAACCTCCAACCGGTTTGATTTTGGGCTGGTTGTCACTGAGAGGGCGTGTTTTGTTGAAGTACTTGATGAGCTCAACTTGCGTTCCCTCGTTGGGTTGGCAGTATGACAGGAAATGCACCGACTGCGTAAGACAACTCAGGTATCCCTGGTCGAAATCTTTCTGTGAACTGGTTACACTTAAGACTGGAAGAAAAAACAAAGATATATATGTTAAAATGGACCACAGTGCACCCTAGCAAACTTCAGGGGAAAAATGTATTAATGTTATGTTATGTTATGTTATAACGCTCTTGTATAGCGCACGGCTACTCGAAAAGAGTGTCCCGGCGCTTTCCACCTGCAACTCAGAATAAAAATAACACAACACAGCAAAAAGAATAGGAAAAGAACTGAAACTGAAACAGTAAGAACAGCCTAAAGATTAAAAAGCCAGGTCTTCAGGCTCTTCCTGAATTGGAACAAATTGGCAGTGCTGCGCAGCGAAAGAGGAAGCGAGTTCCACAGCTGGGGAGCTTTGCAGCTGAAAGAGCGCCCTCCCGTGCGGGCCTTCCTCACCCGAGGGACCACCGCTTTGTAAAGGGATTCCGAACGCAAGGAGCGGACTGGTCGATAAAAGGCCAGTCTCCGCCGCAGGTATCCAGCCCCTGATCCAAACAAGGCTTTGTGCAACAAGGTCAGGGATTTAAACTGGATCCGCTTCCGGATAGGCAGCCAGTGTAGCGCCTGTAGCAGCCCGGAGGCTCGGGCTCGTCTACGCAGGCCAAAGATAGCCCGGGCGGCAGAGTTCTGTACCACCTGTAGGCGCTGAACTAGGTAATCAGGGAGGCCTAGAAAGAGGGCATTAGCATAGTCTAGCCTAGAGCCGACGAGAGCCTGCACAGTCATACGCCTGTGCTCCTCAGACAACAGGGGCAGGAATTTACGGAGCATTTTCAAAATTCCATAACAGGTGCCAGCCAGACCCAATATGTGTTCGCAGCGACAGCTGGTTGTCCAGCTTGACACCCAGATTTTTAGCCACCAAGGAAGACTGTGCAGGAGGGCTCATGTCGGACGGCCACCAGTGCTGCCACTCCGGATCGGCAACGCATCCGAAGAATAGGACCTCGGACTTGCTTGAGTTGGCCCTTAGACTGTTCCGTTGGAACCAGTCAAAGACCAATGTGAGACAGTCCCGAATTCTCCCTCCATCAAACTCCTGGTCTTTCCCGCATGTGAAGAGGAGCTGCGTGTCGTCGGCGTAGGAGACGATCTGGGCCCCATATGCTTCCACCAAGGCCGCCAAAGGGGACATAAAGATGTTAAACAACGTGGGGCTCAACACAGAACCCTGTGGAACTCCAACTCCCAGTGGCGGCATCTCGGCAGAGCTCTGGGAAACCCAGACCGTCTGGCGGCGGCCTTCAAGGAAAGATGTGAACCACCTGAGCGCCGTCCCCCTAAGGCCGATGTCATAAAGCCTCGCTAAGAGCGCCCTATGGGGGACGGTGTCGAAGGCCGCCGATAGGTCTAACATGACCAACCATCAATAGAAGTGATATGGCAAATAACATTAGCCAACCATTATAGAGACAACAGTCGCATTGGATGCTTGCAAAAACTCAGAAGGCTCGATTAATCGAAGTTCCAAGTATAGATTATTGGGGAGGTCTATAAAAAAGGTAATAAATGGATGTTTTCTATTCAATTAAAATTGCAGCATCCTAGCTCTGGCATTGCTAGATGTTAGTATTATCTAACTCAATGATGCTTGCTTTATAACCTCGCAAGGTAATAGGCAGAGTTGGGCATTTCAGGACAGACATCTGGGATGCGCAGATTGCACAAAGATGTCTCACTAGTTGATTGAGAGTTTTTAGCTATCTCATTTACCATTTACTAGGACATGCTAACAGTGTGTCCTACATGACAATCAGTTGCAAATACTGTCACACTCAATGAAATGCTGACTAGCTTAGACAGGAGGAAGGCTTAAATGCAGTTATTATAGACTGTTTGTGTCAATTACAGATTTAAATATGATACCTAACCTCCAATCAAGTTATTCGGAAAACACGAATATGGGCCAAACATACATTTGCAGAGAACTGCATGAATATTCACTTATTCACATAAATCCAGTGCACAAATTCGACATATGTATTGGACATTGTCAATGCATTTGTGATGCTAATGAGGAGCTAAACGGAGGTTGTGAGACTCATGACAGTAAAAGCCACCAATTGTGCTGTTTCAGCCCCCATGTAATATTGACAAGGCCTTCATCAGGAGCACAGTAGAACAGAGATGAAAGCTTTTGGTAAAATGCAATTAATGCTGTAGGACTTTTACTGAAGGTTGTTCTCTAATTCATGGTAAGACTGTCACGTTGTTCCATTTATTTTAAACTTCACTTTAATGTGAAAGCATGGTGCTATGCAGCATCTAAACGCAATGTCCTGCGCTCTCTCACCTTGGGTTTGGTGCAGACAGTGCTGTCGGAGGCATCTCACAGCCACCTCCAGGATGTCAGCCTTCTCCAGCTTAGAGTTAGGTTGCTGGGTCTGGAATTCTGCTTGCAGCAGTAGCCGCAGCTGCTCGATGCACCTGTTGATGCGGTCCCTGCGCACCTTCTCCACCGCGGGCTTCCTCAGCTGAAAGGGGAGAAAGTCAGGTTAGACCAGGTGTGCGTATACAGGAGGCAAGTCCCTAAAGATGACACAAGGGAGGCACCTTCAGCTGCATTCACAATAAAAATAAGACCTAAAAGTCGAGGAAAGAACAAGTGCAACGAATACAAATAGAATAATTGCAGCATGTTTCTATAGTGCCTGCTCTAATATTGTGTCAGTGGTGTAGCGCTATACCTATCAAGTGAAAATCAGCACTGCTTTATTTTGAGGACTTACACGCGAACACACAAAAACATTTTCTATGAGACATATGACACGTGTGAATAGCACAAGCAAGACATTTCTTTCAAGATCAAGGACAGTTAAAATAAGGGAAAAGAGAGGAGGGAAAAAAGAAGTGCAAATAGAAGTGTTCAAAAGAGAGCGAAATGAGGGGACGTGAACGGAGGGTTGGGATTGTGTTCATCCAAGAGTGAAAGAGCAAGAGATAAAGAAGATATGGTGAAATGGGGAAATACGAGATTTGGATGTGTGGGGGTAGAATATTCAAAGTAAAGAGGATAAAAGGAAGGGGAACGCCAAAGTGATAAAGAAAAGAGAAGAGTGAAAAGGACTATACGGTATGAAAAGAGTGAACGAAAAAGGAAAAGGGGTAGTGGGGTAAAGAAAAGGAGCTGAGTAATAGAAGCAAATAAGGAAGATTAGAGGGGATAAGAAAAAGCAAATAGAAGGAAGAGACACAAAAGCATAAGAAAACAAGTGGAGACAAGTGAGGATAGAAAGTGAAGAAAATAAGGAGGGATGAAAGTGGGAAGAAAGAAGAACGTGTATAGAGAAAGAGAATGGAGAATAAAAGGAGAAGGAAATGGGAGAAATGAGGAAATATGGAGTAGACAAGAAGGAATAAAAGGGACAACAACGTAATAAAAAAGAGAGATATTGAAGAAGAAATGGGGAATAAGACTATACAAGTAAAGTAGGAGAGGGTAAAAGAGGTGGAGGAGATGATAGAAGAGCGCTGGAAAGAGTCGAGAAAATGGAGGAGAGATAAAATGGGCGAGAGAACGGTTATAACTTACTTTATTCTTATCTTTCGGTGCCTGTCCCTCTTCCGAGTGTGCGTAGAGACTGCTGGGGGCCATTATTGTCCTTGTACCACCTCGAATCTGAATTCACACACGCCTTAAGTCTGGGGGTGATGCCCAGCCCTTGTATTTATACTCGTGCCAAGCCCCAGGCGCTGTGGGTCTCAGCCCAGGGCGTGTTTCCCACACTCAGGGAGGCGCTGGGAGCCCCCGCTCCCACAATGGGACATGAATCCATCAGGACACGGCCCATTGGCTGCCAAAGGCCAGGAGATAATAACCTTCTGCCCGAGGCGACTGGTGGAGTGTGCTGGGGCGGCCTGGGAATCCGGGGAGGCGCGACTCCTGCACAGCTGGCGCAGGGACCCGAGGCATTCCCAGGGCTCAGCATGTGCCGCCGAGGGATCAGGGCACACTTCCAAAGGCGGGAAACCGCGACCAGCCCTGCATGGGTCACGAGGCGCACGGGAGAACTTCAAATACTGAGTGACAGGCACCACCCACCCCTCCCTACGCACTTTGTAAAATCTGGGCAAAGAAAGAAAACATTCCTTAGAAGTGCAAGGGTGAAATATAGCAACCCTTGTTGTAGACCCCCACGCCAGGGGTTCTAGTCCCAGTTTGATAGTTTAGTAGGCGGTGCACCTGCTGCGGCAACCTGTACTTAACCTGAAAGTAACATATTCGAATCCAAGTGATATTAGCTAGGGGGTAATTCAATAACGTCGAAACCTTCGGCCCACCTTCAGGTCACAGGGTCCCGATGGCAGTAGGATAGCTCAGTGAGTTATTGCACCTGCTGTTCGGCACATGGTCTACAATACACATGTCTTTTTCCGAAAAGGGGCATTCAGTGGGTTAACACTCTTGGGGCCCGATGTAGGTAAACGCGATTTTCCGATTTCAAAATACCGAGGCGGGCCGAATCGGTATTCTGAAATCGGAAAACGAGATGTAGGGGAAAAAAACCGAATGAATACCGATTCGGTCGGCATCGGTAATGAGATTCGGTACATTCCGATTCTGCTCGGTCCGAATCGGAAAGTACCGAATCGGCCAACAACGATTCGGAAATCACCGAATCGGCTACCACCGAATCGGATATTCCCGATTCGGCGAATACCGATTCGGTAAAAGCCGAATCGGTAAAATCCGATTCGGCAATCATAGACCCATGGCGAAAAAGCCCATAGGAATGCATTGAAAGAACCGATTCGGCTTTTACCGAATCGGATAATACCGAATCGGATTTTACCGATTCGGATATTACCGAATCGGTAAAAGCCGAATCGGCAATAGGCGATTCAGCCAATGAGGTGGCTCCCCCTCCCCCACCCAAACAGGGAGTGGCAACCCTGGCAGGTGCAGCTAATTAAGAAGTTTCTGGAAATATCTGGAAAGCCTGCCTGAGCCCAACACACACAGTTAGCAGCAGTGGGAGAAGGAGGTTGCAAACTGAACAGGAGAAAATGGCAGATCAGGCAGGAAGCCAGAAGTCCTCCCAAAAGAGGAAGCCCAAGTTCACCACCACCGAACTTCAGGTGCTGGTTGAGGAGGTGGTGAGGGTGCACCGCCAGCTGTTTGGCAAGCTGTCCCTCAACGTGCCAGACAGCACCAAGAGGAGAATGTGGGCCGACATCGCCCAGAAGGTCAACGCTGCTGGTGTCACCCCCAGGTCCATTGAGGAACTGAAGAAAAGGTTTTACGACCTCCGCAGCCTCACGAAGAGGAAGCTGGCTGACATTCAAAGGCAGGCTGGACTCACTGGAGGAGGCAACAACCCGGCGCCACCCCTCACCGAGCTGGAGGAGATTGTCTCCAGCACCATCGAGAGGGAGAGCATCGTAGGAATCGGGACCCTGGACAGCTCTGCCAGAGCCACAGCTACAGGTAAGAAGCATGCGCATCATGACACACCCTACCAGACACCTCCCCATTAGACACAATGCATAGGCAAACACCAGCACTGTACTGTCACCAACATACAAGAGACAAGCATCATGGTACATGTAGTCAGCAGAAGTTAGCCAAATATGTCAGTGCAGAATCACAAGACAGGAAACAGTGTGACACGGTGTAAGGAGATGCAAGGACATGTGGAATGCCATAATTGTACTGACTGTAATACATCGGCACTCAGTTTACAAATGCTTCTTTGTACCTAGGGGCACCATCAGGCGGCACAACTGTGACAGCAGAGGGAGCAGCAACGTCCAACACTGCAGTCGCAGGGCCGAGCACCAGCCAGGCTGGCCAGGAGGAGGAGGAGGATGAGGATGAGGAAGGAGACACCCCAGGGCTAGGAATGGAGGGAGTCCTGGTCATTGACTTCCAAGCAGTGCACTCACCAGTACTGTCCAGCACACCCCCCTTGCAATTCTCACCACAAAACTCCCCTACAAGGCAGACCATTCCGCCGACACCAGCTCCTGCCACAACCGTGGCCTTGCCACCCGTCCAACCTGTCCTGGGAGCAGGGGCTCCGGGACCGGCCAGCACCACACCCCCACCAGTGGCACCCCAGCCCACTCAGCAGGCCGGAGGCAGCAGTGCCAGACGCCGTGCCACCACCACCACCACTGCTGCACCAGCACGGGAGGGCAGTGTGTTCCTGGGCCTGGAGGGCCAGATGGTTAAAATCCAGTGCCAACAGGCCAGATCCACCATGGCCTGTCAACGCCAGCTCCTGCAGCACAACATGCAGATGGGGGAGTTGGTGAAGGGTTTCCAGGCTGTTGTGGACAGCAACAAGGAGGTGGCAGCAGGGTTAGGCAGGCTGACCACTGCCATCACCCACTCATCTGCCAGACAGGAGGAGCATGAGGTTGCACGCAGGAGGGATGCCCGGGTGCTGAACCGGGCCATGGCCCGCCTTGCAGCGGCGACCGCACAACTGTGCCATCGCAGCTCCAACCAAGAGTCTGTGCTCAGTCAGCATACGGCTGAGCTCACCAGGGGGATGGCCAAGATCACCACGGCCATGGAGGCCATGTTAATATCAAACGCCGCCTCCAATCCTGCCCTGGACCTGGGTGATGCTGGAGACAGCAGCAGCCGCAGCAGCCCGGCCAGCGCTGCATCTGAACCGCGGAGGAGCACCAGGCGATCCGCTGATGCTGCTGGCCATTCGGAGGGGGCCGAGGGACACCCCAGTGGGTCTGCCAAGCGGGCCAAAAAATAGCCTGACAAGGGGGGATGAGCAAACCAGTACCCTGGACTTTATTTGATTTTACAGACTCCATTTTTTGATGCACATCAGTGCTGTAACTGTGGTGCATCACTATTAAAATTTGATTTTTTGCAAGCAACATTTAGCAGTCTTTGCATCTGTACTCAGTCAGAAATAGTTCTCAGTGATCTCCTCACGTCTGTATCTGCCATCACTTGGCGTACACACCCCAGCTGGCTGTGTCAGTGGCACAGCTTCGTCGTCGTCATAGTCCTCGTAGTCAGACAACTCCACCTCAGTGCCCTTCTTGACCGCAAGGTTGTGTAACATTGCACATACAGCTATGATCTTGCAGCAGGTGATGGGGGTATACTGCCTTGCACCTCCACTCTTGTGCAGGCATCTGAATCTACTTTTCAAGATGCCAAAGGTCCGTTCGACAACATTCCTTGTGCGTATGTGGGCCCGGTTATACCTCCTTTGGCTGGGTGTGGAGGGGTTGAGGTAGGGGGTGAGTATGAATGAGCGGAGGGCATATGCACTGTCGCCTGGAAGAGAAAGGGGTCACATTAGACACATGCATACATGTATTCCACCTACCTACTATGTGTTATGGGGGTCTGATGATGTGTCTCACCTAGGAGGTATCCTTCTCCGAATTCGCCAGCCATCAGCCGTGCATATATGCCGCTCTGTTGGAATATATAGGAGTCATGGGTACTCCCTGGAAATTTTGCTACCAGGTCTGTGATGGTGCACTTGGCATTGCAGATCACCTGCACGTTGATGGTGTGTGTAGATTTCCGATTGCGGTATATGTATTCGGTGTCCGCTGGTGGGCAAATCGGAATGTGTGTGCCATCTATGCAACCGATGATTTGGGGAAATTGTGCCATCTGGTAGAAGTCAGCTTTAGTTTGTAGCAGTTCTGTGTGGGTTGCAGGGAAAGAGATGTATTGGTCCATCCTGTCTATCATGGCGTCAAGGAATATGTGGAAGAACCTTGACAGGCTGCTCTGGCTCACCCCTCCTGCTGCTGCTACTCCACTTTGATAGCTGCCAGACGCAAGCAGGTGTAGGCTGCATAGCACCTGGACGTGCGCTGGGATGGCGTGTGCCCTTGGGGTGTGGTGGTCCAAGAATGGCTTAAGGTCCCTGATGAGCTCGAGTATGGTGTCAGAGTCCAGCCTGTATCTCTGTAGGATCTCAGCCTCAGTGAGCATGAACAGGGTTACCCTCTGTCTGTAGACCTGTTCATTTCTTAGCCATTCCCTCTGTCCTTCCTGCTGTAGCCGTAGCCGCCTCGCAATGACATAGAAAGCTGCCATCCTGCAAGTTGCAATGCATTTTGGGACTGTTTATATGGGTTGGAGTTGGTTACCACCTGATTGCAATCCATGGTAAATACCGAGGGAATTCTACCGATTTTGAGCCGATTTCGGTGTTTCTGTGCCTCCCTACATCTCCCCAACTGTCGGAATCGGGGAATTTCCCGATCGGAGAATCATACGAATCGGCATGTTTTCCGATTCGGATCATGTCCGATTCGGTATTTGTACCGAATCGGTAATTGGACCGATTCGGTGATTTTCCGATTCGGTGTCACTTACGAATCGGTAATTGGACCGAATCGGTGATTTTCCGAATCGGTGTCACTAACGAATCGGTAATTGGACCGATTCGGTGATTTTCCGATTCGGTGTCTCTAACGAATCGGTAATTGGACCGAATCGGTGATTTTCCGATTCGGTGTCACTAACGATTCGGTAATTGGACCGATTCGGTCTTTGCATCCGAATCGGTGTTTTTCCGATTCGTTACATATCCGATTTTCGGTATGTACGTATCGGATTCTTTCCCATTCGGTACTCATTCCGAATCGGTTTTCTATCCGATTCGTTCTGTTTTTGGTTCCCTACATCTCGATGGCTGTTTACCGATCGGTAAGGGCCAAAAATCGGTATTTTCGGCCGATACCGATCGGTAAAGCCCTACCTACATCGGGCCCTTAGACCTGTGTACACTACAACTTTTGAGTTTAAATACCGATGGGCTTATTTACAAGCGCCTTGCGCCGCTGGTGCGCCACTTTAAACAGTGGAAAAAATTACGCACCGGCGGCGCAAGGGGCTTGTATATAAGCGCCCGACAGTGCAACTTTTAATGAACCTGCCGCCGATATCAGTCGAAAGAGGTGACGTCTATAATTAAGGCAATTCCCTCTCCCCACCCCCATCCCCCAACGCCTGTCGCGAGCCACTCCAATGAGCACAGATGGTGTTCCGGGCACTGTAGCTGACTTTCTCAGGACATAACATATGTCTCTGGGAACTTCATGTACACCCCCAAAGCTGGAAAAAACGAGCAGGCACGTGAGACACATCAGCACGAACCAACGAGTTTTGCATAATGATCGGACATATTGCAGTTCACTGCCTGCTGTCCAGATAGCACAGCTCAGTGGGTTAATGCAGCTCTGTGTTACATGCTCGTCAACGGTTCCAAACACTTTCATGAAAACGTTTCCACTCCCAGACCTCCGTGTAGTGTCCAGTTAACAAATTAGTCCTATATCTGCCAGTTTACTGAGGCGAAGCACCTTCTGCTGAACAGGCCACTTGTTCCTATCCCAATATCACAGTTCCGTGGGAGAAGGTGCTTGTGGCAAAGATATGTGTGTAATATTCAGGTCTAGGTTCTTATTTCAGTGAAATGGATATTGTGCCTACTGTAAAGCTCTTTGGGCAAGTTTGCAGTTTAAAAAGCTAAATATATAATAGGTCAGTGGTTGGAGTCACGTCAGCAAATAGGTGCACACTACCCTCAATAAACTGATTTCAATTCCTGTGAAATTGCTCAATTGGTTAATCTATCGGTCAGATATACATCATATTTGGATGCAATGGGCCTGATTCACAATTGTAACTTACATTTTTGAGTAAATGTACTACTTTTTGGCTGTTCACAATGGTTGCCAGAAGGTTAAAGATGACTTGTATATCCCCTTTTCCTCAGGACTTAGCACACCAGATTGATTTGATGCCCGCCCACCACAAAGGCGTGGATAGCAATGTATGTGGGATTACATTGTGGTGGTTTTTTAAGTTTCGTTAGTCTTTGTGTGTGTCTTAAATTATCGAATTCACCTCAAAATATTTTATTTTATCCCGCTTGCTTTGTAGATATTTGAATACAAATGGTTGTGTATTGTCACATATTTAGGCTTTCATTGTATCCCACATGACTCTAGGTGATGGACAGCCTATATTAATTTTGATATAGTCCAGGGTCCCTTTTCTGGGATAATTAATGTAATCCTCCCATTTAACCCTGCCAATTGCAGTTGCTTTTTGGTGAGGTCAATTCAAAATAGTCTTTATTCGATATTTTTCAATCATAAAAAGACATTAACAAAATTGACCCCCCACACCCAGCAAAATACAAGATCCACGAAAAATCATTTCAGTTTTATCTAAAATTATCAGGCTAGCTCTTCTCTATTTACAAAATTATTAAATATGTTGTATTAAAAAGTGTTAAAAACAGTTATTAAAAAACGAAATTCATCATTTGCAAAATATGTCAGTTGCTTAATATAGTGTGCAAAATCAGATAGCAGCATGTAACAACTAGCCCTGGGTTATTCCAAACTCATTTTGCGAGCCCGAATTATCCACATCCAGTGAAGAAATTTCGACATGGCTATGACAACTGGCTGGGAGGTATCAGTTCGTAGGATCCTAACCGCCTCACTAGCAGTTTTAAGGCCCAACTGGGCGCAAATCGGTTTTAGCCATGATCGCCTGGGTGCGTTCTATTCTGGGCAGGCAAACAACACATGCCCAATATTTTCCTTTTGATCAGGGCAAAGAGGGCACCCCGAAGTTTGGTTCTCATACCATTTTACAGTTAAGGCATTTAAAGGTAGTGTCCCCACCCTCAATTGATGATACCTCTTCCGGTCCCCTGGGGCAGTAATCCAATCCCAATAAGGTTCTAGGGCCGGTGCATGCTTGAGTTCTAGGAAGTCTGTGGTGAAAGATCGTTCAATACGACATCCAAAACACTTAACCTCAACCATGCTCTAATAGAGGTCTCGTAATACTTTCTTAGGGGGGAAGACATTCCTTGCAGGGTCGTCCCATAATAAAGATAAACCCATAGCCATATAGATTGTTTTTACCTTTACCATAATTTTATGGGCTTTATCCAAAGCTCTGACCTCGAGGAAACCCTGGGCATACTGGGAGAGTTCTGGGGTAACCCATAGTCTCCTCCAGTAGGCTACTGATCTGTATTTGGCTATATCCTCAAAGCTATGGATTCCCAAATCATAGTGGAGAGGTATTAGAGGAGTTGATATTGGTAAGCCAGTAATATTGCGAAGAAATTTCTTTTGGGCTACCGTCAACTTTCTAAGGTTACTGGGCCCCCAGAGTTCAGCCCCATAGAGGACCGCTGCTCCAACTTTTGCATTATAAATCTTTAAAACTGGAGTAATAGGTCTAGTATGTGAGGATAATAATTCCTTGGTAAGTGCTCCTGCCAGTTGTGTCTGCCTCGTAACCAGCTGGTTAGTGTGCTGTTTCCAGTCTAATTTATATGACAGGGTGATGCCCAAGTAATTAAAAACTTGGGTCTGTTCTAGTTGCACCCCGTCCATGATAACCTTCCCTCTGATGTGTTTCCGTTTGTGCAGAACCATGAATTTTGTTTTAGTTGTATTGATAACAAGGCCATGGTCTGCACAAAACGCTTCAAAGACTCCAATGGCCTTCTGAAGTCCCTGTTGGGTCTTTGATATTAGTAGAGTATCATCCGCAAACATCAACAGGGGGATCAGTTTTCCGGCCAACTTAGGTGCGTCGGTCGGTTGTTGTTCGAAATACCTGATCACCCTGTTTATGTATAGCGAAAAAAGGGTTGGGGCTAGCACACATCCTTGGCCTACTCCCCTTGCAATGGGGAATTTATCAGTTACGCTACCTTGCTGGTTCCATCGAACTTGCGCAAAGTTGTTCTTGTGTAATCTAATTAGTAAGGACAAAATTTCAATTGGGATGCCCTGTTCTTGTTGCGCAGTCCACAACTTAGCACGAGGAACCAGGTCGAATGCTGATTTTAAATCAACAAAGGCTGCAAAGAGCATTCCCCCCCCAAGAAGCACTACACGCAAATATAATAAAACAAATCTAAAAACTTGATCAATGGTACTAGTGTGACTGCGGAGCCCTGCCTGTAAAGGTGACAATATATCCTGTTCATCTATTCAACCATGGATGCGCTGCAGTACAAGCCTTGCCAATACTTTTTGTATGCATGCGATGAGGCTGATAGGCCTTTAATTACCTGGGTCCGAGCATGCCCCCTTTTTAAAGATTGGGATAATCTCGGTGCCTTTCCAACTCTCCGGGATAGGCGAGCCCTTCGCAATACCATTGGCTAGCAACTGGATGTAGGAAGCCCAAAGATCTTTGTCATGCATAAACAGATCTGCAGGGACAGAATCCAAGCCTGGAGCCCTCCCTTTTGGTATGTTATTCAAGATTTTTAGGACATCAGCTTTGGTAAAAGATAGGTAGCTGGCACTCACAGTTGTATTTATAAGTACTTCCACCCTTCTCCATCCTCAGGAGCGAACTGGGACGCATAATGGGAAACCCATGCGTCTGGAAACACATGGTTCGTGGGTTCGCCTCTTTTGGCCCCCTTTCCCCATTTGACGATGTTCCAGAAGGAGGTCATGGATCGTTCTTTACTTGCACCTAATAGATCTCTCCAGTATCCTTCCTCCCATTCCCCCTTAGCCCTGGTGTGTGTTCTTTTATACATGACTCGGGCTTCCCTTATCTTAATTATATCTTTTGTCTTTACTGCGTCAGACAGGGCCCTGTAGGCAACCCTACATGATTTATCGTACCATTGATCCTCCTTTCTCATTGCCCTACACTGTTTTTTAGCAGCTTTTTTGACAAAGAAGAATTTCAATTTGTTAAAAAAGACATCATGGATCGTACTAGCATCAGATTCCGGAGTCTCCATAGTGGAGTTTCTCCTTAATTCTATGATGGCCTGGGTTGTTAAATCCCTCATCGCTGTCATACTTTCCTCATTAGTTGCACAGTTGGACCATCTAATACGTCTAGTATCATTTGAAAGAGTTATTTGAACATTATCTCTCAATTCATTATTTTTCAATAAATCAAACAATTTAAATGAGAGAATTAATGGGTTGTGATCACTTTCAGCCCTTGACTCTATCGACATATCAACGATATTGGACCAGTTCTCCTTATTGGTGAGGATGTAGTCGATACGACTTTGTGATATGCCATTTGTTAAAAGTAGGGGCACCCTGTTTATCAGAACTCGTTCTTCCATTAGTGGCCCGTAGCCCATTCTCCATACATAGAACTTTTAGTTGTAATGCGGCCTCTGTCCACTTTTTAATAGGTATTAGAGACAGCTGAGGGATTTCCCAGATATAGTCCTCTTCTACCGTGAGATCTATATCATGGTTATCTAGGGGCTCAAAACAACAATTAAAATCACCGCCTACAGTAACATTGGCGTTCGAACAATATTGTTTTAAAAGAGAATCTAATTGGTCAACTACCTCAGTGGATTTGCCACCTGGTAACCCCCTTGAGTAAATATTGAAAACATAAAGGTCCTTACAATGGGATCGCTGTAATTTGACTAGCAGAATATCAAGACTATTAGTAGCCAGTTGAAAAGCAGAGTGCCCAGTGTTCTGTTTTACCCATGTCACCAGGCCTCCCTTTGGCCTTCCCCTTGAACTCGGTGTAGCCGGGATAAAGAAATGTAAATATCCTTGTATAGGTTCTGGGACTTTCTGCCAGGTTTCCTGAAGAAGGATTATGTCCTTTGTATCCAGGAAAGTTAGCCAGTCTAACAATGTTCTTTTACTTTTTAGACCTGCAGCATTCCATGACAGCAGAGTATATTGTGCAGAACCATAGGCATTGAGGGGTTCCGTGCTAGTGGATTGACTGGTTATATGTTGTTGCGATGGAATGTTTTCACTCAAATTATTCTCGGTTATCACCAAGTTAGAAAGTGTTTTTACATTTAAGCTATAATTACTTATGTGACCAGGTCGGCCGGTAGGGTCATAAGCTTCCTCTGTGGCCATCTGAGGATCTTGTATGCTCCTCACTTCTGTCTGAGATGTGGGTATATCAACTTTCACAGCGTTTGCCTGGACCATCAGGTCTCTCACTAGGTAATCACAAGGGGGAATAAGGCAAGCAGTATTACATCCCCTACCAAGTCAATCACAATCATTTAACCCCAATAGGACCTCATATCTGTTTCCTAGAGCCATTCCCCATTCGTTGCATGGAACCTTTATTCCTCTACTATTTCTAGCAAAGTCCCACACAGGTCCCGGAGTTTTAGGGAATGTGACATTTTGTTGTTCGCCATAGAAAAATTTAAGAGTAAGTGGTACAACGGTCCCGGATCTTCTTTGTGGCGGAAAAATATTAGTTAGGACATTAGGTAAAACAGCCGGATGGGAAAAAGTCACTGTGACACAGTCTCCTCTGAACCTTTTAGGTCGATTCCCAATCCAAGCAACCCTTTTCACTGACTTAATTTCACCCGCAAGCTGTTGTTTTCCTCCTGGTGCCATCTGCATATTTCCTGTTAGCCAGTGGAGTGCCTTACTAGACAATGATGCTGGAGACTCCGTTTGACCATTCACTAGAGGTGGTACATTGGCCAATACCAATACCACTGGAGAGGCCTCTTCTATGAATTGGAGGGGATCAGTTTCTTGGCATGTTACAGTCGGTATGTTTAATATTTCAGGGCCACCATCTGTAGCCACAGGGTGGTTGTTAGAATTTATTGCCATTTGAGCTGGGCAAACAGATGGCGTCGGGCAGCTACCCTTCTCTGTAGTGCTCCCCGCATTATCCTCAACTGATTGAGCCACTTTTGTTACTAGTAATGTTAGTTTTTCAACCTCGTTCACAACCTTATTCTGTATTCCACTCATTCTTTTTACCTCTCCATTCAATTTATCGATTTTGGCAACTAGAGGCTTTATGATAGATTTGATTTTAGAATCTATAATATCAGCTATCCTGTGAAGCAAATCTTCAACCCAGTTGCATTTCTCACTGTCATCCCCATGTTCAATGGTTCTGACCTTAGTTTTCCCGGGAGGTGTTGCCCTTTTTTTCCTCATTCCTGATCGTAGGCCTGTCCGTTTTTGCTGAGTTTTCCTACGAGTTCTCACAGGTCGAGTTTCCTGTTCTGAAGAAGAGGAGGGGGCATCGTCTGTATTTTGGACACATGTCTCATGGTCGGAGTCAATATTGTTTTCTGGGTCAGTTAAAACAGAAGTAGCTATATCGGCTGCCAGGAAGCTATTTTGATCATGGTTGTGGCTTTGATGTACAGTGATGTCTATCAAGTCGATAGGAGAATCCTGCAATGGAGTATCTATCTGTGAAGAGGTTTGAGTTGGTCTCAGGGGTTGCAGATTGGGAGACTGGCTTAGCCCCAATGACTGTCTCCTTTCATAGTTGATTTTCGCAACCACCTGGACCAAGTAGTTGTCCATTGTTTTTGAGGCAATTGGGGGCTGTTGTTTAGGCATATTATGCACTAGTTACAGAAATTACCACAATCAATAAAGTAATGAAAAGTTCCCTTAGTTGAAAGGCAGGGGGTGTGGCCCAGTCCAGTCGCGGACAGTCTCGGACTGTCTAAGACTGTCCGCCCTTTGTCCGGGCTTCGTCCGGGCGTCCCGCGTTGCGGGCGGTCCCCAGCTTTCTAGCGCCTCCAGGCGCAAGATGGTGACGCACTCACTGAGTGCCAAGCAATGCCCCCTGGGAAACCGAGTTTCTCCCCACAGCGGCCGCAGATGTACTCAGCGCGGCGGCAGGAGAATTTGGTACCAGCAACCAGTGTCCGGCGTGAAGCAGTGGCGAGATGCGGCGATTGCCCTGAGGTCCGTGGAAGGTAGCGTTGCCCCAGCAAGTTTTAAAGAAATGCCCTGTTGGTCGGGCGGTCCCCAACTTTCAAGCGCCTCCAGGCGCAAGATGGTGACGCGCTCACTGAGCGCCAAGCAATGTCCCCTGGGAAACCGAGTTTCTCCCCACAGCGGCCGCAGGTGTACTCAGCGCGGCGGCGGGAGAACTCGGTACCAGCAACTAGTGTCCGGCGGGAAGCAGTGGCGAGATGCGGCGATTGCCCTGAGGTCCTTGGAAGGTAGCGTTGCCCCAGCAAGTTTTAAAGAAATGTCATTGAAATGTCATTCCAACTTAATAAAACTTTTGAGTGGTCAGAATAGAGAAGGTGGTGACTCTTAGCTTTATTCTCACTTAAAATCAGTGAACAAATTAAAGAATGATCAATTTGTGAGTATTTTCTATGAGCAAATGAATAGATGTATATTCTCGTTTTAAGTCATTATTATGCCGCCAAGTATCGCTAACCTTCAGTGCAGCCATAAGTGTATTGATGCTTGGCCTTGAGCTTTTCATGTGGCCTGCATGAGCAGTGTTGGATGTTTCAAGATGTGCCAAGTATACAGTTAACATCTCCACAGATGACATTTGGGCCAGGCTGGTTTAATAATTACATAGAGTCATCAATGAAGAACGGGATTGTCTAAATTAAGGCTGTATAATGCACAAAGAATAAGGTTTTTTCCCCCCATACCGAGGCGAATTGCCAATTCTGCCATAACCCACTGGCTCGCAGCATCATCTTTAGAACAGACTAGTTTATAAAGATTATTTAAGATTATAATTGATACCCCTTTTATTCCTGCACAAGTTGAGGAGCTAAGAATCTCCCTAGATCCTTGGTATAGTATATGCTTTCAGATATTTGTCAAAAAGAAATTCCTAGGCTTCCATCACGGTTAGGCGAGTCACTTGGAGACATACAGTGTATAAGGTTTTGTTTGCAATGCTTTAGAGAATATCCTGACCCTTTTAATGCTCCTTTAACAATATTCAAAACATAGTGATTGTTGAAGGCAACATGGCTGCCGAGTAAACAGGGACTGCCTGAACTCTGAGATGTTGTTATGCTATTGGTCCGATTACAGCTTCTCTGAGCCATTACTAAAGCTGTAATTTGTGAAAAAAGATGGGAACATGTTCTACACTTGCTGCTTTAAAGTGTCTTCCCGTGCTGCAACAGACTGTTTGGATTGTTGTCCTTTCTGCTCCCTGTCTGGCCTTGGATATTATGAGTATTGTGTGATCGCTAAGATTCCTGGTTGTCCAATTGATTCAAAGTGGGCTCCTGGGAGGACTACTGCATAGATTGGTGCCCTGGAGGCCACAGATCATGGAGGATAGCCATCGAAGCAGTGCCATGACGAGTGGTTATGGATAGTAGTGAGCGTCCAATGCCTCTTTTGATTGTAGCCCTCTCCTCCTCATTCTCATTGAACGTTAAGGGTGCAGGTAGCCCAGAACCTATGCACATTACGGAGTCTACAATAAAGGTCAAGTTTCGGTGCTGCAGCCTTGTAAACGGCTTCCTCGTTCAAACAACAACTTATCGTAAACGAGGACAGCTACGGCGGAAGCAACTGCAGCCTCAAAGCCAGTGACTCCAGCAATCCGGGCTAATACAGAGCAGGAGCTTTTTTGAGAGCAGGAGGGATGGGACATCCCAACAATCAGAAGACAACTTGACCTGCATGACTGGAACAAGTGAACCACTCTTTGCCATCTTCGCCTCTACTCCATAGCCACAACACAACTGATTCAGTTTGTGTGAATGAAAGATGCAGTAATACATTGCAAGAAGGCTGTTTGTTGATGAAGAAAGGAGGCGGGCAACCAGTGAATACCCATGGCGTGGTAGACATGGAAAAACCCACTGAAAGACAACCAGGGACAAGCTCCTATCACCACAGCAAGCAATGTCACAAACACAGACATTTTGAATGCTAGCCACAGAAGATGCAGGGGCTCTTTCGACAGATAAGGTAACCACCCAGAATCTGGCTGAGTATCCTACTGGATCCTACTAAGCGTGATCTAGAGACCACCAGAACAAGCTGAAAAGCAGAAGTGAGTCCACTGCATGATTATACAGCTATGTAGGTTCAGATGCTAACCTCTACTGCACGGTCCACCTCAGGGTGCGGCCCCACTGTGCATAGTGGAGAAGTGTGGTTCAATGATTAGAGCGGCAGACACTGATGCAGAGGTCTGGCCGGGGACCAGGGTTCAATTCCCCACCTCGGTGGGTCTTGGGCTAAAAATTCCACGGACCTGATAATTCTCGCCTCGGTGCCTATTCCAATCATGGAGTCCCACTCTGCAACTCTGGGCAATAGCTTGCTTAATCTCCACAACGGCCCCCACAACGCTATGGATGCCTGACCTCCACCTTGGGGGTGCCCAGGAGGGGACGCCTCACAGGGAAAGCCAGGATGGGTTCCACAGCGGTATTCGTACAAGCGCCTTGAGATCCTTGCGGGTGAGTAGTGCGCTATACAAGTATCAATTTAAATTTTTTTTTTTTATATAGTCAAACCAGTGTAAAGAGCCCTGATATTATTCCTGACATTACGGATGAGCTCAATTCTACTGTCGCTCTAACATGCACTGATTCACTTATCCACAATAACACTGGTACAACTGCTGTCCTTGACCATTATAAACCCACTCTAGGCGTAATGTAAATGCCAATTACAAAGTGAATAATCAGAGTAAAGAAATGAAAGCTAACTCAGTTGAAGACTGAATAGTATTGCAATAGCGTCTGCATTATTTTCTTCATGCATTCAGCGGAATTTCTTCAGTGGAACTGATTCCTGTTGGAGTTTCGCCTTTTGTGTTTGCAGCGATTTGGAATTTACGTAAGTTGGTATTGTTTCTTGACAGATTCTATTAGAACTATGTTGTGTTTTTGTCTTGGGAGTCACAATCTCCTATTTCTTCTAAGGATATTTAATACCATTCTTGATATGCCATCCTAAATATATTACAAGCAGTAAAATATTACGTGAGGCAGAACATTTTTATTCCCAATTTCCTGTTGTGGCACATAGTTTAGAGGACAATGTAGACTTTTTTTAGCACTCAAGTGCATGATACGAATCTGCCAGGATCAAGAGAAGGAGCTATGCAGTGAAGTATGTCTTTCCCAATTGACCTTTCTCCTTGTGTTCTCAGAAGTGACCTTTAGCCTTCTTAGAGTACAAGGCGGTTGAGATATAGCAGCATCGAGCACAGACAAATCCATATTGGAACTGTGATTCTGACAACAGGGTACATGAAGCAGGTGGAAAACAGGACAATGGAAATAAGGAATAACATCACCAGAAATACAGCTCCCAGAGTCGCACGCACAGTCCCAGCCACAGTTGGGACATTCCACACAGGAACACGTCTGATTGTTTAATGGCAAACAGAAATCATAAGACTGGGCACGTTGTCTGGCAACACCTGTTGTTGTGACTCTCTCAAA
Source organism: Lissotriton vulgaris (assembly GCF_964263255.1). NCBI lineage: Eukaryota > Metazoa > Chordata > Amphibia > Caudata > Salamandridae > Lissotriton > Lissotriton vulgaris. The sequence goes on from NW_028246378.1 coordinate 245,260, forward strand.
TCAGTTCTTGGCACCACGTTATTTCACTCCCCTATATTTGGAGCCCGATTACGAGTTTGACGGAGTGGCAGCGGGACCGCCATGTCGCCGCACCACCAAACCTACGTGAGAACCGCCCACCAAATAATGACTTTTATGTCATTGGCGGGTGATTCCTTTGCCATTCCCCTGGCGGTGCCTATAAAATACTTCAATGGGAATGCCCAAGGAAGTTCCAACATGGCATCGGCTCAAAGGTTCATGCCGTGCTCGAACTTCTGTGCATGCACACAGGGGGACACATGACAGGGGGCACATGTTGTGCCCCCCTGTGTGCATTCACAAGGTGCGAGACACAAGGAGCCCTGCAGGACCCCTTTTCTTTAATCTCCGCCACTGTTTTCATGGAGGAAAAATTTCCATGAAATCAGCGGCGGAGATGAAAGTTGTAATTTGCTTGGCGGGACCACCGCAGTCCCGCCAAGCATGTAGATGCCTCTTGACTGCCGTGCAACCGCTAGGGAACAGCTGTTCCCTGGCGAATTTGGCAGTCCCACACCAGCACAACCACTATGGTCATAATGTGGTAGTTGCAAGACCGCCGCCACCATGCCACCATAAGCCTGGCAGTCCTCGATCTGCCAGACTGGTAATTAGGCCCTTAGGGCCATATTTTCAAGCCCCTATCGCCACAGAAGTGGCACTTTCAGTGGCATTCCTGTGGTGCTATGGGCTTCACGTTATTCACAAGGCAGCGTTAAGCCACTTATCGTGGCTTAATGCTGCTTTGTAAATAAGGCACCCTTTTATGCTATACTTAATGTGAAAGGAGTGGGGCATCGGCATTGTAGTGGGCGTTCAACCTCAACACCCATTCATTTTGATGCTGCCCTATATCTACAAGGGTGGCGTAAATATGGGGCAGCGCCAAAATTAAGACCAGGAAAAACCTGGTTTTACCCTGATAAAACAAGGAGAAATGCTTTATTTCTCCTCGTTTTTGCTGTTTCTATTATGCAGCACACATAGAAACAGTAAAACGCCATAGATCGTTTATGTGCAGAAAGGTTGTTATGCCTGTGCATAAACAATCATTTAGAAAAATGAAGAGTTGCAACTTCTATGTACAAAGCATAGAAGTTACAAAAAGCCATTTCATGTGCAAGGAAAAGACACCTTCCCGCGCATAAACAATCCTTCCCCTCAATGCAGGCATTCTTGCACCATGGTTGGCGGTAGGCTGCTAAATTTACCGCCAGAGCAGGGATAAATGCAGGGCTGCACCGTAGTCTTGGAAATACGGTGCTGCCCTGCGCTTCAGAAGAGGCGGAGCTCGACGTTAATCTAACAAGGCTAACTTCTTTTTTAAATATGACCCTTAGTGTTTTCTCTGTACTCCGTACCCTCAGTCCCCTTGTGTTTCCCTAATTTATGACATACCTGTTTCCTGCATTTTCATTTTTGTACGTCAGTTGTCCTCCTTTTACCAGGTTCCTTTCTTCCCAGTGGTGTATTGACCAGTTCAGCGGTGGCTCCTCCGCAATGGCGGAAAAGCGTTGCCCCACTGCCTGGCTCAGAGCCAGTAAATTAAAAAATAAAATGACGTCATCATTTTATTTGTCATTTTCTGGCTCTGAGCCAGCTTGTGAAGGGACCTTCAGGGCATGGGGAGGAGGAGTGCACACCGTAAGTGGGCATATGTGTTTGGCTGGTCATCCCAAGCCGTCCAAAACACATATGCGCACTTAGGTTTCTCCAGCCCGTCTGCATTGAGCAGCCGGGATGAAGAAACCCCACAGACTCCCTGGTCTGAGCAAGACGTTATTCCCGCCCACTCAGACCAATCCCTGCGCTGCTGTCCCATGAGAGTAGTGCAGGGATTGCAGGAAGCGTGGCCCCAGCGTTTGCTGGGACCAGGAAGGACTATGTCGAGTGCGACCCAGGAGGAAGGAGACAGCTCCAAGTACTTTTTTCTTTGAATTTTTTTTTGTTATAACCCCTCGCACACTCCCCCTCCCACGCTCCTCCTCCCATGCTCCCTCAGGCCCCCTCCACCCACCCCACCACCTCTTAATTGCGGTGTCCAGACACAACAAAGAAGAAGATCCTTGTGGAGATAGATGCTTTAGAAAGGATAACAGTTTTACTTCAGAAACAAGCAGATGATGGGGAGGGACATCCATCCAGTATTTTACCATTCCCATGTGTTGTCCAAATCAGAAAGAAATTATTCAGTTCTTGAGAGAGCTTTTGGCTATGAAGATAATTGGCCTGATTACACTGTTGGTCGGAAAGCCTCCGACCACCGGTCGGAGGCTTTCGGAACTACCGGGTAGGTTTAAAATCTGCCCGCCGTATTATGATTATAGTGCAGTACAGTGGTTCCAGTTGGAAAGCACTCATAATCCCTTAAGAATGGCATTTCTACCGTCCGGATTATGATGTCAGTTTCCAACAGCCAATCCATATCGGCCTTTTCGACATGGATTAGCTGTCGAAAACTGACTTTGGGAGCCCGAGCAGGGCTCCTTTCCACCCCGGGTCCTCCTCATTCGGGACCATGAAGGTGCCTGCCACACGGTGCAGGGATGTTTACAAACTTCCATTTTGTAATTGGAGCTTGTGCTGCAGCCGGTTTCACCGCACAAGCTACCATTGAAAAATGGAAGTATGCGACCGCACCATGTGCGGTCGCATACCCCGACAGGGTGTTAGTCAGAGGCAACTCCAACTGACATCATAATTAGGCCTAATGTGTAGTGAGTAGCTGCACACATTTTGATGAGGTCTGATAAATATTTTGGGATTATTAGTGGCTATCTAAATTTGCACTGTATAAAAAACTGCAATTGCAGTTCTCAAGCAAGATGGCCATTCTGTTTTTTACAGTACAATTTTGTTACCATTCATATGCAAGGTTCAAATAATCTGTTAGTGGATGTTATGTCTCGTGGGTATGCTGCAGCTGCACTCACATAAGTTACCAGAACAGTTCACTCTTTTTGGAAAGAGCAAAGATGCCTACAAGAGCAATTGAAACATGGAACATCTTTGTTGGTAGACTCATATTCAGCCAAATTAATTATAGCTCAGTCAACAAGCTGATGATATTCCTACTATGAAATTACAGTTCAAAGTAATGAATATGTCTCATTACTCTATTATTTCTCACAATAAGTAAATTAAGGCTACTTAGGATTTGGTTTTATGAGCCTTTTTTAGCCAACTATTCATTCTGATGTCCATAAATATATTGTTGCCTGCCCCATGTGCACATTAATCCTTGCATTCTAAGTATTTCTCTTATTTGCCTACTTTACCAGTGGTGCCTGTACCATGAGATAACATTTAAAAAGTTTTAGGAGAGTAGGATCTGCTTACTATGGTTATCCCCACTTTTTGCTGTTGTTTCACTGTTTCTCGACATTAGTCTGGCTGGGGCCCTGCTATCCAGGACCGCAGCCTAGCTGCTTCCTCTCTAAATTGACGGCATGCACATAAGGTACACTCCAGATTGGTTACTGGGTTACCCTTGTGAGTCCCTAGCATATGGCACCTTAGGTACTAAGGGCATAAGTACCCCAGAGGCCTACCAGGGGCTGCAGCATGTATTATGCCACCCCTGGGAAGCCTTCCAAAATAACACCACAGGACTGCTACTGCAGCCTGGGTAAGGTGGTGCATGCACCTCTTACTAAGATATAGGTTACCTCTGCATCGTAGCCTTCCCGCGCCCGCCTTCCCGCACCCACGGGAAGGCTACGATGCAGAGCTCCGTGCATTTTACAAAGAAGATGCGGCAAACTTGATGCGATCCGCTGGGACGCACCGCCGATGACCATTAACGACATAGGATACTCCCTACCTTCGCGGGCTTTTAAGATATTACATGTGGAACCGATGAGACTTATGTGAACACAGCTATGCGACTTGCTCGACTCGAGCAGATACTGTAGTGCTCCCCTGTTGTTTACCCTGTCCTGATGAAGACCCCGATGTAAGGCACTAGATACGCCTACACATGTAGCGTGGGGTCGAAACGTCGACAGCTATCTCCATCTTTTGTTCGGTTGACACTCCCGCACTAATTTGAATATTCCTGTGTCAACAGAAATTGACCTAACTTTCAGGATATGTTATGATCCCTCGTTCTTCGGCTCAGAGATCTGGAGCCATGAAACTGTATTGTAATTTGAATTAATTTCGCAATACACAAGTTGTCACCAACTTTATTTCCTCACTTTCCCCTTCCCTCACAGCATCACGCTATCCCACTCCCCTTTCCTTTCTGGGGCACTGTTACTTACCAAATAATATGGTTCATTCATTGTGATTAAGTGACATTGTTTGGTATTTATTTTCATTGCTCTACAATAAATTCAACCAAAATGTACTGAGTTCCACTGGGACCCTTCTTATCAATCCTGAAGGCAGAGTGCTTGGTTTTGTGTGAGAGGGTGCCCATGCATGAGCAGGATCCCTCTGCAGCTTTCGGAATCAATTCTCTGAAGCTGTTCTGTGATGCAGCCAGACCTTATACTCTTAAGTGAATTATAACCTCGCGGTTAATGCTAAGTTTGGAATGGCTGCATGGAAACATGTTGTGTTTGGTGTCAAACACTTTGGAATCCTACCCCCCGCCAGTCCTGGCGGCGGGGGTAGGATTCCACCCTTCTAGACATGTACACACTGGTCTGCCCGGTAATAGTTTAAACGAGCCCTGGCATCACAAAATGTATGCCACAGCCAAGGACACGGGTCTGACCTCCTGCTGCTGGACGAAACTCTGGCAGGGAAGATCTGGACAATAGGTTTCCTGTCACAGGGAGGTGTAACCACCTCCCAGACAGGCTTTAGTGTATTGGGGCTCGGTGGGTGCATTCATAGAATGTTTTCAGACAGTGCTGGGTGCACACTTGGTGTCCCTGTGCATACCCCAGTTCAAACCGGTTGCAGGGGGACTCAGCCCCTGCTCTGGTGAGAAACTGGAGAAAGGAAAAGGGGTGTAACCTTCCCTCTTTCCAGACCCTCCTGTCATGCCTGCCGATCCACGGAAGCCGTGGTTGGCAAGGACATGGTTGGCAGAATAGCAGACAACAGAAACGCGCATGCGCAGGTATAGCGCATGCGCCTTTACGCTATTTATTCTCCCCTCTCCATAGAGAAGACGCTTTGCGTTCCTTCCGGGTTCCAGCTAAGCTTCCGGGTCACGGTGGTGGCGTTTTCGGGCTCCGACGGATTTCCTCGCGTCTCGGCGTAGGGCTTCGCTTCTGGACTCTCTCCTCCTGATAAGCTAAGTTGGAGAGTTAATTATTATTTCGTGATACTATTCCTCCTCCGTGTTTATTATTTTAGAGTCATAAACGGAGATGATTTGTTAGCAGGAAGTTGCGGTAGTTTGGTCCGCGTTTATAGTTACCTCGAGGAGGTTTATTTCCTTTGTAGCACAAGTCAGTGCTTAATTGAGATTGAAGTGATTTACGAACTTCATAACTGCAAGACAGGTATCTATCATTCATTAGCGATATACAGACATACTAGATGATGTGGTAGAGTTCTGATATTATCCTCTATATTGACAGGGACTCACTACTATACACAGGATTTACTTTTATGGAGAACGGAGAGTCAACTTTCAGAAAGGCACTGGACCAATTAGGTACACTCCATTACTAGATATATACCTATAGGTATTCTGTGATTACTCCCTTAATGCTAACGCACTCCTCTATATCATAGGAATACATTGTTCATATTCCCTATTACTTACCTAACTGTGAAGTCAACAGAAGGAAGATTGTTTACGGGTAGAAGCATTACACGTACTCACCAGGTACTATACATCTAAGCGTTTTTAGCATAAACACTTACAGATACCATAAAATATATACCTAATTATTCTTTCTTTATCAACAGGAGAGGTTCAGACGAGTGTTGACCAGTTCTCTTGCATCTGGGATTCAGATTCCTGTGTTTTCCCTACTTTTCCTTGTTTTGTTCCCCTGTGTCCCTGGCACTGGCATCTACTCTTATCACCAAGTGTATATATAATTGGTGTGGAGTGAACCAGTGTGGGGGAGCTCAGGATTAAGCTTCAATTGCATGGTGTTTCCGAGACAACCTACTCCCAGGCACGACAGAACGCAAAGCCTGATTGACATATTTGTCGCCCAAACACCATGGAAGTGACGCTAACGGATCTAGCCAATATGATGGGGAATCTTCAAATTGAAACTCAGGCCCTGGCTACGAGATTAGATAGAATGGATGGTGGAGGAGCAGGGGCGGCTTCGGGTTCACAAACACCAGTTATACAAGTGGTTACTCCTGCTCCACCTTTGCCTCTTGCGCCCCCGGAAAGATTTTCTGGTGAACCTACAAGATGCGCTGCCTTTATCAGTCAGTGCCAGTTACATTATATGTGTAAACCCACTTGTTTTCCGACCGACCAGGCAAAAGTGGCATTCATGATTTCATACTTGGGTGGCTCAGCCTCCAATTGGGCCATACCTTTGATAGAAAGAGATGATCCATTACTTATAGATTACGATAGATTCAAGGGTGAACTCCGTAAACTTTTTGATAAGCACACCTTCACCCACGCGGCCGATACAGAACTCCTTTTGTTGAAACAAGGAAACAAGGATTTGCCTACGTATATAGCCACCTTTAATCGTTTAGTGGCAGAAGCTAATTGGCCACAAGACAAACGTAGTGCTTTATTTTACAAAGGGCTCCGTGATGAGTTAAAGGACGCCTTGGCACATGTGGTAGATCCACCTGATACATGCCCGGAGTTGATAGATCTGGTGGTTAAATTAGATCACCGTTTGGGGGAACGTAGAAGAGATAAAAATAGATATGATTATGGTAAAACTTATTACAGAGAAAGGAAGACCGAGACTGAGCTCTCAACAGGCTCTTCCGCGGATGGAGCGGAACCTATGCAAATAGGGAGCATTAAGGGGCCAATCAGTGAAACAGAAAGACAGAGAAGACGTGATCAAAAGCTATGTCTATATTGCAGTAAAGCAGGCCATTTCTTACGAGAATGCCCTATTAAACCTAAGCAGAACAGAAGGTCGGAAAACTAGCAGACCCGAAGCCAAAAGAGACTAAGGCATCGGGTCATTCTGGATCTATAGTCTCCTCCAACACACACAGTCAGAGTCATTTCATGGTACCTTCTTTATTGCAGTGGCAGCAGTCTGAGACACAAATCCCTATTATGCTGGATTCCGGGGCTTCTGGTAATTTTATGGATCAGGAATGGGCCCAACAACATAAGATCCCTGTAGCCTCAAAGGCCATCATAGAAGAAGTATGTACCATTGATGGCAGCACGCTTAAATCGGGTCCCATTACACAGTCCACTGATAATATACAGGTTACCCTATTGGATGTACACACAGAGAACTTGTTATTTGATCTAATTCAGTCACCGCAGTTTCCTATAGTGTTAGGACTGCCTTGGTTAAGAGCCCACAATCCCTCAATAGACTGGCAGAAAGGCAGTATAGAGTTCAATCCCACAGTATGTAGTGAACATATGAAACCCTTGGGGTTACAAGATGTACAGAACACCTCTGATGAAAATGTCTATTTACATCAAGACCAGGAGATAATGCACATAAGTGGTAGTGTTACTACACCTACGGAATTGCAAATAGATGAGCCAGACACCATCCTGCCTACTGTATATGCATCTTTTTCATCTATTTTTGATGCCAAAGAGGCCACTTGTTTACCCCCAAATAGGGTATACGATTGCAGGATAGACCTACAAGCAGGCGCCCGCATTCCTACTAGTAGGGTTTATGCTTTAACAGAAAAAGAAAATGTATACTTGAGAGAGTATTTAGACAAAATGTTAGACCTAGGGTTCATTAGAGTGTCAAGATCCCCCGCCTCTTCGGCCCTTTTTTTTATACCGAAACGAGAAGGGGGACTACGGTGTTGTATCGATTATCGCTCCCTTAATGCGGTGACCATTAAGAACCGATACCCACTCCCTCTTATCTCTTCCTTATTGGATCAAGTCAAGACTGCCAATTTCTTTACCAAACTCGACCTGAGAGGTGCATACCACCTGGTAAGAGTTAAGGAGGGGGACGAATGGAAAACGGCCTTTTGTACTAAATATGGACTATTCGAATACCTAGTCATAACGCTTTTTTGTTTATGCAATGCTCCCTCTGCCTTCCAGTATTTCATAAATGACATCCTGAGTGACATTCTTGATCAATGTGTCATTGCATACATTGATGACTTACTGATTTATTCCAATACATTACCAGACCACATCCTTCATGTCCAATCGGTCCTGCAGAGGTTAAGAGACAATTACCTGTTCTGCAAACTGGACAAATGTTTTTTCCATAGATCGAGGGTATCCTTTTTGGGATATATTATTTCATCTCAAGGTTTGGAAATGGATCCCAACAAGGTACGAGCGGTGGTACAATGGACGGCGCCCTCCTCGGTGAAGGAGGTACAACAGTTCATTGGTTTCGCCAACTTTTACCGACGTTTCATAAACCATTTCTCGGACATTGTGACACCCATTACCAGATTATTGAGGAAGGGTATTCCTTTCGTCTGGACGGCTGAGGCAGACGAAGCATTTCAGAGGCTAAAGAATGCATTCACAACTGCTCCAGTCCTGAGACATCCTGACCAAAACAGCCCTTTCGTGGTAGAAGTGGATGCTTCCCAAGTAGCGGTAGGGGGTGTGTTGTCCCAGGTCCATCCTGACACGGGTGAACTACATCCAGTGGCTTATTACTCTCACAAACTGACCGCACCCGAAGTCAATTATGCAGTGGGAGAAAGAGAGCTGCTCGCAATAAAGAAGGTACTTGAAGAGTGGAGACCCTATTTACTGGGTTCTCGATATACGGTCACCATCATCACTGACCATAGAAACCTTCAATATCTAAAGACTACTAAAGCCCTTTCTATGAGGCAGTTGAGGTGGACACAATTTTTCAACGGGTATGATTTTGAGATACATTTCAGATCCGGGCGCAAGAATGGAAAAGCTGATACTCTTTCCAGATTAGGTTATGATCCCTTGCCCACTTTGGATGTTCCACCTTCTATCCTTGAATCCAAGAAAATCATAGGGGCACTCAGTAAGGAAGAGAGATTCATGAAGGAAGTCAAAGATGCTCAACAGAATCCCCTGATTCTGGAATATTTAGAGAAACAAGACACCCAATGGAAGGAAGGGTTAGGATATATACAAGGAGGATTATATATTCCCACAGAACCATTGAGGCAGAATGTTTTACAGCTGTGTCATACTCAGGGACTAGCGGGCCATCCGGGATGCAAGAGAACTATAGAACTGGTAAAACGATACTGTTGGTGGCCCAGTATTTCTCAAGATGTGCAGGACTTTGTGAAAACTTGTCATGTATGTGCGCAGAGCAAGGCAACACACACCAAACCTGTAGGTCTACTAAATCCAATTCCAACACCTCCAGGTCCATGACATACAGTCTCGATGGATTTTATAGTAGAACTGCCTCGCACTACCTTGGGGAATACCACTGTTTTAGTGGTAGTGGATTTATTCACAAAGACTGCTCATTTCATTCCTCTGTCTGGTTTGCCTACGTCAATGAAACTTGCTCATGTGTTTTTACAACATATAGTTAGGTTGCATGGCATACCCTTTGTTTTGATCACGGATAGGGGTACCCAATTCGTTTCACGATTTTGGAGACAATTATGTGAACTGTTACAAGTGGATGTAAGGTTATCCTCCAGTCACCATCCTCAGACGGATGGGCAAACCGAAAGGGTCAACCAGAGTCTGGAACAATTGATCAGGTGTCAATGTCTCCAGTCGATGAAAGAATGGGATGAGGTCATTTGGTTATCAGAGTTGACATATAATAATAGTCACCACTTTTCCACTTTGTTTACACCTTTCTATGGTTCTCAGGGATTTCATCCTCGGGTGTTACCCATACCCCTTTCTGCTACGTGCAATACCCCCTCGGTATCTGCTTTGGTACAACATCTACAAATAACACATAATTCTGTGTCAGATAACTTAGACAAAGCCAAGATACAATACAAGAAGAGGGCAGATGCACATCGAACACCTGAACCAGTATATAAGGAGGGGGACCAGGTATGGCTGTCTTCCAAATACATTGCATTGAGAGGGGCCTGTAAATTCCAACCTAAGTATATTGGTCCTTTCCTTATCTCTAAGGTTATCAACCCAGTTGCCATGAGACTTGACCTCCCTGTGTCCATGAAGATACATCCTGTATTCCATGTCTCGCTCTTGAAGCCAGTTACACCGGGTACACGGTTACCGGTGAGTCCTCCACCGGTTATAGTGGATTCGGAAGAGGAATACGAGGTGGAAAGCATTATTGACTCCCGTAGGAGTAGAGGCAGACTACAGTACCTCATACATTGGAAAGGGTATGGAATAGAGGAACGTAGTTGGGACCCTGCAAGTCAGATACATGCACCCAGATTGGTGCGTTTGTTTCATAGACGCCATCCTGGAAAGCCCAAACCAGTTGGGGGCAGTTTGGGAGGGGCGTACTGTCATGCCTGCCGATCCACGGAAGCCGTGGTTGGCAAGGACATGGTTGGCAGAATAGCAGACAACAGAAACGCGTATGCGCAGGTATAGCGCATGCGCCTTTACGCTATTTATTCTCCCCTCTCCATAGCGAAGACGCTTTGCGTTCCTTCCAGGTTCCAGCTAAGCTTCCGGGTCACGGTGGTGGCGTTTTCGGGCTCCGACGGATTTCCTCGCGTCTCGGCGTAGGGCTTCGCTTCTGGACTCTCTCCTCCTGATAAGCTAAGTTGGAGAGTTAATTATTATTTCGTGATACTATTCCTCCTCCGTGTTTATTATTTTAGAGTCATACACGGAGATGATTTGTTAGCAGGAAGTTGCGGTAGTTTGGTCCGCGTTTATAGTTACCTCGAGGAGGTTTATTTCCTTTGTAGCACAAGTCAGTGCTTAATTGAGATTGAAGTGATTTACGAACTTCATAACTGCAAGACAGGTATCTATCATTCATTAGCGATATACAGACATACTAGACGATGTGGTAGAGTTCTGATATTATACTCTATATTGACAGGGACTCACTACTATACACAGGATTTACTTTTATGGAGAACGGAGAGTCAACTTTCAGAAAGGCACTGGACCAATTAGGTACACTCCATTACTAGATATATACCTATAGGTATTCTGTGATTACTCCCTTAATGCTAACGCACTCCTCTATATCATAGGAATACATTGTTCATATTCCCTATTACTTACCTAACTGTGAAGTCAACAGAAGGAAGATTGTTTACGGGTAGAAGCATTACACGTACTCACCAGGTACTATACATCTAAGCGTTTTTAGCATAAACACTTACAGATACCATAAAATATATACCTAATTATTCTTTCTTTATCAACAGGAGGGTTCAGACGAGTGTTGACCAGTTCTCTTGCATCTGGGATTCAGATTCCTGTGTTTTCCCTACTTTTCCTTATTTTGTTCCCCTGTGTCCCTGGCACTGGCATCTACTCTTATCACCAAGTGTATATATAATTGGTGTGGAGTGAACCAGTGTGGGGGAGCTCAGGATTAAGCTTCAATTGCATGGTGTTTCCGAGACAACCTACTCCCAGGCACGACACCTCCCATAGGTGGGTCCCCAGATGATGTCCAACCACTTTCTTTAGTATAAGTAAGGGACCGCTGGCAACAGGGCTTTAGATTACACCTAGACGAAACTCTGAAACAGAATCCTGGAACCCTCTACTAACGATTAGAGGACATAAAAATCTCCCTTGGGGTCAAGGAGTGACTCTCCTGTTCGAACAGGCACCAACAAAGCATTTGCCGGTCTGCATCGTCAAAGCTCCTGCTGGAAACCGAAGTACCTGCAGCCCAGGAAGAGGATTTCCAGACTTTTCTAAGGCCGATCCGAGTTCCCAGCAAAGCTGAATCCCGCAGCCCTCATGAGTGATGTGGAACTGGAACTCCTGACACCGAGCCCATTTGCTAAGTGCATTGACTTCCCAAACTTAAGTTGTGCTTTGGGTTACTTGTTGCCCAAGCTCCTAGCATTATCTTCACTGAAGATTGTGGGCTTACACTCCACGAGTGTTCCGTGGGCCCGCTTCTTGCATTTCCGCTTGAGGCTCCTTCGCGATCCCTGGTCCGTCGACCGGCGGGTCCCCTCGAAGGCAACTCAACTTTTCCTTGGGTTTCCCTGGTTGCTCTAGATGTGCCCTGATCCCTACCAAGTGGTGAGTCACCCAGACCTTGCTGGTCTGCACCGAAGCCTATCTCTGCTTTCTGCGTGGGTTGCTGTTGCCAAGGCTTGTTGGGTCCAATCCGGGCACCGACACCGCAGCACTCGACATCCTTTATCGGACAGCTTGAATCCAGCTCTTGGTTGTTGTCGACATCTCCGGGACCTCAGGGCTGAAGAGTCAAGCTTCACCTTCTTCACCTGAAATCACCCGACATCGGTGGGCTTCCGCTCATCGCCTTCCTGGTCACTGGCAAGTGACCCAGACTCTGTCCCCTCGGCTTTCAGGTTCTTCATATTTCCGATCCAGGCTTGGATCCCTCCGGACACTTTCCACTTGGACGCCAGCAGTACTTTGCAGCAGATCGCCATTGAAAACGACGACGAAACCCGATACGAAAAGACACCTATGCACCCGGCTTTCCTGGGTGAGGTAACTCGAGTACTCTGGTGCTTCCGTGGGTGTTGACTCTAGAGCCTCCTAGTTCTAAAGGGGTTTGCTCCAAGTCCTCTTCTATGTGTCCTTTATCTTTGAATTTCCAAAAGTGACTTTCCCCATAGAAGTTAATGGTGGTTCGCGGCTGTGTTTAGACACTGCACGCGTCCCCCATGGGTCCCCTGTGTCACTACCTTGGTTGGTTCCTGGTGGCCCCAGCAGTTCTAAAGGCTCTAGGCCTTGTATCTATGCAAGTCGTGGTTCTTATACCACTTTATTGATATATGGTTTGGTACGCCCCTACGGCTGAACGTATAGTGTGCCATTAAGTTTACTGAATGTACTTTTGCCTCTAGCCTCATACAGAGACTAGAGGGATGTGTTTAGAATAAATACATATATTTTATATATATACCTGGTGTGGTTCTCCTTTCATTTGGTCATTCACAAGATTATAGACTGGTAAAACAAGTTGCTTTACATTCTTTCAAGATTTAGCCTGCAGGCTTCTCTCCACAGCTACCACTAGAATAGCTTTCTCTAGCATTGTCCCGTCTACTTTTAAAGAAGCGACGGTATACCCCTATTAAAAAAACCCGGGGCGGATCCTGGATGCAAGGCAAACTTCAGGCCTATCTCCCTACTGCCTTACTTGGCGAAAATTCTAGAGGCACACGTGGCGAAAAACCTCTCCAACTTCCTGGAGGAGTCCTCTTGCTTTGACCCTCATCAGGCCGGATTCCGGCCAGCACACTCTAGGGAGGCAGTGATCACCGCAGTCTTGGATACACTCCGAGACTGCGCAGACAGACGTTCTCCCCAGGCCCTGGTACTACTGGACTTGTCGGCCGCGTTCGACACGGTCGACCACAACATCTTGATCGACCGTGTCGGACAGACTGGCATACAGGGCGCGGCGGCCTGCTGGCTGAGGTCCTTTTTGGAGGACCGATCCCAAGCGGTGCGCCTGGGGGACTTGACCGGTGTTAAACAAGCCATCCCATGTGGAGTGCCACAGGGCTCCTCCCTGTCACCTCACCTTTTTAACATATACATACTCCCCCTTATACAAACCTTGAGGGACAAACAGGTGAGAGTTTTTAACTACGCAGATGACCTGCAGCTACTCTTCACCATTGATAACTCCGAAGACTCTACGAGTCATTTCCAGTCAACCATGAGGTTTATTAAATCCTGGATGGATCAAAATCAACTGAAATTAAATCCAGGTAAAACTGAACTGGTACTGACGGGGGACAGTGCTAAGTACTGGGGCCCTCACTATTGGCCTGCAGACCTGGGTCAAGCTCCGCAACCATCACCTTCGGCTAAAACGCTTGGAGTCATTGTGGACAGTGATCTTTCACTAAAAACACAAGTGGGACAAGTGGTCTCCAAATGCTTCTACCAGCTAAAAAAAATCAGGAAGGTCAGGCGATTACTAACGCCTGAAGCGATTACCCAGGTTGTGATCGCCACTGTCCTGTCCCACCTGGATTACGCAAATGCCATTTACCTAGGTCTCCCCAACTATTTACTTAAGCGCCTCCAGATGGTGCAGAACTACGCTGCTAGGCTGATTCTAAAGCAACCTAGATGGCAGGCGGCGACTCCTCTTCTCATCAAGTTGCATTGGCTTCCAGTCATACAACGCTGCTATTTTAAAGCAGGCTGTATGGTCTTCACGTCATTACATGGCAAAAGCCCTAAATTTATTAATCAACTGATCACCAGACACGTCCCCTCCCGTAACCTTCGCTCACTCCATCTAGCCCTGCTCCAGACCCCCCCTTTAAACTCAAACGCTCTGGTGGACGTAGATTTGCAACACTAGCCCCCCGCCTATGGAACACCTTTCCCCTGGAGATCCGATCTTGCCAAGACCTTCTACCTTTTCGGAAAGCACTGAAGACCTGGCTCTTTAGACAAGCTTTTTAATCCACCTCCTCCACCTTGGGTTGTGTTACTGCCAATTTCAGCGCCAAGAAACTAATCAGTGTTAGCGCACTCTATAAGTGACTTAATAACATAACATAATAACATATTAAGGTTGATTTTAACCTACCATCAAAAGGGTCGTTTGGACTGGTGCAAGGTGCCCACTAGAATAGTGACCAGCATATGCCAGGCCAGCTTCTCACAAAAAGATTGTATTATTGATCTTCCATCTTAGGAATAATATTGTGTTGATAACAGTGAAGATAGAATTTTTTTTAAAGATGGCTAATTTTTCTACTTTTCAAACTATACACCTAGCTAAAGAAAGGAGCATGTGGATTTTGTCATATATTATGCCTTCATGAATTACCTTACACAATCATCCCTCATAGAGATAATCAGTATATGTTGCATTTCTAAAAGACATTATGCCAAACATTGGGAATTGAACAAGCTCTGTGTTGTGGTTATCACCCTCAATTCAATTGGCAGACAGAGAAAACCAATCAAATTCTGGAGCAGTGTTTGTGATGCTACTGTGATGCCACTTAGGAGAATTTGTTTTTTCATCTTCCAGTGGCATAGTTTTCCTATAACAACATAATGTATAATGTTACTACAGGATCATAATATTTGCCATGCATTGTTTCCATCCAAGAGTTTCTCCTCTTTAATTGGATTCTTTAAGTCCTGTGGCTTCAACATATTTGAATCATTAGAGGAAACAGCCAACCAATATTAGTGAATACGATGGATCCAAAATCAGGATGAAGAATGCTGCTGACAAATCAAGGTAAAGTCCAATTATTTTTTTTCTACGAAGAAGGTTTGTTTGCCTGCTCAGTTTATTTCAGTTCAGACAAGGCAATAAAGTTTTGACCACGATTTGCTGGGCCATTTGACATGTAGGTAATCCTGTAGCTATCCAGTTGAAGGTACCTCATATTTGAATGATTCAACACCACTATCACTACTTTAAGCTAGGGCCATAAGTGTCTGATGTTTACCATCAGTTTGCATCCGAACTTCCATTACACACTTGGTACACTGACAACCTAGATTGAGGTTCAAAAGATTTGTGATTTCCAAACATTTTGAGGTACATTTCAGTGTGTGATCCAGTGGAAGGATTACTACCCTAGTAAGTGATTGTGGGAAGATACTTCTTCACCTCATGTGCCAGTGTGGTCTGCCATTTTTTCAAACACATCCAGATAAATACAGAGCTTACAACGGCGAGCATACTGTCATATCGAAGTTCAGAGCTAAACAAAGAGGTAAAACTTAACCTGGCTATTGGTTTTTCTTGTACGTATTGAGTTTTTCCCTATGCAAATTGATCTTTTCAGTCTTAGCCTATTTTTGGACCCATCTTCTTCAATGTTCGATAGGAGGCACTTCAGATGCTTTCCACACCATGGCCAGTGCTCATTTTGGTAGGAATAAGGCAAGACTTATGAGTCTGGTGCCATGTTTCTTTGCCTTACGGTGAGGAAATTGTGCTAGCAAGCAGGATTGTATTGAACTCTTTAAAATAGGGGTTAGGAACCTATATAGGCATCCTGCTAAAAAGAAACAATTGAGGTAAGAGCATTATATGTATCTCATAGCAGTGGGGCCCATTACAGTAAATGACAGAGACTTCCAAAAGCTCACAGTTGTTTGTAGTGCAAACTATGCCTTACAGTAGTTCCCATTTCCTAGATACTAGATTGCACAACTAGGCTCCCAACTACAGCAAAGTTATTGGCATTGATCCAGCTATACGGTCTCATTGGGAAGGTGTAGGTCTTCTCCCAGTTAACTTGTAGCCCTTAAACGTGCCCAAATTCTGTTTGTGCCTCAATTGTTCATCCGGCCCTCTTACTGCTGCTCACAGAAATACAAAACGTGTGCAAAATAATAATAGACTGGGATGCATCCCAAGTAATTGGAAGTGGCTGAGATTAAGTTGTGCATTCCATCAATCACCTTTTTGTATAATTTAGGTTGTTGCCCAAAGTGAGACATAGGTCTCATGTACACTGTGTCACTATAATTAAGCTATACCTGGCCGATGAGCCCTAACTAGGGCAAAACCAATCCTACGCTGCTTGTGTTCTGGTTCAGGGAGGATCTGGCTTGGCAGTTCAGGCTGAACTGTTCTCATTGGAGCAGGGGCGAAAATGATTTGCATATGGCTGCATCCAAACTGGGGTGTTGTGTTGTGTAAAATAAGAATGGACTGGGATGCAGCCCGAGTAATTACCAGTAGTTGAGATTAATTCAAGTATACAACCCATCAGCTTTTTGTATACTTTTGTATACTTTAGTCAGGGCCACTGGAATTATGTGGGAGGGAAGGGCCAAATGATGTGGTATGGTTGAGTAAAATATGCACAAAGAAACACAATTTTTGCAGCATTTTATTATATTGTCACTTTCACATTTGTTAACACTGTCTGGGTATTGGTTGCACCTCATTAGTATCAGTTTAACACCCACATATAGCAATAAGTGAAAGAAAGGTGACCTATCAAGCTTTGCAGGTTGCTTCAACTGTTTTTGTTAAAATCTGTAGACTATGCAGCAGATGAACGATTATGTGGCAAAAGCAGCAAACCTATAATTATGAAAATAAATGCTGCTGCCACACTTTCAAATAATTTCAGTGGCCCTAACTTTAGTGCATCACCCTAGCAGGGACAAGTATGGCAGAATGGGTCCCATGCATGCTGCATCACTGGAACCAAGCTATACCTAGCTGATGAGGGTAAACAGACAAAATATCGACTACAAAATATCGAATGGACATAATATCGAGTACAAAATATAGGCTGGACAGAATATCGAATGGACAGAATATAGACATAAAAAATATCGTTTTGAAGGTAAGTAATGTAATATCGAATTTTAAAATATAGATAGTAAAAATATCGAAGTACATAATATAGGTTGGTAAAAATATCGAACATTTAATAATATCTAATTTTTTATAGTGTATTTTATGTGTTAAAAGTGTTTATTTATGTTATAATGTAATTTAATTAATGAATGTAATGTTATTTAAATTTTGCGTAATTTATTTCTGTAGCAGGTTGTGGGTTTATAGGGGAATAGGGTGGGAAGTAATTTATTTATAATTAATTAAATATGTATATGTATTTATTGGTATCTGTTTATAATTAATTGTTAATTAATTTTTATTTTGTAATTAAATTTTAATTGCCAATTAATTTTATTTAATTGATTAATTGATAATTATGTTAATATAACTAATGTAATTTCTGTAGCGGGTTGTGGGTTTATAGGGGAATGGGGTGAGAAGTAATTTAATCATAATTAATTAAATATGTTAATTTATGTAGTGTCCTTTATTTATAATTAATTGTTAAATAATTATTATTTGGTAATTAATTAAATTTTAATTGAGAATTAATTTTATTAAATTGATTAATTGATAATTATGTTAATGTTACTAATTTATTTTCTGTAGTGGGTTGTGGGTTTATAGAGGAATAGGGTGTGAAGTAATTTAATTATAACTACTTACATATGTTAATTTTTTTTGTATTTATTAGATTTTAATTGTTAAGTAACTTTTTAATTACTAATTAATTAATTGTTAATTTGTAATAAATTAGTATTAATAGATAACTAATTGTAATGATTAATTTAAATGAGTATTTGTAATTAATTAATGATTATATTATATTAAATTGGTAATTACTTTTAATTATTTTTTTTATAGATATTAATATATATATATTTTTAAATAATATATGAAGTATCTACTTGCCCTACTGTTGCACTCACTGGAGTGGGAATAGTAATTTTTACCCCTACGCTATCCAACGCTTTCTCTACTGTTGCACTCTTTGGAGTGGGAATAGTAATTTTTCCCCCTACGCTATCCAACGCTTTCCCTACTGTTGCACTCTCTGGAGTGGGAATAGTAATTTTTACCCCTAGGCTATCCAACCCTTTCTCTACTGTTGCACTCTCTGGAGTGGGAATAGTGATTTTTACCCCTACGCTATCCAACCCTTTCTCTGCTGTTGCACTCTCTGGAGTGGGAATATTAATTTGTACCCCTACGCTATCCAACACTTTCCCTACTATTGCACTCTCTGGAGTGGGAATAGTAATTTTTACCTCTACGATATCCAACGCCTTATCTGCTGTTGCACTCTCTGGAGTGGGAATAGTAATTTTTACCCCTACGCTATCCAACGCTTTCCCTTCTGTTGCACTCTTTGGAGTGGGAATAGTAATTTTTACCCCTACGCTATCCAACGCTTTCCCTACTTTTGCACTCTCTGGAGTGGGAATAGTAATGTTTACCCCTAAGCTATCCAACGTTTTCCCTACTGTTGCACTCTCTGGAGTGGAGTGGGAATAGTAATTTTTACTCCTATGCTATCCAACCCTTTCTCTACTGTTGCACTCTCTGGAGTGGGAATAGTAATTTTTACCCCTACGCTATCCAACCCTTTCTCTACTGTTGCACTCTAAAGTGAGAATATTATTTTGTACCCCTACGCTATCCAACGCTTTCCCTACTGTTGCACTCTCTGGAGTGGGAATAGTAATTTTTACCTCTACGCTATCCAACGCCTTATCTACTGTTGCCCTCTCTGGAGTGGGAATAGTAATTTTTACACTTCCGCTATCCTACGGCAATAATATTGGATATTTTTTAATTATATTATGTTACTATATATATATATGTTTTAACAAATATGATTGTAAAAATTTTTTTTATAACTTTAATTAATTATTTGATTATTATAAGGTAATGTAAGTATTTTTAGGTATATTTTAGTAATTAATTTGTAATATTAATTTAATTTACCATTGTTTTTATTAATAAAGTCGATGTTTTTACAAACTATATTTTTGTAAACGATATTTTTTATTCGATATTTTTGTACTTACCTGTTTGTTGATACAAAGTCGATATTCTGTCTGTCGATATTTTTTCGCCGATATTTTTGCTAGTCGATATTATGTCCCTCGATATTATGTCAGTGATCCCTGATGAGCCCTAGCTAGGGCAAAACTGGTCCCGTATTACTTGTATTCTGGTTCATGGGGGACCTGGCCTAGCAGTTTGGGCTGGACAGGTCCCACTGAAGCAGAGTTGAGACAGATTTACAGGTGGCTGGGTCCAAACTGATACCGAATGCCCGGGGACTGGGATGAGGCCTGAATAATTACCAGTGGCTGAGATTAATTTTAACATTCCATCCATCACTTTTTTGTATACTTTAGTGTCTCACAGAAATAGCATATGATAATAAGAATGCAGCAAGATTAATTGAGTACCACTTTCTGTTAGGATCCTCACCAGATAGCCTAGTGCTCTAAGTAACTCTGCTAAGGGCTCTATCGTCACAACAAATATTATTGGGGAAGGGGGTGTTCCACTTTGTACTTCAATTGTTTCTGATATGATTTGCACTGGATTTTACCAGTTTGTTCCCTGGCTGTTGGGTTCAAATTTAGCAATTCCACCCAGTTGATCAATTTCCATCCAAGCCCCATGCATCCCAGGACTGCCATCAAATATCTCCAATTATGAGTGTCAAAGTCCTTTTCAAGTTCATTCAACAGTATTATCAAGTTCACTATGTGAATGGGGGTCTCTTATAGTAGCATGTACAATCTTCCAAAGTCCATGGTAGTATTTTTACCTAGAATTAATCGGCTCCATCCTGCACTGACTAACATTGGCAGAGAAGGCATAATCTTTGTGCCAAATATTTACTTAAAATCTTGTAGTCCATGTTAACTATGGACATAGGCCATAACACTTATTATTGGAGGAGGCCACGTCTATGCTTAAGAGGCTATATTATTTATGAGAAGCTCAACAGTGGTTTGAGGGAGATAGCCTTTATCAATGGCTATTGTACATACAGGCAATAGACCTGATTTAACGATTGGCGTACAGTGATCAAACGATCGGTATGGCAGAGTATTGTACTCCCAATATACTGTGTCTGCCACCTGCCAAATTTAAAGATGTCCACCAGCTCAGTGGACATCTTTAATTATTAGAAGGAACCCCGGTCACAGCCATTCCTGTCAATGTATTAAAAGTTTGACGGACAGCTCTGTCAACATGACAGTACCATCTGTCAAATGTTTTTGGATTTTCAAAACCAAAATCCTAAAATGGGCCTTTGGTTTTGAAAATACCAAAACGTATGGATCCCAAACTATGGTGTGTTGGTCATTTTTCAGTTTTCCCTTCCACTTGCCACCAGTGATAGACAGTGAAAGCTGGCCATTCGACCGCCCATTCTAAAGCACCTGGGATGCTCAGACCTAAAATGCCCCATACCAGGCCATTGAGAAGTAGGAGTATGTCAGCATCAGTGACAGAGCAGTCTCCGTAACTGACATGCTTAAGGTCCACCCATCTATAAAATAGGTGGTCAGACCTTCAGTTTAGCAAAGAGGGAAATCCGCTGCTGCTGCAATAGAGTAAATTCTCCGATAAACCCTAAATCAGCCCCTTAATTTGGTAACATTCAATAGGTGGGCCATCACAACACCTTTTCTTGCCTGTTGCTATTTTCCTAATTGCTTCCTTTATCTCCTGTACTGAGATTGAAAAGTTTAATCTGCCTGCCAGCTCCTTGAGCACAGTGTTAAGCCTTATCTTCCTGCCTTGGTATGTGGCAATGTTTGTTGTGTCAGATTTAGTACATAGCGTGGTGTAGTAGTAGGTAAAGGTATCATTAATTTTTGTTTGTGTGAAAATTAGAGTCCCATGGCTGTTCATCAAATAGGCTATAGGTGTTCCGTTCAGTTCTGGCATTAATAAGCAGGCCAAAAGGCAGCCTGAGTTATCTATCCCCCTCAGCATAAGTGCATGCTAGATACTGCACATAATTAAGACACCTGCGTTTGTACACTTTATTTGCAATTTATGCTGATGCAGGCACATGCATCAAAGGTAGGATTTTGCGAGTCCTTAATTGCGAATATCAAGGAATCGCAATTAAGGACTCGTAAAATCCCATGCATGTATGAATCTCTATAAAAATAGCGATTCCTACATATTCCTTATTTGCGACTCGCAAATTGAGAGTCACAAATAAGAATGGCTTCCCATTCATTCCTATGGGCCTACAGGCCCATAGGAATGAGTGGGAACTTGCATGCGCAATTTGCGAGTACCAATAGGTACTCGAAAATTGAGCATGCAATTTCAAGGGTGCAAGGGTGTCAAAAGGACATCCTGTTGCACCCCTGAAATTAATCCGTGCACATATGTTGCGCACACAACTGTCCCAAGGGCATAGGTGTGTGTAACCTACAACTTTGAAAAATGCACTTTAGTGCATTTTTCAAAGTTTTCGCTATTTACCTTCTGGTATGATTTCGCGGTAAATAGCGGGCAAAAATAGCGAAATCGCTATTTTAAAAGGCATCTTACATTGCATTTAAGGAATCGCATTTTGCAATTCCTTAAATGCAATCGCAATTTGAGAAATCGCAAAATATTGCAATTTCTTAAATTGCAAGTGGCAAGTGTTTCTGTGCTAACAAAGGAAGTTCAATGCTTTATCCATATTGCCATATTGGTGTCTTCTAGCATTGGGTGAAAACCCTGTTGTAAAAAGTTCCCCAGACAATTGTGTTGTATTGCGCGAATTTCTTGAGGAGCAAGAAGTATAAACCAATGAGCTATATTGGTGCCTGTAGTGAAGAGGCGGACCCGGCAGGTAAGTTTAAGAAGATTCTATTCTAAGTAGGAAACGCCCACAACTGGAGCCGTCTGGCTGCTACGAGTCCAACGCTCAGTATGGTGTTTCCAAGGACACCATAACAGCTGAACATCAATGCTCATGAGACATACTTTAAACAAATACAACATACGCAATACTTCAATACGGATGAAAGCATTCATGCAGGAGCGTGTGACTCTCACTCGCAATATATATTACAGTACCGTTACATTTTAAAAAGGTCTGGACTTTTATTTTATACTAATGCTAATGACCCTTACATTTCCTGTCACTAGCTTAAATTTCATCTACTGTGCTCACAAGTTCGGTATAGCAATAGTTGATCCCTTAATGTATACTCTCCCTGGTATACCCGCCTGGTATACCCGCAACCGGTGCCAGACTCATCTTGAAAACTAACAGCCCTAAAGGTCCCATGCTCAAAGGTGCTAGTAAAACTAACCTTTGTGTCCAATCAGACTTTGCGTTATCACCACCAGGCATACGAGGAAGCTAGGGAGGAGGGCCAACAGCAGACTCTACTGAGGAAGGAACAAAACTTGAACCAATCAGATGTGGATGCAAAGGCTTCTCCAACATGGTCACCAAGACTGTCAGATGACCGGTAATAAAGATCACCATTTTCTCCTCCTTCCAATTCCTCCAACCAGTGGCATGCCTCCTCTGGGTTCTCAAAGTAGTGAACCTTGTAGTTAACTATGACGGGAAACATCCTTTACGATGCGGTTGTTACCCCGCAGTACCGTTACAACGCGTATTTTAGAACGCAAGTCGCTGGAGGGCGTTAAAGGACAAGGAATAGTAAATTTACTATACGGTGACCAAGTGGCTGACATAGAATCATGTGTATTCTCTGGCTCTGATGAGGCTGGTGTTATATCACACAACTCCATAAGAAGACTTATTAACAGGGATGCCGGAGGAAGGTATAAGTGAGGTGCATTTGGACAGAGACTAGGGGCCCGATGTAGGTAGGGCGTTACCGATCGGTAACGGCCGAAAATACCGATTTTTGGCCCTTACCGATCGGTAAACAGCCATCGAGATGTAGGGAACCAAAAACAGAAAGAATCGGATAGAAAACCGATTCGGAATGAGTACCGAATGGGAAAGAATCCGATACGTACATACCGAAAATCGGATATGTAACGAATCGGAAAAACACCGAATCGGATGCAAAGACCGAATCGGTCCATGTACCGAATCGTTAGTGACACCGAATCGGAAAATCACCGATTCGGTCCAATTACCGATTCGTTAGTGACACCGATTCGGAAAATCACCGATTCGGTCCAATTACCGATTCGTTAGTGACACCGAATCGGAAAATCACCGATTCGGTCCAATTACCGATTCGTTAGTGACACCGATTCGGAAAATCACCGATTCGGTCCATTTACCGAATCGGTACAAATACCGATTCGGACATGAACCGAATCGGAAAACATGCCGATTCGTATGAATCTCCGATCGGGAAATTCCCCGATTCCGACAGTTGGGGAGATGTAGGGAGGCACAGAAACACCGAAATCGGCTCAAAATCGGTAGAATTCACTCGGTATTTACCATGGATTGCAATCAGGTGGTAACCAACTCCAACCCATATAAACAGTCCCAAAATGCATTGCAACTTGCAGGATGGCAGCTTTCTATGTCATTGCGAGGCGGCTACGGCTACAGCAGGAAGGACAGAGGGAATGGCTAAGAAATGAACAGGTCTACAGACAGAGGATAACCCTGTTCATGCTCACTGAGGCTGAGATCCTACAGAGATACAGGCTGGACTCTGACACCATACTTGAGCTCATCAGGGACCTTAAGCCATTCTTGGACCACCACACCCCAAGGGCACACGCCATCCCTGCGCACGTCCAGGTGCTATGCAGCCTACACCTGCTTGCGTCTGGCAGCTATCAAAGTGGAGTAGCAGCAGCAGGAGGGGTGAGCCAGAGCAGCCTGTCAAGGTTCTTCCACATATTCCTTGACGCCATGATAGACAGGATGGACCAATAAATCTCTTTCCCTGCAACCCACGCAGAACTGCTACAAACTAAAGCTGACTTCTACCAGATGGCACAATTTCCCCAAATCATTGGTTGCATAGATGGCACGCACATTCCGATTTGCCCACCAGCGGACCTCGAATACATATACCGCAATCGGAAATCTACACACACCATCAACGTGCAGGTGATCTGCAATGCCAAGTGCACCATCACAGACCTGGTAGCAAAATTTCCAGGGAGTACCCATGACTCCTATATATTCCAACAGAGCGGCATATATGCACGGCTGATGGCTGGCGAATTTGGAGAAGGATACCTCCTAGGTGAGACACATCATCAGACCCCCATAACACATAGTAGGTAGGTGGAATACATGTATGCATGTGTCTAATGTGACCCCTTTCTCTTCCAGGCGACAGTGCATATGCCCTCCGCTCATTCATACTCACCCCCTACCTCAACCCCTCCACACCCAGCCAAAGGAGGTATAACCGGGCCCA
Organism: Lissotriton vulgaris; assembly: GCF_964263255.1. NCBI lineage: Eukaryota > Metazoa > Chordata > Amphibia > Caudata > Salamandridae > Lissotriton > Lissotriton vulgaris. Next base: position 270,161 of record NW_028246378.1, read on the forward strand.
CATACGCACAAGGAATGTTGTTGAACGGACCTTTGGCATCTGGAAAAGTAGATTCAGATGCCTGCACAAGAGTGGAGGTGCAAGGCCGTATACCCCCATCACCTGCTGCAAGATCATAGCTGTATGTGCAATGTTACACAACCTTGCGGTCAAGAAGGGCACTGAGGTGGAGTTGTCTGACTACGAGGACTATGACGACGACGAAGCTGTGCCACTGACACAGCCAGCTGGGGTGTGTACGCCAAGTGATGGCAGATACAGACGTGAGGAGATCACTGAGAACTATTTCTGACTGAGTACAGATGCAAAGACAGCTAAATGTTGCTTGCAAAAAACAAATTTTAATAGTGTTGCACAACAGTTACAGCACTGATGTGCATCAAAAAATGGAGTATGTAAAATCAAATAAAGTCCAGGGTTCTGGTTGCCTCATCCGCCCTTGCCAGGCTATTTTTTTGCCCGCTTGCCAGACCCACTGGGGTGTCCCTCAGCCCCCTCTGAATGCCCAGCAGCATCAGCGGATCGCCTGGTGCTCCTCCGTGGCTCAGACGCAGCGCTGGCCGGGCTGCTGCGGCTGCTGCTGTCTCCAGCATCACCCAGGTCCAGGGCAGGATTGGAGGCGGTGTTTGAAATTATCATGGCCTCCATAGCCGTGGTGATCCTGGCCATCCCCCTAGTGAGCTCAGCCGTATGCTGACTAAGGACAGATTCCTGGTTGGAGCTGCGATGGCACAGTTGTGCCGTCGCCGCTGCAAGGCGGGCCATGGCCCGGTTCAGCACCCGGGCATCCCGCCTGCGCACCAGCTCATGCTCCTCCTGTCTGGCAGATGAGTGGGTGATGGCAGTGGTCAGCCTGCCTAACCCTGCTGCCACCTCCTTGTTGGTTTCCACAACAGCCTGGAATCCCTTCACCAACTCTCCCATCTGCATGTTGTGCTGCAGGAGCTGGCGTTGGCAGGCCATGGTGGATCTTGCCTGTTGCCTCTGGATTTTAACCATCTGTCCCTCCAGGCCCAGGAACACACTGCCCTCCCGTGCTGGTGCAGCAGTGGTGGTGATGGCACGGCGTCGGGCACTGCTGCTTCCGGCCTGCTGAGTGGGCTGGGGTGCCACTGGTGGGGGTGTGAAGCTGGCCGGTCCCTGAGCCCCTGCTCCCAGGACAGGTTGAACAGGTGGCAAGGCCACGGTTGTGGCAGGAGCTGGTGTTGGCGGAATGGTGTGCCTTGTAGGGGAGTTTTCTGGGGAGAATTGCAAGGGGGGTGTGCTGGGCAGTACTGGGGAGTGCACTGCTTGGAAGTCAATGACCAGGACTCCCTCCATACCTAGCCCTGGGGTGTCTCCTTCCTCATCCTCCTCCTGGCCAGCCTGGCTGGTGCTCGGCCCTGCGACTGCAGTGTTGGACGGTGCTGCTCCCTCTGCTGTCACTGTTGTTCCGCCTGATGGGGCCCCTAGGTACAAAGAAGCATTTGTAAACTGAGTGCCGATGTATTACAGTCAGTACAATTATGGCATTCCACATGTCCTTGCATCTCCTTACACTGTGTCACACTGTTTCCTGTCTTGTGATTCTGCACTGACATATTTGGCTAACTTCTGCTGACTACATGTACCATGATGCTTGTCTCTTGTATGTTGGTGACAGTACAGTGCTGGGGTTTGCCTATGCATTGTGTCTAATGGGGAGGTGTCTGGTAGGGTGTGTCATGATGCGCATGCTTCTTACCTGTAGCTGTAGCTCTCGCAGAGCTGTCCAGGGTCCCGATTCCAACGACACTCTCCCTCTCAATGGTGCTGGAGACCAGTTCCTCCAGCTCGGTGAGGGGTGGCGCCGGGTTCGTGCCTCCTCCAGTGTGTCCAGCCTGCCTCTGGAACTCACCCATCTTCCTTTTAGTGAGGCTGCGGATGTCATAAAACCTCTTTTTCAGTTCTTCTATGGATCTGGGGGTGACACCCGCAGCATTCACCTTCTGGGCGATGTCGGCCCAGATTCTCCTCTTGGTGCTGTCTGGCACGTTGAGGGACAGCTTGCCAAACAGCTGGCGGTGCACCCTCACCACCTCCTCGACCAGCACCTGAAGTTCGGTGGTGGTGAACTTGGGCTTCCTCTTCTGGGAGGACTTCTGGCTTTCAGACTGCTCTGCCATGTTCTCCAGTTCAGTTGGCAACCTCCTTCTCCCACTGCTGCTAACTGTGAGTGTTGGGCTCAGGCAGGCTTTCCAGAAACTTCTTAATTAGCTGCACCTGCCAGGGTTGCCACTCCCTGTTTGGGTGGGGGAGGGGGAGCCACCTCATTGGCTGAATCGCCTATTGCCGAATCGGCTTTTACCGATTCGGTAATATCCGAATCGGTAAAATCCGATTCGGTATTATCCGAATCGGTAAAAGCCGATTCGGTTCATTCAATGCATTCCTATGGGCTTTTTCGCCATGGGTGTGTTTTCATGGCTACGAATCTATGATTGCCGAATCGGATTTTACCGAATCGGCTTTTACCGAATCGGTATTCGCCGAATCGGGAATATCCGATTCGGTGGTAGCCGATTCGGTGATTTCCGATTCGTTGTTGGCCGATTCGGTACTTTCCGATTCGGACCGAGCAGAATCGGAACGTACCGAATCTCATTACCGATGCCGACTGATTCGGTATTCATTCGGTTTTTTTTCCCTACATCTCGTTTTCCGATTTCAGAATACCGATTCGGCCCGCCTCGGTATTTTGAAATCGGAAAATCGCGTTTACCTACATCGGGCCCTAGGTGAGGGAAGAAAACACCAGGAGTTAGCTTTGTTTACAAAATGTATGGACATTTAAGGTGTTAGCAGCCTCCAATAAAAAGCACAGTATTTCAGATGTGGCTCTAGAATCAGAAGTAGAGCATGGTGCCACAGATGTGACCCACTGTGACAAGTGCAGCCCAGCAGAGAAGAACACAGAAATCCCACAGATGTCAGGCAGAGCTCATGGGGAAACACTGAGGAAGCAATGGTGGGGTGTTAGCCCATCGGTACATGGACTGGGAGGCAAGAGCAGAGTGCAGTATAAGGTATACCAGAGAGCACAAATGATTGTGATGGGAAAGGGGACCTACTAGATACATGCTCAGTGTGTCTTGGGATGCAGTTTAGTTGGTCTAGGAAACTGAGTTATTTGGTTTTTGGTTGGCGGGGTGACCCCTTCTCAACCAACAACCACAATTCCTCTCAGGGTGAACCACAAGAGCCACTAAATTAACCTGTGCTTAACCCTATTGTAGATTTGCACTAAAACAGTCAGGCTTAACTTAGAGGCATTGTGTAAAGTATTTATGCAGCACACAAACGGTAGTAAAGTGAAAACACAATACAGGAAACATTCCACGCCAATTTAGAGAAAGCATTGACAAAGCCAATTGGTCTGGCGTTGTCAGGCAACTATTTGGCAATTCTTGTTCTGTTTTGACATGGTTTTTTGCAAAACTTTATTGATCTGGAAACTGCCGGTCCCTTAATAAATCTAAAATAAAACAATGGCTAAAGGCAAAAACAAATTCTGGTCTCAAAAAGTACACATTACAACCTGAAGTGAAGGGAACCACCTTGTGTGTGCATGTGCTCCTTGGGAAAGTGCAGCATGCCGGAATTCATAGAGAAGTCACTCAATGGCTTAATTGGGCTTACATTGCCCCATTGATGGCGACTAGAGTGGGTGGAAGAAAAATGTGAATGATACAATCACAGACTAATGGTTAAAATCTGGCTGACAACCCCTATAATAACTTTGTTATGCATACTTTATTCAAATCAAAAGGTCTTGTCTAACACAGACCTAAAGAAGTCATTGGTCTGGCATTGGCTGAAAGTTTCACCGTTGAGAAAGAAGGGAAGAAAGTGAGAAAGCATTGAAAAAGGAAGGGAGGCAGACAAAAAAGGAAAGAAGACAGACAAAGAAGGAAGAAGTGCAAAGAAGGAAGGAAGGAAGGCAAAAGTGAAAAGAAAGAGGGAGGCAAAAGGGGAAGAAAGGCAGAAAAGAATAAAGGTGGAAAGAAGGAAAGAACACTAAATGAAAGAAGAAGGAAAGAAAAAAGAAGCAAGGCAAGAAAGACAGAAGGAAATAAATAAATGAGGCCAAGAAAGAAGGAAAGAGGCCAACAAATAAATAAAGAAGAAAAGACAAAAGCAAAGAAGGCAAAAAATGAAGGAAAGAAGGGAATAAAGAAAGGAAGAAAGAAGGCAAAAGAAAGAGGGGAAATAAAGAAAGAAGGCAAAAAGAAGTAAAGAAACAAGCAAAGAAGACACAAAAGAAATAAAGAAGGAAAAATAAAGAAGGCAAAACCAAGAACATAGGAAAGAAGGAAAGAAAAAAGAAAGCAAAAAAAGAAGGAAACAAATCAAAAAGAATAGAAGGCACAGAAGAAAGGATGGAAAGAAAAAAAGACAGCAGAAAAAAGGCAAAAAATAAAGAAGGAAAAAAATGGAAAAAATAAAGAAGGCAATAAATAAAGGTGGAAAAAATTAAGAAAAGAAAGAGGAAAGGATAGACAGCAAAACGAAAGGAGGAAAGGGAGAAGAGGGAAAGAAAAAGGGACAATAGATAATAAAGAAAGAAGGAAAGAAAGAATAAAAGAAGGAAAAAGAGAATAAAAGAACGAAAAAAGAAAAATAATTAAAAATGGAAAGGAAGAAAGAAAGAAGCATGGAATGAAGGAAGGAAAGAAAAAGGAATGAGGCACAAAAACAAGAACAAGAATGAAAGCAAAAGAAAGAAAGAAAGAAGAAAGGCAAAAAAGAAAGGAAGAAGAGAAAGAAGGCAGATAGAAAGAAGGAAATAAAAAGGAAAAAGGAAAGAATTAAAGGTGCACAAAGGAAAAGAGAAAATGGAAAGAAAAAAGAATGAAGGCACAAAAAGAACGAAAGAAACAAAATAAAGAAAGAGGGCAAAAAAAGAAAGAAGGGAAGGCAAGAAGGAAAGAAAGGAGAAGGAAATAAAAAAGGAAAGTAGACAAAGAAGAAAGGGAAGAATGAATGAATGAAGGCAAAGAGAAAGGAATAAGGAAAAGAGAAAGAAATAATGGAAAAAGAAGGAAAGTAGGAAAAAGAAAGAATGAATGAAGGAAGAAAAGGAAAAGGAAAAAGAAAGTAGACACAAAAGAAAGGAAAGAATGAATGAATGAAGGCAAAGAGAAAGGAAGAAAGAAAAGAAAGACAGAATGCACAAAGAAGGAAAGGAGGAAAGATAAAACAAGGAATGAAGGAAGGAAGGTAAGAAAAAGGAAAAAAGGAAAGAGGGCATGAAAGAAAGAAATAGAAAGGAAGAAGAAACAAGCATTTACAATGCAACGGTCTCACCTTCGGAAAAGTTAGTGCTATTGGCATTGTAAATGACAAACTTTTTATTTATGTGTTGGTTTTGAAAACAGATAAATAAATGGCATTGTCATTTACAATCCCATTAGCTTAATCTCTCGCAAATACGAGACCTATTGCATTTGCACCCACACACAGAGAGCCACACACACAGAGCCACACACACACAGAGAGCCACACACACACACACACACAAAGCCACACACACAGAGAGCCACACACACACAGAGCCACACACACACACACAGCCACACACACACAGAGAGCCACACACACAGAGCATTGAAAACATTGAAAAAACTTTATTTTTTAAGACTTAGTTCATGTTCTCCTGAGACCAGGGGTGTCTTGGGCAGTGACAGATGAAGTTAGGGGTATCAAATCAAAGGGAAAACAGGGGTAGCTACCGTTACACCCAAACAATGTCCTTTACTTTCAATGTCGAGTTGGTTGTGTGCCAGCTTGCTATACTGGACCTGAACGCACACAACCTTTGGCCTGGATCAGCGCTCAAATACATAAATAGTCAGCGAGAATGGGGGCAGCAAAAACAAACATTCCAAAATATGACAAGGACAGCAGACAGCGAGACTCCGGCCCGGAGGATAAATGTCATTAACCACAGCAGGACCTCGGTCTGTATACTATGGAAACCCTCGCTGGAAAGATGACTAGCGCAGATCAGACTTTATAACAGCGGCAATTGGTGCCGGCCGTGCAACAAGGGCAGCAGACGCAGGGATCCCAAATCATGGAAGATCAGGGTCAGATTCATAGATATTAGACAGGAACAGTCGGGACAGGATAGAGACATCGGTGGGGAAAAAAACACGCTACAGACAAACCTAACACATCTCTGATACCGCTGCTGACCTGGATGGGCCTGCTGTCGTGTCGGTCCCTAGATCGAGGCCAGTGAGTGTGTGTGGCAGCCGCTGCACTGCCCCCTTAGCTCGGTAAACACTGCAGCTTGGGCGGCTGGCTGCCCCCTGGCACCCACCACAGCTCAAGCTTCAGGGCTCGTTTTAAGGAGGGCATTTAGGGGGGACAAAACATCATTCTCGCAGGAGCTGTCAGGTTCCTGAAACATTCCACTGAAACCCACAGGGAACGGTTGAATGTTTACATCTCTGTTTTAGGGAAAGGAACAGTGGGGGTACCACATGCAGAAATGTCGGAGAATATAAAGAGAAGAGCTAATACAACAAAAGTGTCGAAGTGCAATTACATACAAAAAACCTACATGTGTTGTTATGTGGCCGCTGGTCCAACGGTGTCACGGTCCAACGGCTCCTCCGGATCGAATGATGCTATATGGGTTCCACCTCCAGCTTTCTCCGTGCTCAGGAAATAAATCTGATAGAGCACGATAGTAAGCAGGCGAGGGATAAAGGGTCCGGGACTGGAAACAAGGGTAGATGAGGTCTCTGTAAGGATACAAAGAACACACAGTAAGACGAGAATCCTATGCTTCCTTTTTCCTATGAATTCTCTCCCTTCTGACCACTTCCTACCTGATACGTCTCAGGACCTCTCTCTTCTACCTGTGAGATACTTTCTCTCCACGAATACGTTTTTCTGGAAAACACAAGAATACGCACACAGGTTACATACACTTCTCCCCCCGCTAAGCTGAATACAAATCTTGGCGTGGTGTTCCTATACCTACCCGTTCTTTCCCAGTCCCTTGTTTTAAAAGGATGCTACTAGGGCTTTAAGGTTATGGATACCAATGCCACAATTCCCTCGGAAACAAAAAGAGGAAAATGTTCGACGGTTCTGGTTTGATACCAAGTACACTCTTCACCAGTTAATACGAATGGTATGTTCTGCCCACACCCCAGCAATTCGGCAACTCTTACCAGATACTGGATCCGAAGAAATGTTCCTCCGAAACCTACCATGACCCCATGACCATGAGAGGGTGCAATCCCGCGTCTCTCACGTCAACCGGATTCAAACGGGTTCCAGAACCGATCAACCTCTTGTCAATAGAGAGGGTGCAAATACAGCGTCTCTCTCGAGAACCACAAAATCCCAACACCAGTGAACAAAATAAAATTCCCAAAACAGTGTCGCACTCGGGAGGGTGAAATCCGGCGTCTCCCCGAATGCACAAAAGAACGTGTCCAAACAAAGTTCCCGAAATTCACGAGAGGGTGCAATCCTGCGTCTCTCGGTTCGGGTAGATTCAATTTCCCAAGAGGTAACCCCGCAGCCGCGGGTTTCGGAAACACACGATGGAGCACTAGTAATCCAGAACACAATCCCTGAAGCTCTCAGCTCTGATCTCCGAAAAGACAAAATTACGTGCACCGCACTCCAGTTCTCACGGGTTTTTATGTTCTCATCCCGACTCGATGCTCGCTGAGCTTTCTGGGAGTTGTAGTTCCACTATTACTGGGTAGGCACAGGTCGGATCCTGACAGTATGCCCCCCTCCACCGTGCCTCCTAGCGCCCGGCTTCCCGGGGTGTCTGCGGTAGAAAGCACGAACGGCTCTTGGAGCATGAACAGCCGTACTCGGTTCCCATGAATCATCCTCAGGTCGGTACCCCTTCCATGAAATGAGAAACCACAGCTTGCCCCGGCGGAATCTTGAGTCCAGAATCCTCCGGACCTCGTACTCCAACTGCTCATCCCTCAGAACCGGAGGAGCCGCTGACCATTTCGCCCTCCCAGCGGGTTTCAACAAGCTGCAATGGAATACTGGATGTATTCTTAGATGTCCCGGAAGTTTGAGTTTGAATGCCACCCGATTGACCTTCCGAAGTACAGTATAGGGCCCAATGAAACGAGGGTGGAACACGCTGTGATAGCGGAACCGAATATTCTTAGTCGAGAGCCATACTCTGTCCCCGACTTTGTATTCAGGCCCATCCTGCCTATGTTTGTCCGCCCAAGCCTTATAAGTTGTTTTCGATTTTTTCAAGGTGGTTTGGATGACTTTGTGGATTTTGACCAACTCCTCCACATGGGCCGCCACAGAGGGATGATTCTGCACTTCACCCGGTATCACAATGGGCAAGGTCTTAGCATGAAACCCGTTGTTGGCCCTGAATGGTGTTTCCCGGATGGAACTGTGCCAGGTGTTATTATAAGACAGTTCCGCGAGCCACAACATAGAGACCCATGATTTTTTCGCCTCCTTTGCATAACACCTCAGATATTTCTTGAGCGTTTGATTCATCCTCTCCGTCTGACCATCTGATTGAGGATGGAAACTGGTGGACAACGCATCTTCCACCTGTAGGGCTGTGCACCACATGTGCCAAAACCGGGCGATGAACTGGGGCCCTCTGTCCGATATAATGACTCGAGGAATCCCGTGCAGACGCACTACCTGCGTCAACAGTAGCTGTGCTGTTTGTTTGGCTGTCGGAAGATTGTGGCATGGTATGAAATGCGCCATTTTTGTAAGGCTATCCACTACCACTAATATGGTGTTACATTGTTGGTCTGTTGGCAGCCCCACTATGAAGTCTACACTGATGGTATGCCAGGGATGGGAAGGAGTTGGAAGTGGCATGAGTTTCCCTCTAGCCCTACTCTGCTCCCCCTTGGCCCTTGCACACACCTCACACTGTCCTACCCAGTTTTCTACATCTTTACCCATCCCCTCCCACCAAAAGTGTCGTTGTATCAAGAGAAGGGTCTTCTTTATCCCTGTATGGCCTGCCACTACCGCATTGTGACACCAATTAAAGGCTTGTAACCTGAGGGGATGCGTGGGCAGGTATAGCTTTCCGTTCCATAATGGCACCCCATGTGTCAAGGCTCGATTGGAATCCTGAGTCGCCCAAGTAACCCACTGCTGTGGGCTTTTCTGTTTCACCACTTGAGACACAAACTGCTCTATTGCATTTGCACATAACACTTTCACTGCGGGTATGATGGCCTGTGCTTTCTGCAGCGATGTTTCTTTTTCTGTCTGTCTTGACAGTGAGTCAGCCTTCTTATTGTCCGCCCCAGGACGGAACGTGACCACAAAATCAAAACCCGCAAAAAACAACATCCACCTCATCTGTCTCTGTGACAAATGGCGAGCAGTTTTCATGTAGACCAAATTCCGGTGATCCGAATACACTGTGATGGAATGTCTCGCACCCCACAAATAATGCCTCCACTCCATGAAGGCCTTCTTTATGGCGAACAATTCCTTCTCCACCACGGTATAATTGGCCTCAGCGGATGACAACTTTTTCGATAGAAAAGCCACCGGGTGCAATTGTCCAGTGTGCTTGTCCCTTTGTGAGAGGATAGCTCCGACCGCGGCATCCGAGGCATCCGCCTCTACCACGAACGGAACATCCATTTGAGGATGTTTCAAAATGGGCGCCGTACAGAACGCTTCTTTCAATGTATTGAAAGCCACGTCCGCCTCATTCGTCCACTCAAAGGAAGTTCCCTTTCTCAGCAATCGAGTAATCGGAGCCGCCACTGCTGAGAACTGTGCAATGAATCTTCGGTAATAGTTGGAAAACCCCAAGAAACATTGCACTTCCTTCACACTCTTGGGAGTGGGCCATTGCTGAACTGCCTCCACCTTGCGATCTGCCATGCGGAAACCCAAGGGGCTCAATATGACACCCAGAAACTCCACCTCCTCCACTCCGAACTCGCACTTACTAAGCTTGCAATACAGGCTGTTGTCCAGTAGCCTCTTCAGAACCAAAATGACGTGACTAGCATGTTGAGGAATAGACCTAGAATACACCAAGATGTCGTCGATGTATACGATGACAAACTGGTCTATATAATCCTTCAGCACGTCATTTAAAAAGTATTGGAACGCCGCAGGGGCATTGCAAAGCCCGAACGGCATTACCAAGTACTCGAAGAGCCCGTATCGAGTCTTGAAGGCCGTTTTCCACTCATCCCCACTGCGAATCCTCACCAGATGGTACGCACCCCGGAGGTCCAACCGAGTGTAGATGTTGGCCTCCCTTACTTGATCCAACAGTACAGGGATGAGTGGCAACGGATACCGATTCTTAATGGTCTGTCTATTCAACAGGCGGTAATCAATACAGGTTCGTAGTTCCCCGTTGGCTTTAGCTATGAAAAACAGAGGCGAAGCCGCCGGGGACCGAGATGGCCGAATAAACCCCATGGCACAAAACTCTCTCAAATACTCCTGCAGGTGTTTGGTTTCAGGCTCTGAAAGGGCGTATACTCTACAAGAGGGTATCGCTGCTCCCTCCACCAGATCAATACGACAATCGTATTCCCGGTGAGGCGGTAAGGACGCAGCCTTGATTTCACTAAACACCTCACTATACTCTTCGTACTCTGAGGGGAGGCTAACCTCTTTCTCAACAGCTGTCGCTACGTGATACCCCTGTGATAGAGCAAGGAGATGATGGACCTTTTCCCTCATGCAGGTTTTTTGGCATTCTATCGACTGAAAGCTAATGGTTTTCTTTTTCCAATCCATAGTTGGATTGTGCAGTCCTAGCCAAGGCATGCCTAGAATAACCTCATATTGAGGTGCTGCGATAATATTCAGCACAATGGTTTCTACGTGCTCCAGAGGATCTCCCGGGAGGTGCAGCTCCACTTCCTCCGTGTGTTCGATGATAGGGCCGGACTTCAGCGGCGTTCCATCTACTGCCAGCACCCTCTCTGGTTTCTGCATCGCCACTCTCACCAACCCCAAACGGGCTACCAACCCTTCATCTATGAAGTTACCCGTGGCTCCAGAGTCTACCATACTATGTACTGGGTATAGAGTCCCTCGCACCCGCAACAACATAGACAGGACAATGTGCGCTTCCGTGGTCGTGGCGGAACCCCCCGCCAGCGATGGCAACCGCCACCCTTGCTCATCAGGGTTTTCCTCCAACACCAAGGATGCACTCTCTGCATCTCCCTTCACCGCTGGAACCGCCTGGGTCCTTCCCATCGAATACGGACGGCCTTTCTTGGGTTTTACCGTACAATCCTTAACATAATGGCCCTTTTTTCCGCAATACATGCAGAGGCCCAAGGTACGGCGGCTCTCTCTTTCTGCTCTCGATAAAGGAGCCCTAACCGCCCCCAACTCCATAGGCTCGGCTCCACCACCCTTCTCCGGGGGTATCCCCCCTTCAACTTTCTTCTGTCCCCCAAGGGTTTGATACCCTCGTCTCCGTTCACCCACACGATCCGCTCGACGATGATCAAGCCTCAGCGTCAGGTTAATCAGATCGGTGCAATTAGCAGGCTGAGGATCGATTTGCGCCAGAACATCCTTCAACTCGTCTGAAAGACCATGATAATATAAGGCCATTCTTTTCTCCTCTGGCCAAGCTGTTTCTGCTATCAGACGGTTGAAGGCGGTCATGTACGTAATTAAATCACTCCGCCCTTGTTTCAAATCTAGGATGTCCGTGTCTGCACTTAGGGTCGTGGCTCTTCTATCGAAAACCCTTTCGAATTCTCTCCGAAAAGCCCCCCAATCCGATAGGAGAGGGTCATCATTTTTCACTAAAGGCCCTGCCCAATTCGCCGCATCCCCTGTAAGATACGAGATAGCAAAGGCTACTCTGGACATATTAGTGGGAAATGACGCAGGGCGACATGAGAAATGTAACGTTATTTGCGTCAAGAAATTTTGGACAGATGTAGGACTCCCCGAATATCTCTCGGGACTGGCCAATGGAATAGGCTGAGGGACTGTGACCTGAACCTGCTGCACACCTGCAGAAGCATTAAAGGGATTCCTGCCCTGTCTCTCCACCTGTTCCTTCAGAGCAGCTGCTTCTGCTCTTGATGTGACTAATTCTTGTTGTACCAGCAACAAGGCAGCCATTGCGTCTTCCAAGGTAGCCATCACTATTCGATCAAAAGGAGGTTATTTCGTGGGCACGTAATTCTGTCACGGTCCAACGGCTCCTCCGGATCGAATGATGCTATATGGGTTCCACCTCCAGCTTTCTCCGTGCTCAGGAAATAAATCTGATAGAGCACGATAGTAAGCAGGCGAGGGATAAAGGGTCCGGGACTGGAAACAAGGGTAGATGAGGTCTCTGTAAGGATACAAAGAACACACAGTAAGACGAGAATCCTATGCTTCCTTTTTCCTATGAATTCTCTCCCTTCTGACCACTTCCTACCTGATACGTCTCAGGACCTCTCTCTTCTACCTGTGAGATACTTTCTCTCCACGAATACGTTTTTCTGGAAAACACAAGAATACGCACACAGGTTACATACACTTCTCCCCCCGCTAAGCTGAATACAAATCTTGGCGTGGTGTTCCTATACCTACCCGTTCTTTCCCAGTCCCTTGTTTTAAAAGGATGCTACTAGGGCTTTAAGGTTATGGATACCAATGCCACAATTCCCTCGGAAACAAAAAGAGGAAAATGTTCGACGGTTCTGGTTTGATACCAAGTACACTCTTCACCAGTTAATACGAATGGTATGTTCTGCCCACACCCCAGCAATTCGGCAACTCTTACCAGATACTGGATCCGAAGAAATGTTCCTCCGAAACCTACCATGACCCCATGACCATGAGAGGGTGCAATCCCGCGTCTCTCACGTCAACCGGATTCAAACGGGTTCCAGAACCGATCAACCTCTTGTCAATAGAGAGGGTGCAAATCCAGCGTCTCTCTCGAGAACCACAAAATCCCAACACCAGTGAACAAAATAAAATTACCAAAACAGTGTCGCACTCGGGAGGGTGAAATCCGGCGTCTCCCCGAATGCACAAAAGAACGTGTCCAAACAAAGTTCCCGAAATTCACGAGAGGGTGCAATCCTGCGTCTCTCGGTTCGGGTAGATTCAATTTCCCAAGAGGTAACCCCGCAGCCGCGGGTTTCGGAAACACACAATGGAGCACTAGTAATCCAGAACACAATCCCTGAAGCTCTCAGCTCTGATCTCCGAAAAGACAAAATTACGTGCACCGCACTCCAGTTCTCACGGGTTTTTATGTTCTCATCCCGACTCGATGCTCGCTGAGCTTTCTGGGAGTTGTAGTTCCACTATTACTGGGTAGGCACAGGTCGGATCCTGACAAACGGTGCTCTTTGTTACATCCCTCTCTTCGGGCACAGCTGCCCACTGCTGTTGCTGCCGCTTCCTCACTATTGTTCCTGAAGCTCAGGCTGTTGCTGCCAGCATGGACATCCCCTAGCATTGAAACTAAAGAAGGCCGCGCGTGACAGAAACATAACCAAAGCCACCTTCACTACTAATAAAATCTGGCGTCCATCTTCGCGTTTCGTTCATGTGTTAGAAACGTAAAGAAAATTCATGTTATACTAAATCTTATCAGCAACTATTCATGTGCCTTAAAATGTGTACATGTAAGAATGCTGACACAAACATTGATTGCTTAACAGTGATATCACCTTTTTTTGGATCGTTCAACACAACTGGCTGCAGCAAGCTGGTAATACGAATTGTGTTTTCCATGAAATGCGTTGATTTTATTATACTCTACCAATTCCCATTTTAGGCAGCCATTATCGCCTGTCCAGTTTCTGTTTGTTAGGCTCAGAAATGTTTCTAGTACTGTTCGTCTTTCAGCGGGAGGACAGGGGGCACAGCTCCTAGAAGCAGCGGGCAGTATTGTAAGAGAAGGCATGTACTCACCAGGAGCAGGGCGGCCGCCAGGGGCAGTAGCAGGGGCGGCAGAGGTGCCCGGGGGCGGCGGCTGTCCAGGGGGCTGGATGCTGCTGGAGGCGCTGCTGTCGGATGGGGAGTTCTCCTGTGCGCTGCCCCGCTGGCTCTCACTGCCTCTCCTAGCCCTCCCTCCCTTCCACCCGGCAGCCACTCGTGCTTCCTGAGCCTAGGTGCGGAGGTAGCGGCCGTTGTCCAGCGTCTGGTGCGCCATGCACAGTGTGAGGAGGCTTGGGGCACAGGCAGAGCTTGAGCCGGGACAGGCTGTGCGCACGAGAGGGGGCTCAACGCCACAGAGGGGCGCTGCATATGCTGCTGATGCTGTGCAGCGAGGGGGCAGAGACTCCGAGCTGGGAGGGGCGGGGGCATTGGGGTGGTTAAAAAGGAGTGAGCAGTGGATTAATGGCAGAGTCAGATGTGAGCGCACAGCTGGGCTCCCGTCGAGGTGTGTACACCGGGTCCAGAGCGAGAAAGCCTCAGCCCTTTGGGCACATACACCCGCCTGGATTCGGGTGGATGGGAGGAGACGGGCTTCAGTTAGTTAGCATGCCACCCCAAATAGCGTTTGAGCCAGCATCTGAAGCTCAGAAGAAAAAATATGTTTGTGCTTTGCTCCAAGGCTCCCCCCCACTGCTGGGGTATTCCGGGACTGCCAGGAAAACAATACAAACTCCACATCGACAATAACAACTTCTAATGCAGACGGGCAGCAGGAGTCTGTAAGCCCCGTCCTTTTGCGATTGCGGATGGGCTTGTTTTTCTTTCTCCCCTCTTCTCTATGGTCTGGAATGTAAACAACAGGCATGTTTTTGACTGTTGCTTTTACATTCCAGCCAATGGAGAAGAATGAGAAAGAAAGTTAAAAAACACGCCCCTCAATCCGATAAAGACGGGCCTTAGAGCGAGAGAATGACATTACTGAGACCTCTTCTCCAATGGCTGGCCGCCGTTTAGGAGGCCAGCCAATGGAGAAGAGGGGCGGGGTTTACCCTTGCTACTCAGAGTCATTAAATCTCTCCAGCCAGACTGCGCATGTGCGCAGCCTACTCTAGCCGAGACCGGAAAATGGAATAGGGAAAAAGGGAGAGATAGAAAAGAAGAAGAGGGACAAGGGTAAAAAAAAGAAAGAAGGAAAGGGGAGAAAAAAGGAAAGGAACAGAAGAAGGAAAGAAGAAACAAAAAAGGGTAGATGGAAAAAGAAGAAAAGAAGGCAAAAAAGAAGGAAAGAATAAAAATAGAAAGAAAAAAGGAAAGAAGTGCAAAAAAGCGAAAGAAGGAAGGAAAGAGGGTTCATAGTATAAAATATTGGATACTAAAACCCAATTTACACCCCATCTATGATTAAATGATACTATTACAAGTGTGCAGCAAATTAAACACTGTAAAGTTTGGTCTTCTACTTGGGCAAAGTTTATCAAAGAACCATTGGTGAAACAGAGTCCAGGAACACAATATGGTATGCGGTGAAATAGCAGCAGTCCGCTTCAAAAGGAATTTACAGCAGCATTTGGAAAAAGTTAGGAACTGATAAAGCTGCAAGTGGCCTGTGCTCACTTAAAATACGTACTGCTATCACTTAAGGAAAGAGAAACACTAGAACAGGGGTATAGGGCCAAGATAGCTGCACTTTATCCAATGTTTTACGGTACAATTAGTTCGTTGTGGGTGCTAGGAACCTGAAGTCATATACTCCTAGACTCCCAACATAATTACAATCCAACACGATAGTTCAGCACCCCACACAATGTACAATTGACAATAGTAGTCAAAACAATAATCGAGAAAAACAATTCAGTAGGACTTAAAGTTTTCTTTCTTGCTTTTATTCAAAGTCTTCAAGTAAAAAACGTAGCCAACGCGTTTGGTCCGAAGGACTTCTTCAGGGCTACAACAAACAGATATACAAAATACATATATTATACAAAAAACTATTTACAATTAAAACACAAGTTTGTAATACATCATGATTACAATGATACAATTACATATCACTAAATCATCAAACATAAATTGCCTAATGAAAAGATTTGCTCTTGAACCTGTGTTACTCTTTGGTGAGTGAGGAAAAAACTCTAAAGCACACAAAAAAATGTATTGATTATAGGTGATTTGGAGTAACAATGGAAGGAAGGGAGAATCATTTCATATTTTAAATAAAGTCTAAGCTTCACTCCGGATTTAGGTTAAACAATCCAGGACCAGATCTTACCGAAAGATATTGAGAACGTTTTGTCGAATGGTTTTCTCTCAAGACTTTTTTATTCAGAGCTTCAGGTGTACGTGGCATTAATGGCCTATTTTGAGAGAGGTACAGTATTGTATAATTATAAACCACACGAATATAAGTGTGTTATTTTACAAATGAAAAAAGCATATATGCCACATACCTTATTATAAAGGACAGTAGTCAAATCCTTTCTCTCAAGACTTTTATATTCGAGCTTCATGTGTACGAGGCATTAATGGCCTAATTTAAGAAAGGTACAACATTGTATAATTATAAATCACACTGATGTAAGTGTGTTGATTTACATTCGCAACAAGTATATATGCCACATACCTTATTATAGAGGACAGCAGTCAAATCCTTCTATACGTCATAGTAGATAGGCCATCAGAAAAGTTTATTTCATTATCCACAACCCATTTGTGTGGTGTCCGTGATTATCTTGTTCTAAAGTTAAAATAATGATCGTATTTTAACTACATTTTTTATTCTCCACTTAGTAGATCAACTCATTTTTTTAATAATAGCATCATCTTTTCCTAAGTGAAACCAAAGCCTAAAGTCATATAGTACAACGCTACCTATCAGAATAGCAAGAGTAGAGCAAAGTCTTCAATAGTTAGTATAAAAGGTATTCTATTATAGGTCACTAATGAGTACGGTAAATGCGGTTTTTCCTCTTATATTTATCAAGGAAAACTGAAAACTGAAATAAGCAGCCAGATTTAGCAGCAACATTTCCCAGTACCTAAGTCAAATGTGAGCTAATACGTATTTATTGTCCAATCCCAACTATCGCGGCTGGGCCGTAACAGGCTTTGCATTTAAGTAAAACTGCAATATATCATGGAGGGCAACCGAAGTAGAGTAAAAGAACAGGGCATACTGCACATGTGAATGGCAAGTATTCATCTAAATGAACCTCCAGCACCCTATCACGGAGAAGGAAAGTTACCAACCCCCGTTACAGCAAAGTCTTTAACCAAAGGTAGAGGTAAATTGCTAGCATCACTAATAATGGATTGAAAGCCCCCCCAGTCTTTACTTACTTGAATCACAAACAGCGTGTGCGTTCTCCCTCGGTGCCGGTCTCGAGTTGGTAGTTCGAGATACGTTTGGGAATTGTGGGTTTAAATAGCCCGCAAATTGGTATTAATTAGTATGCGGAGGGTGTTGAACCATGTGGAGGATAAAGAGTTGATCTGACGGTTCATGGTGAGTCAAGAGTCGAATATGAGGCCAAGTTTGAGTGCGTGGTCTGTAGGGCTGGGTGAGTTTCTGAGGGCAGTGGGCCATCAGTTGTCCCATGTGGAGGGGGTGGAGCTGAGGATGAGGGCTTCTGTTTTCTCAGAGTTGAGCTTCAGGCAGCTGTAGGTTGCAAGTGCTTTCATCCCTTCATGGAAGTTGTGCCTGGTGATGCCGGGTTCCTTGGTGAGGGAGAGGATGAGCGGAGTGTCATTGGCGTAGGAGATGAAAATGAGACCGTGGTTTCTGACGATGGTTGCGAGGGGGCACATGTAGATGTTAAAGAGTGTGGGGCTGAGGGAGGATCCTTTGGGAAGGGCGGGAGTCCTATTCTCTGTGTTCTCTGTGTTCTGTCTGATAGGAAAGAGTGTACCTTGTGTAAGGTCTTTCCTTGGATGCCGCCATTGTGGAGTCTGGTGGCTAGTGTGTGCTGGGAGATGGTGTCAAAGGCTGCTGATAGGTCCAGGAGGATGAGGGTCTGTAGCGGTGAGGAGGGCTGTCTCAGTGCAGTGGTTGCTGCGGAATCCAGACTGAGAGGTGTCTAGGATGCTGTTGGTTTCTATGAAGTGTGCTAGCTGGGTGATGATGGCCTTTTTGATGACTTTGGCGCCAAAAGGAAGAGTGAGATGGGCCTGAAATTCTTGAGGTTTGTCGGGTCTGCGGAGGGCTTCTTTAGGAGGAGGTTCACTTTGGCGCACTTCCAGTTGTTGGGGAATGTGGCTGTGTCGAGGGAGCAGTTGATGGTTCAGCGTAGCTCAGTTGTGATGGCAGTGGCTGCCCAGTGGAATATGTGCAGCGGGCAGGGGTCAGAAGGTGCTTTGGAGTGGGTGCTCTTTATTGTCTTTAAGGTGTCTTCTTTGGTGAGATGGGTCCAGGTGAGAAGGGTCTGTTCTGTGGCATTGTAGAGGTGGGCTTTGAGGTGGTGCTATGGTCTTGATTGTCGAAGTTGTCATAGAGTGTCTTGATCTTGAGGTGGAAGAAGGAGCTGACTTTGTTGCAGAAGTCTTGGGAGGGAGGGACGTCGGTTGCTTCTCTGTGCGGTTTGGCGAATTCATGTATGAGGGCAGAGTTCCTTGGAGTTGTGGACGTTGGCAAGGATTCTGTCTTGGAGGAAGTTTTTCTTTGTTGATTTGATGCGTTAGTGGTGTGCTGTGACGGCTATTTTGTAGGCGGTGCATGCTTCCGGGGTTCTGCTGTTTATCCACGTCTTCTACCATCATCGGCAGGAGCGCTTGGATTCTCGGAGTTCTGTGGTGAACCAGTTGGCTTTCTTGTTGTGTTGTCTTGTGGTGTTCTGAAGGGGGGCGAGAGTGTTGACACAGGTGGCGATCCATTGGTGGAGGTTGCTTGCCGCTGTGTAGCCATCCATAATAATGGGGGGTGGAATGCAGGTGAGTGCCAAGGTGAGGAGGTCTTTGGAGACTTTGTTCTAGCTTCTGCGTGGGAGGCGGTGCATGTGATGGGGTGCAGTGGGTTTCGTAAAGAGGTCCAGAGAAGTTCTGTGGTGTGGCTGAAGTGGATGTTGTTTCCTCTGACGAAGATGGGGTCGATTGTATGTCCTGCTGGGTGAGTAGAGGTGGAGACAAGTTGCTTTAGTCCTCTGTTGGTGAGGTTCTCCAGGAGGGCGATGATGTTGGGATCGCTGTGGTTGTCCAGGTGTTCAAGTAGTATGTAGTTTGTGGAGGCGAGGACATGGGGTGCGATGGAGTCCGCAATGACTTTGGTGAAGGGGGTGCAGGTCCAGGCGGTCTGTAGGCAAGTGTTCCGCAGAACGTTGTTCTGGGATTGGGCTGGATCTGGAAGCAGATGTGTTCCATGGGGGGGCAAGGCATCAACCGAGTTGGTGGTTGTCAGTCAGAGGGAGCTTTTGTGGATGATGGCGAGGCCTCCTGCTGGGCGGTTGGGACGGTCTTTTCTCAGGATCTTGTATCCATCGGGGATGGCAGTTGCAATGTTGGGTGCGGAGCTGGCGTTGGTCCAGGTCTCTGTGAGGAAGGTGACGTTGGGCGTTTTGGTGTTGAGGAGGTCCCAGATTTCTACAGCGTGTCTGTGCAGGGAGCGTACATTGAAGAGGATGCAGTCCAGTGGTTTCTGTGGGCTGGCGTTCAGTGGGCTGGAAGCCACCATTAAGTAGAGGTCGAAGGAGGGCAGTCAGCTGGGAGGCAAGAGTGGGAACAATATACTGGGGGGAAGGGGCCACAGGGGCAGCAGCAGCGAGGAACGGGGAGGGCAATAGGAAAACAGAGAGAAAAGAGATAGAAAGCAAACAGGCAAAGAGAAAGAGGCACAATAAAGGAAAAAGGCAGAGAGAAAGAGGCAAAATGAGATCATAAAGGCATGGAACAAGAGGCACAATAGAGGAAAAAGGCATAGAGAAAGGCAAAAACAAAAGGAAAAAGGCAAGGAAAAGGAAGCACAACAGAGGAAAAAGGCAAAGGGAAAGAGGCAAAAACGAGAGGAAAAAGGTAAGGAAAAGGAGGCACCACAGAGGAAAAATGCAGAGAGAAAGAGGCAAACAACGAGACAAACAAGGCAAGGAAAAGGAGGGACAACAGAGGAAAAAGGCAGAGAGAAAGAGGCAAATATGAGAGGAAAAAGGAAATTAAAAAGAGGCACAATAGAGGAACGAGGCAAAGAAGAAGAGGCAAAGATGAGAGAAAAAAGGCGAACATGAGAAAGCAAAATGACACAGAACAGAGCGGAATGGCTGAAGTGTAGAGTGTTCTTCCATTAGACACGAGAGATGAGGTGCAGGCAGGAGCCCGGGGGTGGAGCCTCTGGGTGGAGGAGGGCCTCGAACACCAACCAGAGTTAGTCGTGCTGGAATGCCAGTTGGTAACCCTGTGTTAGCCTAATGGGCTACTAACCTTTCCACAGCAAAACAACAATTTCGAAGTGTTGCTGCTAAGACAAATTGAAAACCATCCCCCACATGCATCAAGAACCCATTTTGCGATTCCCTAATAGCGAAAAATACCGATTCGCTATTAAGGAATAGAAAAATGGAATGCATCAAGAAATCACAAAAAAAATAGCGATTTCTCAGAATTCCTTAATTGCGACTCGCAAATTGCGACTCGCAAATAAGGAATACCTCCCCATTCATTCCTATGGGCCTAGAGGCCCATAGGAATGAATGGGAAGACAATCTCAATTTGCGAATCGCAATTAGCGAATCGCAAATTGAGATTGCGATTTCAAGGGTGCAGGGGTGTCCAAAGGACACCCTGTTGCACTCCTGAAATTGATCTGTGAACATATGTTGCGCACAAACATGCCCTTAGGGCATGTGTGTGCGCAACATGAAACTTTGAAAAATGCACTTTAGTGCATTCTTCAAAGTTTTTGCAAATTAGCATGAAGTTGTACTTCATGGTAATTTGCGTGCCCTATTAGCGAATTCGCTATTTTTAAAACTTTCATGCATTGCATTTAAGGAATCTCAATTTGAGATTCCTTAAATGCAAATAATCGCAATTTAGCGATTTCTCTATTTGCGATTTTTGCATTTGGGTTGTTGCATCCGAAATGAAAAAATACCGGTCGCAAAGGTGCAGATTCTGAGAATCTGCCCCTTTGCGAGCAGATTTTTGTTTGATGCATCTAGCTGCATATGTCTTACTTAATAATATACAGCTCCCTGTCATAGGGCTCCATAGACCTTCTTTATGGGAGGTATACATATATCCTTAAGAGAAGTCGTGGATTTGCGATTAGGTGAAATGGCAAATTCGAAATAGCAGTGTAAAATATGCCCTGTCAGCCTGCAGTGGCTGGCTGTGTTCCATTTTGTCTCTGTCACCTGCAGGGTGACACAAACAGTGTTGCAGCCCTGGTCGCTCAGTCTGCTTCACATGCCATGGGTACCCGGGGTACCATCTATTAGTGACTTATAAGTAAGTCAGTACTTGCCAATTGGGTGTATCAAATTTAACATAACTTTGTATAGCGTTGGAGCACTGGCACTGAGGTCTGAATAGAAGGCCTCAGGGGACTCTCAGAGTCGAAAAACCAGCAGTATCAGTCCAAAAACGTGTGGGTGAACATGCAAAAAGAGGTATTTCCCTACATGGTCCCCTTCAGATGAAAGGTGATGAGTAACCTAACCCTTATCCTGGTGATTCTCATCATCTAAGTGGAAAAACGTAGAAAGGCCATCTGCATTGGCGAGGTCAGACCAAGGTCTATGTTCCCCTGTAAAGTCCATACCCTCTAAAGAAATGGAACACATAAACAGGTTGGGATTCTCTCCTTTCATCTGCATCAACCATCTGAGAGGCCTGTGGTCACTTTGAACTGTGAAGTGAGTCTCAAATAAATAGGGTCTTAGCTTCTTCAGGGACTAGACCACAGCAAAGGCTTCTCTCTCAAAGGTACTCTAAATTTGCTCTTTCGGGAGGAGTCGCCTGCTAATAAAGGCAACTCATTGATCTTGACCCTGGTCATTCAGCTCTGACAGTGCTACTCCAATCACATGTTCTGAAGCATCAGTTTGG
Source organism: Lissotriton vulgaris (assembly GCF_964263255.1). NCBI lineage: Eukaryota > Metazoa > Chordata > Amphibia > Caudata > Salamandridae > Lissotriton > Lissotriton vulgaris. Next base: position 292,088 of record NW_028246378.1, read on the forward strand.
ACAACAAACTCTTTACTAAAGTCAGGGGCTTTAAGGACAGGTGCTGAGCACCTAACTTCCTTAAGAGTGTCAAATGCCTTTTGACATAAGTCATTCCAGATTACTTTCCTTGGCTGATTCTTGGAAGTTAGCTCTGTTAAAGGTGCCAATATCATATCATAATCCTTGTCAAATCTTTTAGAGTACCCAGTCAGGCTTAAAAAGGTGCTGATTTGGTTCTGAGTCCTTGGAGCTTCCCAGACCAGAATTGTCTGAATTTTGGGTTGGAGAGGTTGCAAATGGCTTCCACCTACTTGGTGGTCCAGGCATATCATAGACCCTTGCCCTATGTGGAACTTGCTTGCCTTGATAATCAACCTTTCCTGTTAAAGGACTTGAAGCACTTCCTTGAGGAGGACCAGGTGATCCTGCCAGGTAGAACTAAAGACAGCTATGTAATCCATTTATGCTGCACTAAAGTTTTCCAGGCTTGAAGGTACTGTATTCACCAATCTCTGGAAGGTGGCAGGTGCATTTTCTAAACCAAAGGCCATCACTTTTAAACTGAAAGTGGCCTTCTGGGGTTGAAAAGGCAGACCTTTCCTTTGCTCCAGGTGTGAGAGCTATCTCCCAATAACCTTAGGTCAGGTCAAAGGTGCTCATATATTTTGCAGCCCCTACCAGTCAATGAGCTCATCTGTTCTGGGGATAGGGTGAACATCAGTTCTGGTGATTGTATTTTGGCCTCTGTAGTCCACATAGAATCTTAACCCAGATTTCCTTTATTTGAATTTGGTTTGGGCACCAAAACAACTGAGCTGGCCCAAGGACTAGTAGAGAGCTAAATCACCCCTAATTATAGCATTTTTGCAAACTCTGCTTTAATGCTAGCCTTGACCTGGTCTGACAATCTGTACATTTTACTTTTGACATGTAAACTGTTCCCTGTGTCCACAACATGGGTGCACCGTGTTGTCAACTGACTAAACTGCAGGCCATTCAAAATGCCGCAGCCAGGGTCCTCCTGAATCTCCCAAAAAGACATCCAACCTCCAAAGCCATTCGTGGACTTCACTGGCTCCCAGTTAGGCGCAGGGTTCAGTTTAAGGCCCTCTGCCTGGTCCACAAGTCCCTGCATGATAATGGCCCACATGACCTCGAAAACTCTTCTCCCGATACTCCCCCCCAAGTATCTTGAGGTCAGCAACCCAGGATCTTGTCTGCCAGCCCAGAATCAAGAAAGCCCGCTGGAGAGGAAAATCCTTCTCCCATCAAGCTTCCAAATTATGGAATTCGATGCCATCCATGCTCCGCTCACTAAAACCTAGAATGAGCTTTAGGAAGGCATTAAAAGCATGGCTTTTCCCCCTGCTATAGTCACACACCCCTGTGCCTCTACACCACAGCGCCAAGACGCCGCGGCATTCGAGCGCTCTACAAACAATTCAGTCAGTCAGTCAGTCAAACATGGGGTCAAAGAAAATAAGTCAGCAAACTGTCCAAGCAAGCTGTAACAGTCTCTCTGCTGCTGACTAAGAGTGGTAGAGAGAACAGATCCCTCCACTGAACCATCTTCGACATTAGTCGACATCAGGTCTGGGAGAGGTTTGCTTTCTTCTACTTCAAAATCTGTTACCATGAGCATTGTAATGTCAGCTATGTCATGATGTAATTTTGGATCACTGACATAATATTGAATACACAAATATAGAATTACCAAAATATCGAAGACAAAATTTAGAATGCAAAAATATCGAATTCCTATCTATAAACAGGTAAGTACAAAAAAATATAATAAAAAATATAGTTAGTCAAAATATCGAATTTTTTTAAATGTCTCAAAAGTAATTTTAAATTAATGAAATAATAAATATAACATTTACTATTACCACTCCAGTGAGTGCAACAGTAGGGAAAGCGTTGGATAGCGTAGGGGTAAAAATTACTATTCCCACTCCAGAGAGTGCAACAGTAGGGAAAGCGTTGGATAGCGTAGGGGTAAAAATTACTATTCCCACTCCACAGAGTGCAACAGTAGGGAAAGTGTTGGATAGCGTAGGGGTAAAAATTACTATTCGATATTACATTTCTTACCTTCAATTCGATATTTTTCACCACTATATTCTGTCCATTCGAAATTTTGTCCATTCTATATATTTTGTATTTTTTTTGGTAAACCTTTATTGGTACTTTAGTCAGTTACAATCAAACGCATTTCAGACCACTATGGTCAGCCATCAAGACAGAAGCGGTTAAAACAAATGATTAGTCCATTGCAGTCCAAGGATCTGCTCCTCAAATACTCGGTTGTAACACAGGAGAGCATTATTACCATAAGGTAACAGGATTAAAGAAGGTTTCTTTTTAGTTTAAAATAGAAAAAACAGGATCTGTAGCGTTACACTTAAGACATAACAAATCAAGGGATATTCAATAGGCAGGATATTCACAGTCAGGAATACTGTAGGTAAGGAGTTTGCGTTCCAAGATATAAACAGGATATCAATAAGCAGTGCGGTTCTCCCACCAAAACAGTTCCGGACCGTAGTAAGCAGAGCATTTAAAAATCCACCCTCATTGTCTAAAATAAGAAGAACATGCGGAGAGTTATCTCCACGCAGATCCCAAGAAAAGGGAGAGAGAGGAGAAAAGGAAAGACAAGCCAAGAGCAACAAAAATAAAGAAGGCAATAGAAACGAAAAAGAAAGGAAGAAAAACAACAACACCCCTCCCCCATCCCCCCACCCTGCACCCCTGCATGTGGCTACGGCCTACCCCCCTAGCAGCGTGCCTGTCGCCCGGTATATGAAGCCGAAATATAGAAGAGAGAATAAGAGAAAGAGAGAAAGACTATAACACACTCAAAGGTAAATAAAGAAGGAGGAGAAAGAAAAGAAGTTAACCAATACCCCACGAGAGGAGAAGAAATTATGTGGGGGGTTCCCGTTGCGGGTTCCCCGACCCCCCCCCCCCACCGCCACACCGTGTTTCAACTATTACTGAAAAAGAGCCATAACATCGGGAGCACCCACATAAACAGGATAGTAGTAGTCGCTCAGTATTCTCAAACCACACGGTGAAGATGGAAATCTCCCCATACAGCAACAATGGCACCCAGAGCGCCCTCGACTCCCACAGACCCACCAGACTCGATTCACAAATTACGCCGTTCATGTAATACAAGGTCGGGCTAGAGAAGTTCTAGCTGGAGCACGCAAGCCAGTCCGGGAGAAACCAGAGTCAGTGCGATGTCCCACGGCGCGGTTCACTCAGCTGCCGTCCATCTTCACACACAGAGCCAATTATTCTTTCGCCAATCCCAACAAAACTACCAGGGAGTCACTTAAAAGACCACAGTCGCATCTCAGCCACCGTGGAGTCATCTCCACCCCCGGCCGCGGCTCCTTCACGGGGAATTGTTGCATGTGCCTCACAAAAAGGAACTCACAGATCTGGTGCCGGCTTCAAGTTGGTCATCCGGTCCAAAAGCCACCGGGAACATCCTCACGCCACGTACAGAATGTGACCCTTCAGCACACATGGGGTATGCAGTCACTACCCCCCGGTCATTAATCCACACAGCCATCGCCATGACCAGTTAGTACCCATCGAGGCGCCACATCCATAGGAATTGCCACATAGGCGCAGCTCATACAAGCTTCGAAGTCGCCGACCCCCGCCAGATAGAAAAGCATAGTTCATCAGAGCCTCTACAGTAGTGCACCGCACGAATGCCGTCCTCACTCCCCGCTGAAAGGCATATGTGTGCCCCCATAGCCCAAGAAATATCTTAGCAGCGTTTTACCTCCATCGGCTTCGGTGCACTGGAGCGTGGGCTACGGACTAGTGCAATCAGGCCAAGCACTGCACCGCCAAAGACAAAAAGAGCAATTTCCACTGTTCCGTCTCCGATGAGGTGCATTCGGGGGCGGGGGGGGCGGGCGGCATAGAGGGACGGTCAATCCCATAGGTAGCAGGCTCCGATGTTCACGCGCTGGGAATAAGCTGTCGGGGGACAGGCTGACCTCCATGGCGGGCGGCCGGCGTCTTCCGGGTCCGTGTGGCCGCTGTTATTCAACTGGCGATTCAGAAAAGGGGGTGGTGATGAACAGAGTGTCTGAATTAAGCAGACCACTCTTACCCAGTCCAAAGATCAGGGCTTGATCCATCACCGTTATTTATCTCACTGCCCCATCCCAGCTCAGAACCTGGCTATATGCAAATCAGTCTGTCCCTGGCCCAGTGCATCATGGGAACAGGGCAGACTAAACTACCAAGCCAATTCTTCACCAGAAAGGAGACAAGCTACTGGGGACCGGTTTCTGGCATTTCAGCCGTCTTCGGCCCGGCTTGCTTGAATCCTGATGGAGCAGTGAGAAAGGGACTCATGTCTGAGTATACCCTGCCACACCTATAGTGGCCAAAAACGATTCAGAAAAGGGGGTGGTGATGAACAGAGTGTCTGAATTAAGCAGACCACTCTTATCCAGTCCAAAGATCAGGGCTTGATCCATCACCGTTATTTATCTCACTGCCCCATCCCAGCTCAGAACCTGGCTATATGCAAATCAGTCTGTCCCTGGCCCAGTGCATCATGGGAACAGGGCAGACTAAACTACCAAGCCAATTCTTCACCAGAAAGGAGACAAGCTACCGGGGACCGGTTTCTGGCATTTCAGCCGTCTTCGGCCCGGCTTGCTTGAATCCTGATGGAGCAGTGAGAAAGGGACTCATGTCTGAGTATACCCTGCCACACCTATAGTGGCCAAAAACGATTCAGAAAAGGGGGTGGTGATGAACAGAGTGTCTGAATTAAGCAGACCACTCTTACCCAGTCCAAAGATCAGGGCTTGATCCATCACCGTTATTTATCTCACTGCCCCATCCCAGCTCAGAACCGGATTCAGTGCAGCGTGAGGTCCCGGCTGCTGGCATCGGGCAGGCCGCACCGTGCAAAGGACCACATCTCCGTCGCCGGAGCTCAAAATTTCCCCAAAGTCAGACGCCCCGTCTCAGCGCCCCTTCCGACGCACCAGAACTCCGAGTATGTGCGGGACAAGCGGCCAGTTCGGGCGGTGAGGGAAGAAGGCCGGCGGAGCCGGGACCCCGAGCGGCCATCTTGGTCGCCGGTCCGGCTCCGCCCGCCATTCTATATTTTGACTTCGATATTTTGGTAATTCTATATTTTGAATTTGATATTTTGTCTTGTTACCGTAATTTGAGCCTATTCACATGAATCACACTGTGCGGATGTTTTGGAGTACCTAAGTCCACCAAGTATGTGACTTCTCCCTTCTTTTCCAAGATTGGGTAAGGCCCAGTCCATTTGTCATAGAGTGCTCTAGGTGCTACAGGCTCCAACGCCCAAACCAACTGCCCAGTCTGGTATTCCAGCAGGTCAGCCTTTTGGTCATACCAGTGCTTCACAAGCTCCTGGCTGGCCTCCAAATTTTGTTTGACATTTTCATGTATTCAGCCATCCTTGAGCGAAAGTCTAGTACATAATCAAGGATGTCCCTTTTGGAGCTCCTTGAGAGGTCTCTCCCAATCTTCTCTGATCAAACTTAGAGGACACCTGACAGGATGTCTAAAGAGCAGTTCAAAAGGAGTGAATCCTATTCCTTTCTGGGGAATCTCCCTGTAGGCAAACAGTAGATGTCCTCCTGAGTTTATCACATAAACCCATATTCATGCCTTTTATGGTTTTGTTGAATCTTTCAAGAAGGCCATTATCTTGTGGATGGTATGGTGAGCTTATAAATCATCCCACACTCATCTTCCACTGCTTTCAGATAGGCAGACATGAAGTTGGTGTCTCTATCTGAAATAACCTCAAGAGGAAAACACACTCTGGTAAAAATACCAAGTATGGCTCTAGCTACTACAGGACCAGTGACCACTGTAAGGGAAATGGCTTCTGGTTATCTAGTGGCATGGTGCACTACCGCCAGGATAAACCTATGTCCAGAGGCAGTAGGTGGGTTTGGGGGACTGAATATATGAATCCCCACCCTCTCAAAGGTAGCCCCCACCACTGGAAGTAGTATGAGGGGAGCCTTTGGCTATGTACTTTTCTTGCCGCTGCCCTGACAAGTAACATCGAAATGACAAACCACCTTTACCTTTTCTGACATCTGAGGCCAATAAGAGTGGTTGACCAACCTGTCCCAGGTTTTGTCCAGCTAAGGGGATATCATGGGCTTGGTTAAGAAGGAACTCACTGTACTGTTGAGGGGCTCCCACTCTCCTGGTTACCCCTGGTTTGATCCCCTTTGCCTCACTGTGCAGGATTCCCTTCTCCCAGTATACCAGTACCACTGACATCTCTTTCCCCATGTCTGACAGCCAAGTGTCTCAGACCATCAAGAGAGGGACAATAATGTTGTTCCTTGCTCAAGTCCTTTCGGGAGGGCCCCCCTGCTCCTTAAATGTCTCCTAGTTCAGGCCAGTTCCCTTCTCTTCAGAGACCAGGCCTTTCCCCTGAGGGTTGGGCTCCTTCTGGTTCCGGGGACTTTTGGAAGAGGTCTTTCCAGGCTTCCTTCCTTTTCTCTTGGTGCTGGGGACATAGTCCACTCTTTCAGGATCCATTGTCCCTTGACTTTCCCTAAAGAGTCTTATGAACTCTGGTGGAAACACAAAGCCACTCAGAGAGACCCAGCATTGCTGCACAAGTCCTTCTCTCCACCTCTGCCCAAGCAGAAGTTTTAAGTTCATTGCTCAATAGACACTCCACTGAGATGGCAGGGGACACAACTATTTTCTTAGGGCCAGCAACCAGTCCCCACTCAAAATCTACCACGGCTATGGGATGTGACTTTATTACATTGTCAGAGTTTACAATCTCATGATCTCCATCTGGTAAGATCTAGCTTGGGTAAGCTAACTTGGCAATAAACATGGTAATGTTGGCGCCTGTATCCCCCAGGCCTGAATCTTTACTCCATTGATTCTTGTCCACTGCCTGTACTTTACCATACTAACAGGTCAGTGTCCCAAGGCAGGGTCCAATTTCCTCACCACCCAGGGAAACTAATGTGCTTCATTGTAACCCCTGCCATCCCCAGGGCCAACTTTCACCCCAATCACTACACTGGCAGTTCTCTTGGAAGTATCACCAGTGTGTGATTCCTTTGTGCATTCAGGATCTCCCTTCTTCTGCTCTGGCTGTCTACAATCATAGCACACCCCAGCCTTTGATGGGCCAAAATTCTTTGCCTGATACCCTCTCCCCCTTTGGAATGGGGATGTGGCTCTGGGCTCCACACCTTGGGCATATTTTGGGGCCTCTTTAGGTTGCTCAATCTTTTTAAATGTGCTTCCAGCTTTCTCTTGAAGGGGGGCCTGTCCCACCTTTTTGTGTTCACCACCGTGGGACTTCTTGGGCACCCTAGTATGTAACCAGTCATTGGCTATCTTTTCCTGCTCTCTAGGCTAGATAGCTTAGCGTCTGCCAGATGCTGGTGTAACTTCTCCGAGATACAGTCAGTAAGAATGTGTTCTTTCACCACTAAATGTTATAGGCACTTATAGGTATCTACCTTGTTACCTTTAATCCAGCCCTGCAGTGACTTCACAGCGGCATCCACAAAGTCCACCTATGTCTGTGTTGCTCTCTTATATATGCTCCTAAATGTTTGTCTATACTCCTTAGGGGTAAGGCTAAATAGCTCAATGAGTGCCTCCCTCACGTGGGTGTAATTTTCTGACACCTCATCCTCAAGTGTAAGCAGTCTATCTCTCCCTACACTGGATATCAGTTCCCATAGCAAGAACCTCCAATGTTGGGCACTCACTGTCCTCATCCTAAGAGCTCTCTCATAGGATGCTAGCCACTTGTCTATGTCATCAACCTCATTGTATTTAGGAACAATACCCATGGGCAACTTGGGATCATAGGCACCATCTGTGATTACCTCTGCTGCCACCATTCTCTTGGGGTTTCATCCCAGGCTAGACCCTTCTCCCTTCTAGGGCCAGTTTCTTCTTTTCCAATGCCATCTTTTTCTCCTGGATCTCCAACAGGCTGAGCTGGCTGACAGGTTCTGTGGTCTCCTCACTGATGAGGAACTTTTTTCACTCCCAGACAGGGAGTTGACTTTTGATCCAAATGTTGGGCCTCCTTGATTCCCCTCAAGCTTTGAGCCTTTTCTCGATCCTGGAACCAGTCAGTATTGCATGCTTAACCGTAGCTCAACCCTAAGTTGCTGTAGCTGCGAACAGTAAGCTTAACAAATTAACTTAGTCTAACTTATTTAATAGCATCAAAAAAAGAATAATAAAATGACGCGACAAGGACTTATAAAAATAGAGCATATTTTAATGAATTTTTAGAGAGCTTGATCATCAAAATCCTCCGGAGGATTCCGGGGATACAGATTTTAGAAGCTTTTATCACTTTTAAATGCAATCGCAAGGAAGCATTGGTCAGCAAAAAATGCGTAAACTTTAAAAAAGTTTGAGAGAGTTAATTCAAGTACTCTGGCCCGGGTTGGGTGACCAAATCCAGCAAAGAAAAGGTCTAGGGAGCCAGAATAGATACTTTGGATAGTTACCTGGCCACCAGAGTCTTCAATGGAGTTGTACTGATGCTGAGGGATGCAGGCAAAGATGCTCAAAAAGATGCTCTGGTTGTGGTACGGTCAACGGGTTTGTCTCAGTGGTGGTTCTTCTGACCACGGGTGATGTGGGCTGACTTTGGCCATGGAGATCGCGGTCCCTCAAAGTCCTCTACAGTGCTGTAGTCGAACAGCGATGCTGCACTTCTGGCCTTGTTGCACTGCGGTTAGATGCAAAACCTTTGGTAGGATCAGGGGTCCATTAGATGTGACAAATCTGGACTCTGATAGCACTCTCTGGCACGGCAGACACAGGTGCAAGTTTTGGCTATCTTATATTTGCCTATTGTTGTGCCCGGTGACTGGTAGCGGCACAACTTCTGCGGTAGCTACCATCATGTCTGTTTGGACTCTCTAACCTCTTGTAACCCTTGAACTGGTTCTAGGGGTTCCACTGAATGATCTTTGGAGTTAATGCTGCGGGTGAAGGCAGGAAATAAACTTTTACTTGCGTCCGGTGCCACAGGCACAGTTTCAATCTGACTAGCCCAAAAGTGCAGCAGGTGCAGTCCACTTAATGGTACAGCCTTTCTTTGTGCAGTCCAAGTGCAGCACTGCAGCCCTTCTTCGGTCCTTTCTTCCTCTCCAGTGTGAATTGAGGGGTAGGGTGTCAGAGCTGCCACATTGATCCCAAGAAAGGTTCCGAATGAGACAACGCGGTCACTAGTCAGTGAGCTGCTGGGTCCTCTCCTAACTAGTGACGAGTTTCCTGTGATGTGTGGCATCTAGCTATCCCAAAGTGCCTTATTCTTGCCCCTTCCAAAATGGCACAACCCTTCTTTGGTTGTCGGGAACAGGGTAGCCCACCCATGATGTGTGGATACCAGTGGGCTACTTGGCCATGGGAAAACCGATTTGGGCAAAGGTTTCTCTTCCATGGCTCTGTCTTCTGATTTTCTGCAGGAAAAAAGGAGCATCCTGCTCAGTGTTGTTGTTGCAGTTGACCCTTCAAAGGAGGTTTCCCATTTCAAGCTCACTTTTGGACTAACACCCTGAGTGGCCATCCTGAGAGAGGAAGTGACACCTCGCTAAATGTAAATAAATGTGAATGTCAAGGTATTTGTAGAGTGCACTGCCACCAAGTGGTTTCCTAGCGCTATTACTCATACCGCTGTGGAACTCTTCCTGGCCTTCCCTGTGAAGTGTCCACTCCTGGGCACCCCCAGGGTGAAGCCAGGCATCCTAGCGCTGTTGGGGCCGGTGTTCAGGTTAAGCAAGCTATTGCCCAGAGTTGCAGCGTGGGGCCCATGATTAGAATAGGCACCGAGGCGAGAATTGTCAGGTCCGAGGAAATTGAGCCCAAGACCCGCCAAGGCGGGAATTGAACCCTGGTCCCAGGCCAGAACTCTGCATCAGGGTCTGCCGCTCTAACCATTGAGCCACACTCCTCCACTCCTTTTTTCCAGAGCCAGGGAGTCGTTCACACGCCTCCTCAGGTGGTCAGAAATCAGTCTATGTGTCAGGACCTTTGTAGGTCACTGGACTAGCTGTAGCAAAGTCGAACTAGCAGTGTAAAACACTGCCCTGTCAGTCTGGAGTGGCAGGCTAGGGTCCATTTTGTTTCTGCTACATACAGGGTGGCACAAATAGTGCTGCAGCACTGGGTGATCACTCTGCCTTAAATGCCCTGGATACCTGGGGTACCATCTACTAGGGACTTTTAAGTAAGTCAATACTTGCCAATTGGGTGTATACAATTTAACATACCTTTGTATAGCGCTGGAACACTAGCACTGACGTCTGGATAGCAGGCCTCAGGGCACCCTCAGAGTCGAAAAACCAGCAGGATCAGTACAAAAATGTGGGGATGAACATGCAA